>NC_081438.1:7185957-7510124 GCF_949786415.1 Peromyscus eremicus | reverse complement strand
GCAAAAAATACACACAAAGTTTCCACTCTAACAATTTTTAAGTTCATAGTTTAGTGGCACCAGGTGCCCTGGAATGTTGCGTAACCATCACCACTATCAGCCCCAAAAGTAGTTCAATATTTTAAACAGAAGTCCATGGAAATTCCATACCCGTTACACAGCAACTCCGCACACCCAACACATTATGTCTTCAGTTCTACTTTCTGTGTTTAGGTCCGGGCACCCAACTCGGGAAGGAAGTGGAGGGTAGGAGAAGGGGGAGGGGAAGAGGAGAGAAGGGGAGGAGAGAGGAAAATACCAGTAATGTCCCACATAAATGTCCCCTATTCCACTAATGTTGTTTAAAACTTTTTAATCTCCTCAGGGAGAAAGGCACCAAGATACATGTGAATTAACTTTGAAATAGTTAAACCGGTATATCTAAAATATTGTCATTTCTATGTGCCCCGTATAAAAATCACTATTGAACTTCTTTCCATTCTTTGCCGTGCTCTGAGAGATTAGAAATCCTTGGGCAGTCAGATCTCGGGTAGGAGCCCACCACACCAGTGAGCTCAGGCTCATTGGTCACTTTAAGTTGTTTCCATCATCCTACCTTTCAAGAACTGTCACCCAGAAACACTACAGTCCTTATGAATCTATAGCCATCACCGTCAGCCACATCAGAAATGTGCCCTCTGCCCCGCATCTGCTCTGGCCTCACCTTTCTCTTGGGGTCACACCACCCCTGGAGATACCATAATACAAGGGTGAATCTACCTGTTCCTTATCTGTGGCTCCCTAGCCACGACAGCTTGGGTCCAATCGATTACTTTAAACCTCTGTAAACTCGCTTGTAAAGCTGGATCGACCCGCGGTTATGGTCACGACCCACTGGAGAGGCATTCCAGCCTGGAGGAAACCTGCAGGAGAAAAATCACTCCAGGCTTCCATTTGCTTCTCCTTCTCCCTTGTCTCTTCCCATCCCTCAGCTTCTCCAGCCTCCGTCCCAGACACCCAGTCTCGGAACATCTGCCTTGTCCCAGACCCACACAGGGTGGGAAGAGGGGAACAGGAAATTTAGCCTGTTCTCTTCCCAAAAGTTGAGCGGGAACCTAGAAAACCATTGCTCATTGCAGGGAAACTAGAAAACTCCATAGTTAGAAGCCATTCCAAAAGTCAGAGAGGAGCAGTAAACCAACCCCTCAAGATAGTTTGCCACTCAGAATTTTGAGACGCCTCTACAATGGAATTGGGGCTGAAGGGGAGCGTGGGGACGGAACACACTGGCCTTGCTCAAAACCAACTAGTAAGAAAATAAAATATGCATTCATGCCGAGGATAAGGGAAACAAACATGACCTTTGACCTAGCAGTTTCATGCCTAGGAACTGGAGGCAAGCCCCAGCCATAGGCTATCCAGCCCAGGCTCATCACAATGGGAAGTCACAAATAAAGGCTGTAGAATTTCAGTCAGGGATTATGGAATAGCCCTGGAATAATAGGCAGCCGTTGAAAATAACACCTTAGGGGGCACTGAAGAGATGGCTCAGTGGTTAAGAGCACTGGATGCTCTTCCAGAGGTCCTGAGTTCAATTCCCAGCACCCACATGGTGGCTCACAACCATCTCTAGTGGGATCTGATGCCCTCTTCTGGCATAAAGTTGTACATGCAGATAGAGCATTCATAAACATGGAGGGAGGGAGGGAGGGAGGGAGGGAGGGAGGGAGGGAGGGAGGGAGGGAGGGAAGGAAGGAAGGAAGGAAGGAAGGAAGGAAGGAAGGAAAGAAGGAAGGAAAGAAGGAGGGAAGATAGTTATCTGCCTATCTCATTACTCGCTGTACCAGAGACCTCTTGCCCTCATCAAACTTACTGTTCTCTTCTTTCTAGGCCCACAATCACTGCAACACACACACACACACACACACACACACACACACACACACAAAATCTTCCCAGGAGGTTGCAACTGAACTCCAGCTCAGGGAGGCGGGCAGATGTGATGAGGGTGACCTCAGGAAGGAGGCTTTTAAGCAGCTCTGACTTCTCTGCACTCCCTGCCCTTCCTGGATATAAACAGAGATGCTACAAGATGGGAGAGTGATGCCTGAGAGAACAGTGGGCTGGTCAGCCCACCTGGAACTGATTTGTGAGCGAGGAAACCACCTTGCTCTATCAGGGGCCAGTTATCACCGCCAATCCCATTTAACTGACCTTTGTAGGAGGGGGGCTGTTCCCCTCCCTCTACATCCAGTCTGACCACAAGACTCACTCCAACTCACAGGACACAGTGGAAACAACACGGTGTTCCAGGTCCCTTGCAAGTACTGTCCTTGCTCTCCTGGGACACTAACCCTGTAAGAAATCACCCAAACCATTGCCCTGTGATGCTCCTCATCCTGTCCTAACTCCTTCTTCTTCCAGCTTCATGTGGCCCTGTGAATGAGGCCAGACCAGCGATGGCATCGCCAGCCGAGCACAGCCCACAGACTCACAGGAACCGGTCTCAAGCACAGACTTTCCCAAATGGACTCAAGTCCAGGGAGGGCTCATTACAAAGAAACCAAGAACGGAGGTGGATGGACAAAGAGCGGGGTTGCTAAGTGTGGCCATGACGCCTGTGCCACACGAGGAGATGTCATGGCGTCTGCCCTTGGCCCCCAACACCCATCACTTCCCTCCCCCTGCGATCTGACCACAATCGGGTCGGCCCAGAGCCGTGTCCCATGCCGGAGCCTTCCAGCCCTGATGTCTCTTGGTCACCATCCAGATGACCTCTGTCAAATCCCATTCCTCCTCCAGAGCAGGGATGAACCAAGTCTCACCCACCACCTATTCTTGTCAGGCCCCAAAACGAAGAATAGTTTGGTTTTTTTTTTTTTGGTTTTTTTTTTTTTTGGTTTTTTTTTTTTTTTTGGTTTTTCGAGACAGGGTTTCTCTGTGTAGCTTTGCGCCTTTCCTGGAACTCACTTGGTAGCCCAGGCTGGCCTCGAACTCACAGAGATCCTCCTGGCTCTGCCTCCCGAGTGCTGGGATTAAAGGCGTGCGCCACCACCGCCCGGCGGTTTTTTTTTTTTTTTTTAATGTATAACAAATCAAAAGAAAAAGAATAAATACATCATAGTATAGGAAAATAATATCAAACTCAAAATTCAGGGGCCACAAATAAAGTTTTATTGGGAAACTTCCCCATGTGCCCACACCTCATGGGTGGACTGTGGCTACTGCAGGCTAAGGCAGTTGGGTAGAGCTGTCTGTGAAACGTGGGGACCACAAAGCCTAATGTATTTGCTATTCAGCCTTTAACAGAAAAGGCTGGCTAGCTAGTCCCTGGCATCACACCTGCTGTCAATCATCTTTTTACTGTATTCCCTCCAAAACCTCGGAAGACTTCTGTCTCCTCCCACAAAGAGATGAAAATGGTCAGTGCGACTCCCCTGTGCCACGTAAGACCCCAGGAATCGGGGGCTTAAATTCACATCTTGTGACACTCCATCAGGTGCCCTCCGCTCTGAGCAAAGCGGTCCCTAAGCGACACTGTGAAGTCTAGAGAGCCCCAGGGTCACCTTTGCTACCATCTCCACCCTTCCCATCCATCTTTCCACTCCAGATCCCCACCTCCCCCAGCCACGCAGGCCCCCGTCACTGGCTGGCCAAGTTTCCCCAGGTGGATGCTATGGAATAAATACCACACACACCCCCAGGGTAATCCTTGGAAAAGAAAAACACCCTGGGCTCCGTCCTCTCTCGGAGCTACCTCGTGCACAGACGGCAGCATAAAGGCTCTGAGAAGTCCTGTACTCCGTGTTTCCAAAATCCCTTCACCACAGAGTTGGTTTGGCCCGCAGAAGACTTATTGAACATCTTCTTCCAGCATAGAGCTAACATCCTACACAGTCAGGGTTCTCCCAAACATACTCAAAAGTGCCACTCAAACTCCCCTGCTCCCAGCCATTCCCCTGCCATTTATTCTACACCATCCCCTGCTAACCACCATCGCTGTTATGGTTTGAATGTGAAGCGTCACACACACACACACACACACACACACACACACACACACACAAACAGGCTGGTGTGCTTGAGCATTTGGTCCCCAAGCGGTGGCATTGTTTTAGAATGATGTGGAACCTTTAGACCAGTGGTTCTCAACCTTCCTAATGCTGCAATGCTTTAATACAGTTCCTCATGGTGTAGTGACCCCCCAACTGTAACATTATTTCGTTGCTACTTCATAGTTTTGCTACTGCGATGAATCGTAATGTAAATATCTGATACGCAGGATATCAGATAGTCAACGCTAAGGGGTCACGACCCACAGGTTGAGAACCACTGCTTTAAAAGGCAGTGCTTTGCGGATGGAAGTGAGTCCCCAAGGGGCGAGTCTTGCACTTTGATATCTGCTCTCTGCTTCCTGACAATGGACTGAGCATGAACAGTTCCCTCATGTTTCTGTCACCACACTTTCTCATCCTGATGGGCTGTGACTCTTTGTTTTTGTTTTGTTTGAGACAGAGCCTCACTATGTAACTCTGGCTAGCCTGGAACTCATCAGAGATCCACCTGCCTCCTGTCTCCTCAGTGCTAGAATTAAAGCCACGTGCCACCATGCCTGACCTGGGTTCCTTTTCAAATCATAAGCCAAAATGAATCCTTGCATCTAAGGAGGGCTAGCTGGGAGGGACTGGAGGGAGAAAGGGAGGTGGGGGAGAATGATGTGATACTATTTCAATATTTTAAGTGGAAAAAGTACAAAATAAATAAATAAGAATAAAAACAAAACAACAACAAAGAAAAGCCCTTTTTAAAAGTAGTTTCCAACAGCATTCAGTCCCAACAAAGGGAAAAGTAATAAATACAATCTGCCCCTCTGCTACTGTCTGCTAAGTACCTACTGACACTATAGTTCATTGGTGTCTTCAAAAGTGTCACTCTTGGTGATCCTCACAACCACTCACTAAGGCAGGAATTGTTGTTACCTTACAGTTGTCAGTTTGGGTTAAAATGTTTACATTTGTATCCAATATAAAGCAGAACAGAGAGGAAGACAACCAGCCTCCAGCTCCAAAGCATGGACTTTCTTCTCCATCAAAATAACTACCAATAAAATATGGGGGCTGGTATCACCAGTGGTCCACCCAATGTCCATTGCCACCTTCCCCCATGAAAGCAGAGCCTGGTGGTCGGCACAGGGGTCATCCCAGGCAAGGAAAATGATAGCTTTTCCACTTCTCTCCATCCAGCCTCCCTTGCAGCTAGAATATTTGATCCTAAAATGGCCAAGGAAACGTAACTGAACATTGCTGTTGAGAAGGAAGGTTACCATGGGAAAGCCTTTATTTCCTAAAGCCAAAAATACGAAGCTTCCATCTCTCCACACTTGCAGAGTCCTCCTCTTTCCTGCCTGGAATGCAGATGTGACAGCTGCAGCAATGGAAGTCATCTTGGAACCGTCACACACACACACACACACACACACACACACACACACACAAAAAGGCCATCAGAACTTCCTGAACGTTTGGCCTTCCTGAACGTTTGGCCTTCATTGACACTTTGCAGGGATGTACACCTTTCTTCCCTACCCAAGAAGCATGCTTTGTGAAGGCCAAGTTCATGTGGAGTGTTTTTATTTCTTGAGGCGTACGGCATACACACTAGCTATCATGCATGTCTTTAGGATACTCCACTCAGTCTCTTGGTGATGCTGGTGCCTGTGAGCAGGGAGCTGTGGCCATTAAGTGGCAGAAACAACCAGGAACTTGTCTCTCAACATGCGATGCCTTGAGCCACCTCGGGACTCTGCCCAAAAGACGAATGTCATCAGATGCAGCCCATCGACTTAACCAGAGCGTGAGCCAAATAAATCACCTACATACACATCTGGGCTGGCAAGATGACAGTGGGTAAAGACACTTGCCTTGAAAACCGGAGGACCTGAGCTCAATTCCTGGAACCCTAAGTACTCACTTGTGTACTCACTGGCACATGGAACGAAAATTCAAGATGAATTTAAAACAAAAATAAATAGCTGGAACACACATTTATGTCCTAACAGATTAGGATTTTTGTTGTGTTTTATTCTTCTTGTTGCTATTTGTTTTGTTTGTTTGTTTGTTTTTGTGTTTTTCAGAGTTGGAAGCTGAACAGGATGTATTAGGCAAGATCCCCACCACTGAGCTACAACCCGGCCCTCTTTTTCTTCTTAATTGGAGACACAGTCTCGCTGTGTGGCCCAGGCTAGCCTTGGACTTGCCCTCCTTGTGTCTCAGCTTCCCAGGTACTAGGGTTACCGGTGTGCACCACCATGTCCAGCTTGGATAAGTAATTCATAAAGTAACCCTATCAAAACCTGAATCAGAAACCTGGGGGTTGGGGTTATAGTCAGCAGTAGAGCCCTTGCTCTACCGGGGGAAACCTGGGGGTGGGGGATATAGTCAGCGGTAGAGCCCTTGCCAGCATTCACAAGGTCCTGGGTTCAATTCCCAGCACCACCAAAGAAAACTTACACACAGAAGCACACTGTCTGCTTACTGAAGGCAGATTCCTGGGACCTCTCTCCACTTTCAGCTAAATTAGAATGTGACCATTAGATGCTGGGCATCCACGCTTTAGCCAGCACCCCCACGAGGCTTTCATAGCTGTTAGGGTAAAAAACTCAGTGAACGCAAATTCTAGTGGGACCACACCTTCCCTGGCACTCCTCCCCTAACCCCTTGGTCTTAGAGAACTAGAAAGTCACAATCGGCATAGTCGCTCCAGAACAGTCACTGGACAATATGGATCAAGTGGTTGGTGTGTCCTGTGGTACCCTCAGAAAAAGATGTATTCCCTATTGTGCTGGCTAGTTTTACGTCAACTTGACACAAACTTAAGTAAATCTGAAAGGAAGGAACCTCAACTGAGAAAACGCCTCCATTATATCCACCTGTAGGGCATTTTCTTAATAAGTGATCAATGGGGGAGGGCCCAGGCCATTATAGGTGATACTATCCCTGGGCTGGTGGTCCTGGGTTCTTTAAGAAAGCAGACTGAGCAAGCCAGTAAGCAGCACCCCTCCATGGCCTCTGCATCAGCTCCTGCCTCCAGGTTCCTGCCCTGTTTGAGTTCCTGTCCTGACTTCCTTCAGTGACAGACTATAATATGGAAGGGTAAGCCGAAAAAAACCCTTTCCTCCCCAACTTGCTTTGGTCATGGTGTTTCCACCACAGCAACAGGAACCCTGACTAAGACACCTATGATTCCAACTTCTTGACCAGCACACCAGGACTTCTGTCCCCCAGTTTCAAAATGTAAACCACCTTGCAGAGAGACCAGACAGAACCAAGTGCCACAGTTGGTTTGTGTGTTTGCACAGTGCTGGGGATTGAACCTGCGGCCTTGTGCATGCTACAAAAGCGCTGGACCACTGAGCTACCTCCCCAGCCACAGAGCGCCCAGCCGTGTCAATCACCATCTCTTGGGAGTCCTCAGAAGATGGGACAGAAGGAAACATGTGAGAAACGTAAGCTGTAATAGTCACAGCCTAGCATGGAGGCTCTTGGTGACAGAGGGTAGAAGAGATGTCGTAGCGGCGGCCTTCAGGGGTTATCTGTGTACGCTGTCCTGGTTATAGTTCTGAACCAAATCTGCTGTGGGCCCTGTGCAGAGACCGGGGCTGGGCTAACACATCCCACACTTTTTCTTCCAGCAGCAAACGTTAGCCAAGCGCTCTCTCTCTCTCTCTCTCTCTCTCTCTCTCTCTCTCTCTCTCTCTCAACTCTGAGAAAGGCAATGCCTGTGCCTCCCAACACTCTTCCCACATTAACATTTATCTTATTTCATCCCTGGGATCCTGTTACCACCTGACAGGTGAGCAGAAACATATATCCGAGGATGGCAGGCGTGGTATTAAAATATACACACACGAACTCCTCTTTCCAAATGATAGCCAGCCTCCCGCATCCTGGCTATCTGGCTACATTTAAAACCACACAGGGAAAATAAAAGGCCTGAAAGTGAATCAGAGAGGTGCATTCAAGCAGATGACTGGGTCAGCCAAGACTGAAGACTTCAGGCTTCAGGAACTCACAAGCCAAAGACCAGCCGAACCACCAAGCTCCATGAAACATGGCCGTGCCACTAAAAGGGGAACCTTCCTTTGCTCTGAGCTCCACACACCACCCCCGGCAAATGCCAACTAGTGGGAATTCCCAAATTAAATCAAGCAATGTGGACAGCTGGGCCATTTTGTGGGAAGGAAGGTGAGGGGGCTGGATCCATCTGACATTTTGAACAAGGTGGATGCCCAAGGATTTCAGAACACCAGGCCTTTCCCAAAACCCTGAAAGCTTCCTCTGAGAAAATGGCCTTTGAAGGAAAAAGAGTTCCTTCGATCTCTCTGTGGTAACTTTGTAGCCATTCTCTGTCACCGTCTCTCAGCAAACTGCTTCCAACTCCGCTCAAGTTCTGTCGGAGAGATGCTACAGAGAGCCAGACATAGCTCCTTCTCCTGGACCCCCATCCACCAACTCTCACCAAGACAACCCAAGAGGATTTTTCCCACGCCACCTAGTGCAAGAACCACTCCAGGCAACCGTAATATCGTTTCTTTTTACACATTTTGGGCCTGCATCAATCCCCTTACATCAAATGATTGTGTTAGAAATGGGTAGTTCCCTGGGGATTTTTTTTTTCTATTGCATGTGGTTTCCTAAGGTGTATATGGAAGGTGAGGGGTGAGACACAGAGCAAAGGGTCGAGTCTTTCCATTCAGGCAGCCCCATCAAACCAGTCAAAACCACCTTTGACCACCTGCAGAACGCACAAGGTCACGTGGGTTCCCTGCAGCTTCTTAACGTGTCTCCCAGCACACAAGCCCCCGTGGCATATAAACAAATCCCCAAACGCAAAGAAAAGGGAAAAAGAAGAAGAAAAGAAAAAATAATAATAATAATAAAGTAAAGAACTCCCTCCTCCCACAGGAAAAGAATAATCATGGCAACAGCTACAACCCATAATAATAAATACGGAACAGCAATTATTACTGCTACCACCGCCACCCGGCCGAGCACAGACAACAGCCGCACTGGGAAGGGACATCCGCGCTGGCTTTGCCGGGTGATAAATCATAGCGCATCATTCGTGCCCACCTGCTTTACCCTTCCCCTCCCCAGGCCCTCCCTCAACAAACAGAACCCCAAAGGGATGGGGACGGACTGGAGGAGGGGAAAGGAATGAAGGATTGCGCCCCCCTCCCCGCGCCCCGACCCCATCCCAGGCAACACCTACCTCCAGGGTCCGGATCTCCTTTTGCGTGAGGTCGTTGGAAGCTGCACACTTCGTCCTAAGCCCTTCCAGATTGGAGATGCTCAGGTCTATCATGTTCTGAACCAGCTCGCACTGCTGCAAGGCTTTTTGCAAACTCAGAGGTTGCTGCTCCTCGCTTTTCGTCATGTTTTCCTCATCCATCGCTCACTCTGCAACCCCCCTTCCCCTCCTCCTCCTCCTCCACCTCCTCCCAGAAAGAAAAAAGGGGGAGGGAGGGAGAGGAGGTAGAGGGAGTCCACCCCCCTACGCCTCTCCAACCACTGCGACTTCTCAGCAGTGTCTCCTGAAGAAACCCAACATCTCACACAAGCTTGAGGGGGTGGGGGTTGGAGGAGGGGACAAGAGCCAAAATTTATTATTATTTTTTTTTTTTGGAGGGGGGAGTATCAGGCAGTCTGCATTAGAATGTCCCTTGTCTCTCTCCTCTCTCTTTCTCTGTGTCTCTGGTCCCTAAAAAGGGAGAGATGCCCGTTTGTCAGAAGCCAACCAGGTGGTAGGGTGCAGTCTGTACACTTAGGAGGAGGAGAAAGAGGAGGAGGGCGAGGAGGAGGAAGGGGAGGAGGAGGAGTGGAAGGAGGAGGCAGAGGGAAATAGAGCTCACGCTTCGCACACCGGCTCCGTGAAGGGCGGAATTATATGTATATAAATCTATTTGGCCGGCTGGCTTTTATGTCAAAAAGGAGCGCGCCTGCCCGCCTCCCGGTCGCGGTGACACGGCATGGTCCGCGGGTCCCCGCGCTCAGCGCGCTCTCAGGATGCTGTGCGCACGACTGGCGCGGCTGCGGCGCCCACTGCGGCTGGCTGCGGTCTGCTCCCCGCGACAACACTGCTGCTGCTGCTGCTGCTGCTGCTGCTGCTGCTGCTGCTGCCGCCGCCGCCGCCTGGCTCCAGGGGTGACGGCTCCTGCCTCGCTCCACACCGACATCTTGCCTGTCAATCACAGGGCGGGGTGGGGAGCGGAGCGAGGGATGCAGCGCCGAGAGGCGCCGTGCGCGCAGCCGGTCCCCGGGTCCCCCCAACCCCGGGCGCGCCTGGGACCCGCTGGGGGCAGGCGGCGCGTGCACCTGCCCGCCGGGCCACCCTCCAGCCTGGGAGGCGGGGTCCCTTGGGACTGAGGGGCTCGCGTGCTGAGCGCAGCCGCTACGATGCGGTGGGGGTGGGAAGGGGGGGGTTAGCGGGCTGGTCCCCGAGGTGGCGGGGAGGCCGGGCCCGGGGGCGGGGAGAGGTACTCGGTGGCCGGGGTGGGGGTGGGGGCCACTACACCAGCCCGGATCTCGCGAGACGAGGCCGGAGCGCGGCTCAGCAGGTGCGCGGGGGCCCGGGAGCAGGTGCGCGCCGGGCTTGCTGGGCTCTGCAAGTCTGTGCGCCCCGCCTGGCTTTGCGGGTGTCTTCTTGTGGCTTGGGGGAGGCGGTGGGGCGGTCGGGGGTGGGGTAGGGTGAGGGAGACAAGCCTTAATGGGTTTCCCTGAGTTGGGGCGGATCTGGGGACCACAACTACCTGGGCCTGATCTAGCTAGGGTCCATTGGCGGAGAGACAGGAGGCTTTGCTTTGCTCGCAATTGCTACCTTGTCCCACAAGGGCCTGTGGAGTGTTAATTCCAGCTACTAACCCTACCCTTTGTCAGCCGCCTAAGGTACCGGAGTAAGGACACCCGTGGACATTTTAAAGACGTTGAGGGCGGGGAAGGATACTTTGTGACAAAGAAGGGGGGAAATATAAGACATTCACATTTCACAATGCAGTTAACGAAGTTTTGCTGGAGTGTCTCTGTTACAGATATACGCTTTTTATTAATTGATGGGGGTGGGGGACGGGGACATGTGCACCGCAGTGTGCCTATGAGGTCACAGCACAGCTTGTGAAGTCAATTCTCTCCTTCCACCGTGGGTTCCAGGAATTGAACTTAGGTACTGGCTGAGTACTCTCCACCAGTCTGTTATGAATTAATAAAAGATATAGCCTTTCTTCTCAGCCGCATGCGGTGGCGCCCACCTTTAATCCCGGCACTAGAGAGGCAGAGGCAGGTGGATCTCTAGGAGTTCAAGTTCAGCCGGCTGGTCTATATAGTGAGTTGCAGGCCAGCCAGGGCTACCTGGTGTGGTCCTGTCTCAAAAAAAAGATCGTTTTATAGTTTGGATAGAAGGGGACTGAGATGAATTACCCCCAGGGGGCTTTATTAGGAGAGTGGCATCCATCAGGAGAGCACGTGGACAGCTGGAAAGGCTGCTACCTCACAATTACCACCCACTTTTGAATGGTGTACGGCTACTTCACCCCCCCCCCCCCGTTGTAAAGCCAATGGCGGCAGCAGAAATAACATGGCTCATGGCGGCTAAAATATTTACTATCTGGCTCATTCCAGGGAGCTATGCCAACTCCTGATTAAATCAGTGTTCTCTATACAAACTCTGCCCAGACCACACTTCACCCCAATTCTCTTCTCTCTGACTTTTTTTCTTGTCGTTCAGGGTGAAGTCTAACGTTATCACAAGGAAGCCTCCCATCTCTGACTGAATGATCAAATAGCATCCCTAATGAACTGCCCACGGGCTGTGTTTTCAATAATGAGTAGCCTGGTATGGCATGTACCTGAAGCCCCAGCCCCTTGGGAGGCTGAGGCAGGAGGATTGCTTAAACCAAGGACTTTGAGGTCAGCCTGGCGACATAGTAAAATCCCCTCAGGGGAGAAGGGGAGGGGAATATACTGGCAAAAGGCATCCTTTTCTTCCATCTCTGGGATTCTAGGAAGTTTTGCTAAGAGCAGTGTTAAGAGTCAGAACTTAGGCAAAAGTTTGTCATCCCTAGAGAAGTTTGTCATCCCTAGAGAAAGCTACCTGCGGTGTGAAGAGAATGGACACCACTGGCAGCCAAGTTGGATCAAATTGATTTTCTAAGACTTTGAGCCATCACGGGCCTTAGAATTCACATAGAGTTGAATCAGTATGTCCATTTCTGTTGGGGCTGGGTGTGTGGTTCAGTGACAGAGCACTTTACCCAGCATGCCCTGGTCCTGGATTCGGTCCCCAGCACCACACACGGAAAACATTCTCTATCCATAATGAGGGCAGGCCACCGATTTTAAGCACTCTGAAGTATAGAGTCCCGTTCAACCACAAAGTTGTCTGCCTTCCTATTTTCTCCATTTTCCTTTGTTTCCCTTGAACATATTAACATTGGTTACGTTCAAACCTTCTCTGACTCCAGCCCCTGTCCACCGATGAGGCTCTTTCTAGTTACTGTGTTTCTCTTTGTTTTCAGTGATCTGGCCCTATCTCTTAGTGAGCCTTGTTGAATTTTTGTTTCGTGCCAGATGCTGTGTATGAGACATATATAGAGTCTCTAAATGATGCTATCTGGCCCTGAAGAGAAATGGGGAATGATCACAACTCCATTAGTTGGCTGAGCTGGGTGAAGGGTGTGTTTCTGTTTCAAGGTGGCGCCATCTTCTTTATTCACAGAATCCCCTCTCCCTGCCCCTGTGCCCCAATTCCCAAAGTATGACAAGACTCTTGAACACTGTTTTGTTTGTCTGGAACTTCCTCCATGGCTTCTCAGCCTTTTGCCCTGTGGCGTTATCCAAACCCACCAGTTATCCCAAGCTAAAAATGCCATTTTCAGACTCATTTTCTGTTCTTCTCTGGGAGATCAACCTCCCAAAAGTCCCTTGTTTGTCCCCACACACAGATGAGATGGACACAAGTTCTTCTGCTTTCTCTGCCCCGCCCCCACCTCAGCAACAGTCCACTCACCTGGTGAAAGTTTATCTTCTCAGCCTCTTTCCCAGCACCCATATCAGCTCACCCACTTAACAATTCTCCTGTCTCCAGAATCCCAAAATGTGGCCCCTCTGGTCCCGGTGTCTTCCACAGATCTCTTAAGAGAGTTTAGCAGGAGTCAATAGTGATGGTGGGACTGGGTTGGATCTTGTTCCAAAATGGCTTCTCTGCTTGTCATCAAAGATATTTCCACTGAAGCTTAGACAATGAAAATAATCGGAAGTCATCAGTCCACAGAGCAACAGTGAATGTCTCTTTGTCCCGTTTGAAAACAGCCCACATTGTGGACACCACCTCTCTACAGGAGAAATAACCTTTTTTTAGGATTCATTAATAAATTTGTATTAATCTTTACTATATGTGTTATTTATGTGTGTGTGTGTGTGTGTGTGTGTGTGTGTGTGTGTGTGTGTATGCACGGTGTACACATATGGGCTGTGTTTCTCTGTGTGCGTAAGACAGAGTGGACATCTTGCAGAAGTCAGTCTTCTCCTACCATGTAGGTCCCGGGGATCCAACTCAGGTCCTTAGGATTGGCACCAAGCCCCTTTACCCCTGAGCCATCTTGCAGGCCCTAAAGATCTCTTTCAGAACTTTTCTAGCAATCAAGTACATGGGATCCGACTCTGCCCATGAGACACAGCACGTGGGGTTTTTTATGGAAAGTAGAGAGTGGAGAGGAATCTGATGCAGACAATACACAGGCTTTCAGGTGCCCAGTCCCACACAAGTTGTGATGTCCATGCTGAGGGGCCTGACGTCGTGTTCACAGGCATGGCTTACAGTTGCTTTGGGCATCATCCCTGGCCTCACAGCCCAGTTTGTCTCTCTCTAGTCTTCCTGGAGAGTCTTACTATCCATGCTTTGATCTGCTCAGACAGTCCTAGTGTGTAAGGGATAGATTCAGTAAAAATCTTGTCCCTCCCTGACCCCCTCTCCAGGGTCTCCCATAGCCTATAGCCTGGAACTTACTATATGGCAGAGGATAACTTAGAACCTATGACCCTGCTCCCTCTTCCAGTGCTGAGATGTAACCCCAGATGGTTCAGGAGTCTGCAGTGAACTCCAGGTAGGGTTGAATATTTCCTTCCCTGCCTGCTCCCCATCACCTGCAGGGCTGAGCAGGAAAGGGCTCCTCCTCTCTGAGAACTGAGGGATACAGAGTGTCAGCTGCCTCATTGGGTCCTGCCAGCTGCCTACCTGCTGATCCCAGGCGTACACAGGGAATCCTTAGTGACCTAAAGATCTGGGAGCCCCGCCAGGGTTAAAACACACCGTGATGACCTCCCAAGTCCTCCTTTAATTCTTGCCCTTAGGAAGCACCCCACAGCTCCCAGAGCCCCTTGGCTCAGTTTTTTCAGGGTGGCTCAAGCCCAAACATGCTTTAAGATTGTCACCTGACCCCTGGGGAACAGGATAACCCTGTCAGAGAAACGTCTAGATAAGATCTTGACTTTATCATGTATAGGCTGGAGGTTGCAAGTTACAGACGGTCACCGGACGAGCCTGACCACCTTTCCACCAGAGAGAAAGTTTACCCTCTCCCATCACCTTCGAGGTTCAACAGAAATTCTGGAACACCAGAAAAGTGAAACTCTCCACCCCTGCTTGATTGGTGATGAGCTGGCCTCAAGGTTTTCCAAATTGCCTTGGGCTCACAAATTGGGGAGTGGTGAATTAGGAGGCAAAAGGGCCATCCGCCTGGAGCGACACAGGACCTACATTGACTTCCTAAACACTATGCAGCCAAGGATGACCTTGAACTTCTCATCCTCCTGCCCCCACTTCCCAAGTGATAGGATGACAGGCTTGTGCCACCACCATGGGTGGTTTATGCAGTGCTGAGGATCAAACTCAGGCCTCTGTGATGCTGAGCAAACAGTTCTGATCGAGAGCCAGGTCCTCAGGCTCTTGTTTTCCTTGAATGCCTGTGTTAATCTTCCCAGGCTGTTTCTTTTTGTACTTTCCTTTTTTTTTTTTTCCCTTCCTACCAATTTTACAGATGGAATAGCATAGGACCAGAAGCCCCCGAGAGACAACAAAACCTCTCACAGAGCTGCACAGGGACTGTGATCCTGTTCTAACTAACGCACAGAACCCCCAAATATAAATGACTTTAAAAATAGCTTTGATCAGAGCAAACAAAATGTTCCCCTCTTTAATCTTGTCAGGGTTCTCTGACATCAAGGAAAACTGTTTTTCTAGAGTTCACCTTTCGGGGCCTCTTGCTTCTGCATCTTCATTTCTGGTGTAAGTGGGTCACTGTGTCCGTGTCGGGATCATCTGGGCTCATGGGAACGGGCCATTTGGCCCAGTGATTTATGCTGGCTTTCTGAGTTAAGGACTCCGTGGTATGCCGTGTGTTTCAGTTGCAGCACTCAGGACAGAAGGGGAGCCCCTCGCAGCCCCCAAAGACACGCATTGCAACTTCATTGAAAGTTCTGGTCAAGCAGTATCAGCTACACAACCTACCTCCACCTTTTTGTCCCTGTGCACCACACGCATGCAGTGCCCATGAAGACCAGAAGAGGGCACTGGATCCCCTAAACTGATTACAGACAGTTGTGAGCTGCCATGTGAGTGCTGGGAGTTGAACCCGGGTCCTCTGGAAGAGGAGCCAGTGCTCCTAACTGCTGAGCCCTCTCTCCAGCCACACAAGTTTTCTGTTTTTTAATTTATTTATTCTTGGACAGTTTTAGACATGTATATATTTTCTCACAATTGCCCACCCATTACCCCCGCCACCCCATTACCCCACCCCACCCCACCCCCACCCCCGCCATCTTCATTTCCACTCTTACTAAACCCTCTCTTTTCCCAAAACGTTTCCCTCCTACTTCCAAATCTTTCTGTGTGTAACCCACACAGAAAGGGCTGTCTGCGTGAGCATGGCTGTGGGGGTATTTACTGGTGCAAGGGCAACCCACCAGTAGCTATACCACATTAGAAAATACCCTTCTCAGGGCTGGAGAGATGGCTCAGTGGTTAAGAGCACTGGCTGCTCTTCCAGAGGACCCGGGTTCAATTCCCAGCACCCACACGGCAGCTCACAACTGTCTGTAAACTCCTGATCCAGGGGATCTGACACCCTCACACAGACATGCATGCAGGCAATACACCAATGCACATAAAATAGAAATCAATTATTTTTAGAAAAGAAAAGAAAAGAAAATATCCTACTCAGGTTGGGGAGGGGGTCTCCTGCGTCCTTCCCCATCCATAATGGGCCCCATCTTGCACAGGTCTTAAGCAGGGAATCACCACAGCTATTGGGTTCATGTATGCAACGGCTGTATCCTCTCCTGCACTCCTTACCATCTTCTGGCTCTCATGTGTTTCCCGCCCCCTCTTCAACTGATGTTCCTTGAGGCGTGGAGGCGGTGACACAGATGTCACTTTGGGGGCTGAGTACTCAACAGTGACTTGTTCTCGGGATATTGGCCAGCAGTGAGTCTGCATTAACTACTGCCCACTATAAATAGATGTTTCTCTGACCGAGACCGAGGCAGCACTAATCTGTAGATACAGACGCAAATATTTAGAAGTCAGTTTTATAGCATGGCCATTTAGCAAGACAACAGGAACAGGTTCTGTCCTAAGGTTTATAACCTCCCTAACCATGGGGTTTTGACCAGGTTCATAGTGACAGGTATGAATTCTCTCATGTGCAGCAGGCCTCAGGTTCAATCAGAAAACAGTTGTCTACCCCATAAATGGAGGCAGTTTTCTGGCCCAACTGCCTGGCCCCAAATAAACACCACTAAAACTTAAAGTAATTACAAAATGCTCGGCCTATAGCTTGGGCTTATTAATGACTAGCTCTTACGTTTAAATTAATTCATTTATGTATTGCCATGTGGCCGTGGCTTTACCGGTCCTCTCTGTCATCTTGCTTCTTAGGTGGCTCCCTCCCATCTCTCTCTCTCTCTCTCTCTCTCTCTCTCTCTCTCTCTCTCTCTCTCCCCTCCACCTTCTTCATCCAGTCATCCAAGTCCTCAGTTTGATTGCTCCCCCTAGCCTCTTCCTGCCTTGCCATAGGCCAAACAACTTTATTATTAACCAATGAGAGTAATGCATATTTACAGCGTACAGAAGGACCATCCCACAGCATGCTCCCATAACAGTGGTGCTGCTGTTATACCAGCAGCACACAGGGTTGACAGCTGGGTCAGGCTGTTGGTGACTTTTCTTCCTGACAGGCCCACCCAACTCTTCTCAACACTATGAAAGCTAGCCAGGAGGGAGGAAGCTTCCAATTCAGACACAGCTTGATGCCTCGGTGGCCTGACACCAGAGCGTGTGATCTATTCAGCAATAGGTCCTGTCACCTAGCTTGAGTGGGAAGCCAAGAACAATGACAACAACCTGCATTGTTGGGATAGGGGGATCCTCTGGTTCTCTGGGACTCCATAGTCAACAACACATAGGGAGGTAACCCACCTCTGGCAATGAGATTTTCACTTAATGCCTTATGTCTTCTGCGAGCATCCACCTCCATTTTTTAAAGTATTTTATTTTATTGGCTTTTTGAGACAGGGTTCCTCTATATAGCTCTGGCTGTCCTAGAACTCACTTTGTAGACCAGACTGGCCTTGAATTTACAGAGATCTGCCTGCCTCTGCCTCCCTGGGATTAAAGGTGTGTGCCACCACCGACAGGCTCCATCCCCATTGTTAGTTCTTCTCAGTATATCCCCAGGAGCAGGGTTTGGGGTTAAATGGAAATTCTGTATTTAGCTTCTTGAGATAGTGATGAACTGTTTCTTAAAGCAGATGCTCCATTTCACATCCCCAACCAGCAACCCAGAGAGCCCAATTTCTTCAAATCTCCAGATCCAGATCATAACGTATCTTGAATGGAACTATTTTCTTTTTTTCTTTTTAATGCAATGCTGGATTGAACCCAGGGCCTCATGCATGTTAATCCAAGATTCTACCCGCTGAGGTACACCCCAGTCCTGGGATTCACTGAATTTCTCAGGCTGTCCTATTCACTTCATAGCCCAGGCAGTCCTGAATTTGTGAATTTGTGACCCTCCTGCTTCATCTTCCCAGGTCTCTGTAATTACAGGCCTGGAATGGTTTCACTAATTCTGTTTGTTTGTTTGTTTGTTTGTTTGTTTGTTTGTTTGTTTGTTTGTTTTTTAAGACAAGATTTCTCTGTGTAGCCCGGGCTGTTCTGGAACTCACTCTGTAGACCAGGCTGGCCTTGAACTCACAAAGATCCACCTGCCTTTGCCTCCCGAGTGCTGGGATTAAAGGTATGTGCCACCACCACCCAGATATTTTATTTTATTATTTTTTAAAGATTTATTTATTACAATATACAGTGTTCTACCTGCATGTGTAGCTGCAGGCCAGAAGAAGTCATCAAATCTCATTACAGATGGTTCTGAGCCACCATGTGGTTGCTGGGAATTGAACTCAGGACCTCTGGAAGAACAGCCAGTGCTCCTAACCCTGAGCCATCTCTCCAGCCCCTATTTTATTACTTTTAATTATGTGTATGCATGTGCATCTGTGAGTGGGTATGTGTATATGTATACAGTGCCCCAGGAGTCTAGAAGATGTGGGGTCTCCTAGAGCTGGAGTTAGAGGAGGTTATGAATTGTCCAACCTTCAGATTCCCTGGAAGAACAAACAGTACATGCTCTGAACCACTGAGCCACCTATCCTGCCACTAAAAAACTGCCTTACTAGCAGTCCCAAGCAGCCACATCATGTGGCTCACAGCCACCTGTTAACTCCAGCGCCAAGGGAGCCAATGCTTTCTTCCGGCCCCCTCAGATGCCTGGGTTCACCTGCACAGACCCAAACATAACCAAAAAGAAGATAAACTCAGCCACGCGGTGGTAGCCCACGGTTTTAATCCCAGCCCTCAGAAGGCAGAGGCAAGCAGATCTCTGTGAGTTTGAGGCCAGCTTGGTCTACAAAGTGAATTGCAAGACAACCAGAGCCACACAGAGAAATCCTGTCTTATAAAATGAAAACAACAACAAAAAGATAAACTCTTTAAAAAGAAGAAGAAAGTGCTATGTTAAATGCCAGAAACCAGTCATAGAAAGTCACAGTGTGTAATTCCTTTTTGTTGTTTGTTATTGTGGTGGTGGTTTTGTTTTCTTCTGTTTTGAAATGGGTCTACGTAGCCCCAGCTGTCCCGGAACTCACTATGCAGACCAGGGTGGCCTCCAACTCAGAGATCTCCTTGCTTCTGCCTCCAGAGTGTAGGGATTAAAGGCATGTGCTACCACAGCAGGTATGTGTAATTTCTTGGGCCAGGTGTGACACTTTGTGTGTAGGATATAAATTAATTGTTTTCAGTTGCAAAGGATAAACCAGTGTAGTCAAAAGGTGATTGTGTGAAAAATGTTCAAGGGAGGTATGTCACAAAGGCTGGCCACATTTCTTTCTGAACCAGGAGTCTGAGCTCTGCCTTCTGTGTGGGGTATCCTTTTGGGTAGCTTTTTCTCAGGCTGAGCCCAAGATAAGAGAATTCTTTATTTAGACAGGGTCTCACTGTGTAGCCCTGACTGGTCTGGAACTCACTCTGTAGTCCAAGCTGGTCTTGAACTCACAGAGATCTGCCTGCCTCTACCTCCCTAATGGTTGGATTAAAGGTGTGCAACACCATACCCAAACTTAACAGTAATCTTAGCGACTGTATCAGAGTCTCTCCCCGTTACAGCCAGCAAACGTTGGAGAATTCATTGTGGGTGTCCTGCATGAGTCAATACAGTCTCCTGAGCCAGACCCGGCAGTCAAGGGGACTGGGTGGTGTGGGCTGTGAGGTCAACTACTGAAGGGCTGACAGCCCTCACTACCCAAACCTTGTTGCACGAAATCAGAGGCTGGGTGGTCCTCCAAAGGAAAGGGGGATGCTATTACCCAAAGAAGGAAGGATGGATGACAGACAGATAAAAAAAAATACTAGCAATAATCCACCATCCATGAGAGAGTCGGGATCGATCGGAGAGATCTGTCAGGCTAACACAGTCTGGGAATAAAGGAGATGGAAGGAGGGATGGGGGAGAGGGAGGAAGGGAGACAGAGAGATTCTAGAAGGCTCTGAGGAAATTATTCCAAAACTAGAGACGAACAGTCCTGAAACCATCCTGATCACAAGGGACTACAAAGAACATACACTTATCACAAATTTTCCATTAGCGTGCATAATAAAATGTCAGTTTCATGATGACATGTCCACACTTTTAAGTGATTGTACTTCACACTCATTAACTTCTCGTGATCTTTTCTTGTCCCCTTTCTTCCCCCAAATTGTCCTCCTCTATTTTCATAGTGTGTGTGTGTGTGTGTGTATGTATGTATGTATACATACACACATGTGTACTTTTTAATCCAGATGTTGTATACTAGAGGTTTTTTGTTTTGTTGGATTGGTTTGTTTGTTTATTTGCTTGCTTGCTTTTCAAGACAGGGTTTCTCTGTGTAGTCCTGGCTGTCTTGGAGCTCACTCTGTAGACTAGGCTGGCTTAGAACTCAGAAATCCACCTGCCTCTGCCTCCCAGAGTGCTGAGATTAAAGGCGTGCGCCACCACTGCCCGGCTAGATATTTGAATTTCTTGTAGCCCAGGCTGGCTTCGAACTCACAGAGATCCGCCTGGCTCTGTCTCCCGAGTGCTGGGATTAAAGGCGTGCGCCACCACTGTCTGGCTGAACACAAGTTCTTTAATGGCCTAAAAGTTTTGGGCTTTCTTTTTCTTTGAAGAAAAGAGAAGGGGAAAACCATCCAGGGAGAGACATATCCCAGATCTCCACGTTTTGTGCTTGTCTGAGAAGAACCCGTGGAAAGGGCGGCAGGCTAGCCTTTCTCGGCAAATGTCAAGTGAGTTGTATTTTGATCATGACAAGGAGGAATGTTGGCTTTTCTTCATACTTGATTTTAACCCAAATACAGAGATGTACTGGCTTTTTTTCTTCTTTCTTTCCTTCTTTCCTTTAAATGAAAGATTTAAAACTGAATAAACTAAAACAATTGTTCGTCCTGGTGTGATGGTTCACACCTATATAACCCAGATTATACTGAACTCAGGAGGCCGAGGCAGGAAGTTCATGAATTCCAGGCCAGCCTGGGCTACAATGAAAACCTGTCGCAAAAGAAATTATGAAAACTTGATCCATCATTCTGAATCTATATCCAAGATCCCTCTTCTGTCTGACTCATCTGCCCCCTCTTTCAGGGATTAAGGACCCTGGGGTTCTGTTAGGCCTGACTCGCCAGGACATTCACTATTGCAACTCTGAGGCTTCACAACTGGGTCAGACTATTGAACACTTTTCTCCTCTGGGATCACCTAGAAACTTCCAGCACTCTGAAAGCTAGCCAATAGGGATGCAACGTCCAGGTTGGAACCAACTTGATTTCTCCATTCCCTTCTGCCATGATGTCATATGCCTCCAGATAGACCGGAAATCAATGGCGCTGAATGGCCGTGGGCTAAAGCTCTAAAAGCATGAACCCAGAGGAACCTGTCCTCACGTAGATTACTCTTTTTGGGTGTTATGTCAGAGCAATGGCAGGCTGACACTCTGGGACAGCACATCAGTGAGCTGTCCTTACATTTCAGGAGGAAGCCACTCGTTCCCATGCTAGAGTGGAAAGTAGGGACTCATTGAAGTGACCACTTGGCATTGTTACCATCGAGGCTACACCTTCACCATCGTATAACTAAGCCACAGGAGATCCTTTTCCCACATTCTGTCGATTTATGAAGTTGCTCCCCGCCAAAGAGAAAGCTTGCTAACTACCATTAGCGATCTCTAGGAGTCAGCTGTGGCGCTTAGGTGACTTATCACTATCTCTTCTGTCCCTGGGAGCACCTTCTCCTGGTGCGGGTAAAACAGCAGTGGGGTGTGTGTGTGTGGGGGGGGGAACCAGACAAGAAACGACTGTGCTATTCCCTTGTGTCCGATGCTGCCTTAGGCTCTGTTCTGACCCTACTCATTGTTTTTCAAGAACTAACATGACCTTGATTTTACCAAGAACTCATGTTGAGTTCTCTGCATCTGAGTACAGGCTAGCGTTAACCACTGCGGGCCTCCCTGGTGTCGAAGCAGGGGGATCATTTTGAAATAAGTATATATGGAGTTTAAGTCCTATGACTTTCCAGTGTGCCACACCACCTCCCCGGCATTTGGGAGTTATGCAATGGGAAGTGTTTCCGATGTTGCCCTTTTACGGGTTAATTTTGCAAAATTAATCCACAATTAGAATTTCAAATCACCTGAGCAACAGAAGAAAATGAGAAGTTGCACATCAAAACTAAGAACTTAGAATCCAGCATTAAGAAGACAATTAATTGCCAGGCGGTGGTGGCGCACACCTTTAATCCCAGCACTCGGGAGGCAGAGGCAGGCGATCTCTGTGAGTTCGAGGCCAGCCTGGTCTACAGAGTGAGTTCCAGGAAAGGCGCAAAGCTACACAGAGAAACCCTGTCTCAAAAAACCAAAAAAAAAAAAAAAAAAAAAAAAAAAAAAAAAAAAAAAAAAAAAAAAAAGAAGAAGAAGAAGGAAGAAGAAGAAGAAGAAGAAGAAGAAGAAGAAGAAGAAGAAGAAGAAGAAGAAGAAGAAGAAGAAGAAGAAAAAGAATTTTCTGGAATATTGGCCACTGGTAGACTGTCTTTGAGCCAGGGATGGCCCTACACCTATGCACTCACTAGTGGGCAGCATTAATTGGACTCAATGAGTTAAAAAAGAAGGAGGAGGAGGAGAAGGAGGAGGAGGCATGAAGTTGGGTGAAAGACAGGGAACAAAATACTAAAAGAGTTGGATGGAGGGGATGTGGGTAGATATGATCAAAATAGATTGAATACATGTATGAAATTCTCAAAGAATAAAATCTACATACATATGTTATATATATATGAACTCTCTGGGTTGAAAGACTGTATGAGGGTGGGGAAGGAATGGGAGGGTGTCTTGGTCAGGGTTACTCTTGCTATGATGAAATACCACAACCAAAAGCAAGTTGGGAAGGAAAGTGGGAAAGGGTTTATTTGGCTTACACTTCCACATCTTCATGGAGGGGCGCTGCTTACTGGCTTGCTCCCCATGGCTTGCTCAGCCTGCTTTCTTATAGAACCCAGACCACCGATGGCCCCACCCACCATGGGCTGGACCCTCCCCCATCAATCACCAATTGACAAAATGGCTTCCAGCCTGATGCTAAGGAGGCATCTTCTCAGTTGAGGCTCCCTTCTCTCTGTTGACAACACCTTGTCTCAAGCTGAAACCAAACTAGCCAGCACAGAGCCTGTGTGCAGGTGTGTTTGGTTGTGTTAGGACAGATGTCCGCTTCCTGGGAGTTCTTCCTCCAGAGCCATCTCACCTGTTCATTTGGTTTTAGACAGGGTCTTTCTACATAGTCCTGGCCTCTCTGGATCTTGCTCTGTCGACCAGGCTGGCCTTGAACTCACAGAAATCCACCTGCCTCTGCCTAGCGAGTACTGGGATTAAAGGCATGCGCCACCATGCCCGTCTCTCACTGTTTTTGAGGCAGGGCTCTCACTGGGACCAGGCCTCACCCTAATAGGCTAGACTGGCAGGCCAGCCCCAGGGATCCTCCGCCTCTGCTTCCCCAGTGCTGGGATTATAAGCACCCATGACCTCGCACATTTTTTTTTTCACGTGGTGCTGGTATCGAACTCGGATCCTCATGCACGTGTGGCAAGCCCTTTACCAGCCAAGCTGCCTCCCCAGTCTGAATTTGAAGTAATACAAAGAACTACTTGGACCGTCTCTGCTGGAAACACAGAGATATCATCAGGTTTAAAGGCTCTTCAAGTTGACTAGAGCAACCTTCTTTCTCCGTTTTTGGAGATTCCTCACACTTCACTGCAGCACAGTGTGTGTTTAAAGCATACTTCTAATAATTTTTTTAATAATTTTTAAAATTTTTTTTTGTTTGTTTGTTTGTTTTGTTTTTCGAGACAGGGTTTCTCTGTGTAGCTTTGGGCCTTTCCCCTTTAATCCCAGCACTCTGGAGGCAGAGCCAGGCGGATCTCTGTAAGTTCGAGGCCAGCCTGGTCTATAAAGCATACTTCTAAAATCACATTCTGCTAGACATCAGTGAACTGCTTTGAAAGAGAGCGTTTAGGGGGAATCGAAGGACCGGGGTGACATGTCTACAGATGGCCGTTCTTCATGTCCCGTGAGGTGCCATGTAAGTGACAACATAATACAGTGCAATGGCAGGTGGATCTCTGTGAGTTCGAGGCCAGCCTGGGCTACCAAGTGAGTTCCAGGAAAGGCGCAAAGCTACACAGAGAAACCTTGTCTCGAAAAAACAAAAAAAAATAAACAAACAAAAAAAAACATAATACAGTGCAATGGAAAGGGGACAGTAATTTGGATCTTTTTTATCACTATGTGTCCTTGCATGGGGGAAATGGCCTTTGGCTGATAAGATTTCGGGAGCCCAGCAAGATAGTGTAAGGGGTTAAAGCATTTGCTCTGCAAGCCTGATGATCTCAGTGTGAGCCCCAGAACTCACAGCGGAAAAAGAAAACTGACCCCACTCCACATAGTTTATCTTCTGACCTTCACATGTAACATGACCTCACTGTAACATGTAGGTATACACGCACACATACACACTATAAAAAAAAAAAGAGGACTTTTGTTTGTTTTGTTTTGAGATAATGTCTTACCCCGTAGCTCCGGAATTCACTATGTAGCCCAGGCTAGCCTCAAGCTCACAGCTGAATCCTCCTGCTTCAGCTTCCCACGTGCTATGCCTGGCTTAAGATCTCTTTTTCTCTTCTTCCTACTCCCAGCCCCCAGTGTGAGGATAAAGGGGCAGCGACCAGCTGCTTGTTTTGCAGACAGTCAGTACAATGGGTCCATAACCAACCATTCATCATCAATGACTTTTTCATGTTCACAAAGCCGAAGCAGCCTGAGAGGAGCCAGGGACAAGCCGGGCTTCTTAAAACCCTCTTGTCTTTCTTCATCAGAATGACCCCAGAGATTGTAGCCCAAGGCGATGATGCTGAAATCAAAGTGGGAAGAATAAGGAACAACTCCAAAAAGGAGATTTTTTTTTTTTTTCATTTCCCCAGTCGGCAGCGTCTTTTATTGGTGTGACAATATAACAGGTTGAGAATTAAGGGCTGCATTTTCTGGTGCACATTCATCACAAGAGAGAATTTCCCCCCTCCCCCAAGCAATTAAGTCTCAGAGTTCTGGGGTGTCAGGATTGCCCAACCCAGGGGAGCAGGAACAGCAATTGAACTGTTAAACCCCCAAAGGGCCTGCGAGGGAAGAAGTGGGAGTAGAGGCTGAGCAGGAGAGCTCTTCATTTCTCCACAGAGATGTTGAACAGCCAGGAAGGGCAGGACAGTGGACTACAGAGGCACTGTCGGTATCCAGGGGTTTACCAACGGACACTGGCAGGTAACTTGCCCAGAGACCCACCCAATTCACAGACAGATCCTGGGACTCGGACCTCACTTCTATCAAGTTCCCAGTCACTCTAACTCACATTCTATCTCTATTTAGCTCTCAGAGAAGTTCAAACTAATTGTGTGGTATCAGAGAGATGATAAATGTTCTAGAGTGTCGTAAGTCTGAGTTACAAGCTGAGAGAAAAAAAATAAAAACAGTAGTGCTGTTAATATTCAGAGGTGGCCGGGCGGTGGTGGCGCACGCCTTTAATCCCAGCACTCGGGAGGCAGAGCCAGGCGGATCTCTGTGAGTTCGAGGCCGGCCTGGGCTACCAAGTGAGTTCCAGGAAAGGCGCAAAGCTACACAGAGAAACCCTGTCTCGAAAAACAAAACAAAACAAAACAAAAAAAAAATATTCAGAGGTGTGTGTGTACGTGCGTGCGTGCGTGTGTGCGTGCGTGTGTGCGTGTGTGTGAATCAGCTTTATATGATTGTAACGTGACACCTGAGATAATCAATTTACAAAGAGACGTTTCTTTGGTTCACAGTCTTACAGGTGTCCATCTTTTGATGTCTCTGCTGGTGTCTCTGCTTTTGAGTCTGTGGTGAGGCAGAACATCATGGCTGGAGCACGTGGTGGAAGAACCTATTCACTTCATGGTAGACAGGAAGTGAAGAGAGATAGGAAGAGCCTGGGCTCCCATTATCTCCTTCAAGGGCATGCCTACCAATGACCTAAAGACCTCCCACCAAGTCCCACCTCTTGAGAGTGCCAAGCTGGAGACCAAACTAAACACATAGGCCATGCAGCCATTTGCAGATCTGAAATGCACCAACCAACAAAGGGCGTCTCTTCCAACAGACTGCAGAAAGCACTAATGACCAGTGGCCCTCTTCCAACCTTTTACGTCAGTTTCTCTACAACTTCCAGAACAACTTCAAGGAAAAGAAGAGAAAAAAACTGGGCCCTCAGTCCCACCAATCAACATCTGACCCATGTTCATGCATGGGTGAGAAAGCCTGCATGCATGCACTCACACCACCCCTACACACATACGTACACACACACACACAGTGACTATAATAAAATGCCTGACTCACGTATGACGCAAAGAGATTTATTTAGCTCACAGTTCTGCAGGCTAAGAATCCACCATTGGTCCTATCATTGGACTCCTGGTGAGGATAAATGGTAATGGCATCCTGGTGGGAGAGAAAGCCAGACAGAATCAGAAGTCAGACCTCTTTCGTAATAACTCCACGAGACAACAATTAGCCTCCTGTATGAGGTGATACCAACCCTACCTAGAGAACCACATTGAAAGAAGGTGGGAAGCTGGGTGGCAGGTGGTGGTGCACGCCTTTAATCCCAGCACTCGGGAGGCAGAGCCAGGTGGATCTCTGTGAGTTGGAGGCCAGCCTGGTCTACAGAGTGAGATCCAGCACAGGCACCAAAACTACACATAGAAACCCTGTCTCAAAAAAAAAAAAGAAAGAAGGAAGGAAGGAAGGAAGAAAGAAAGAAAGAAAGAAAGAAAGAAAGAAAGAAAGAAAGAAAGAAAGAAAGAAAGAGGGAAGACCTATTTTAAATGGGAGCATCATCATCCCATGGACCAGGGTCCAGAACTATAAAAAGGAAAAAGCGGGCCGTGCATCAATGTTCATCTCCCTCCGCCTCTTGACTGCAGACACAACATGACCAGCTGCCTCACTGGCCTACGGCCACGCCTTCTCCACCATTGCAGACCGTCACACCCTTAAATCAGGAGCCAAAACAGTCACTTAGACACTTGTCTCCCTTCAGATGCTTTTCTGGGTATTCTGTCACCACGAGACAAGTCATTGCCATAGACTTAACCGGGAAATAACCACCTCGCTTTCTGTCCCTTATCTCCACTTTCTTCTTGATGATGAAGGAGCAAGATAGTGAGATAAATGGGTCTCACACTTAAGTGAGTTGCAACCCCTCAGAGGGCTCATTATACCATCCGTGGGGCCGCCCTACCCCCACCCCTGAGTTTCAGAATTGAGGAGTCTGGGGGATGGGAAAGGTAATTACCATTTCTAACAACGTCCCAGGGGACACAGTGGCTGTGACTGCTGCCGACCCAGAGTTCACTGGTGTCACACCTAGGAGCTAGGGCTTGGGCATCAGACCCTTGGTAAGATCTCATTCTGCCACTGATGCCAAGTGAGGAACTACTTAACATACCCGCAACAAGAGGCCAGGATGGGAGCTTGGGTTTCATGCAACAGTTGAGTGTGTACTGATGCTCTGTGCAGACACTCCTTGGCTTAGTAAGCGAGTTGCAGCCCAGTCTCACTCAAAATGAACATACTCCTACAAACCCATCATAAAGATGAATACTTATAAGTTGAACCACAGTCAGCTGGGGGCCATGTGCGCATCAGACACAAAACACTCCAAATACTGTCTGGACCACAGTAACAGCCTAATGGAGCTCAGCTAGTATGGGCCATCCATCAGTGTGCCCATTCAGCTGCTGTTGCGTGCTTCCTTTAAGCCAGAGAGTGTTACAGGCACCTGGTATGTGGTGGTCAGTAATAAAGCATCTTCTCTCATCCGGCACGGTCCACCTCCAGGCACAGGCAGATGATGTCATCAGTGCCGACTACAGCATCACCCAAACAAATTCTGCATGCCAAGCACCCAACTCCAGTGTAGGAGTTGTAAGATGTTGTAAGAACAGAGAGAGGCAGGGTTGGGCATGGTAGCACACACATCCCAGCTTGTTTCTGGACAGACTGACAAGACCAGAGGACCACTACTATAGTCTTATGTCAGAAAAGGCATCATGGTTACAGGGTAGGACAAAGATGATTCATCCTAGCCAGAATATCCCTGGTTTATCTTTGTTTTGGCTTTGGTTTTAGTTTTTTTTCAAAACTGTATAGTCCTGGGACTCACTCTGTAGACCAGGTGGGCCTCGAACTCACAAAGATCCCCCTGCCTCTGCCTTCTGACCGAGTGCTGGGATCAAAGGCGTGCACCACTGCCACCACTGCTGCTGCTGCTGCTGCTGCCGCCGCCGCCGCCGCCGCCGCCACCACCACCACCACCACCACCACCACCACCACCACCTCCTGGCTTCCTGGTTTATCTTAAGAGAAGTCAGAGACAGGTGCATTCCTAGAGTCAGGTAAACACAGACATGATTCTAATGCTTTTATCTGCTTAGGGTTTGCAGAACAACCTGACCAGAGGTAATCATGATGTTCTAGTCCAAAATTGCTGCAGACATGTACTTGAACTTTTATTAGAAATTGTGTGTGTGTGCCGGGCGGTGGTGGCGCACGCCTTTAATCCCAGCACTCGGGAGGCAGAGCCAGGCGGATCTCTGTGAGTTCGAGGCCAGCCTGGGCTACCAAGTGAGTTCCAGGAGAGGCGCAAAGCTACACAGAGAAACCCTGTCTCGAAAAACCAAAAAAAAAAAAAAACAAAACAAAAACCAAAAAAAAAAAAAAAAAAAAAAAAAACAAAAAAAAACAACAAACAAACAAACAAAAAAAAAAAAAGAAATTGTGTGTGTGTGTGTGTGTGTGTGTGTGTGTGTGTATTCATTTGGGTGCAGGTGCATACATATGTGTGGGTGCACATGTGTGTGGAGACCAGAGGTTAGCGTGGGTGTCATTCCTCAGGAATCATCCACCTTGTGTTTAGAGACGGGGTCTTGGACTGCCTGTCCATTAGCTTAGGCTGGTTATTTTCTTGCCTTTGTCTTCTCGTCATTAGGATTACACACACACAAAAATCCACTCAAAAGTTTCTTAAAAAAAAAAAAAGAAAAGGATTACACACACACACACACCACCACCACAACCACCACCACTCCTGCCTTTTTACGTGGGTCTGGGGAACACACTCAGGTCCTCACACTTACACAGCAAGCGCTTTACTGACTGAGAAATCTTTCTAACCCTAAGAATTTGTTCCAGTCTTGTCTGACTCCTCCAGCTCAAGGAGCAGACACTACCATGCAAAGGGTTACTAGCAGTCTGAATTTAAGCACGGTGGCACAACGATATACCCATGATGGCGCGTCACTGCCAACTGTCTTCGTTACTTTTCTATGGCTGCGAGAGACACCATGGCTAAGACAACTTATAGACTGAAGAGTTTATTGGGAGCTCACCGTCTCAGAGGGTTAGAGTTCATGATCATCGTGTAGGGAGTGTGGCAGCAGGCAGGCAGATGTCAGGCATGGTGCTGGAGCATGTTTTGGGAAGGATTAAGGGGTGTGGCTCTGTTGGAGGAGGTGTGTCATTGGAGGTGAGCTTTCAGGTTGCAAAACCCCACACCATTCCCAGTTAGCTTGTGCGCTCTCTCTCTCTCTCTCTCTCTCTCTCTCTCTCTCTCTCTCTCTCTCTCTCTCTCTCTCTCTCTCTCCTCTCTCTCTCTCTGTCTCTGTCTGTCTCTGTCTCTCTCTCTCTCTCCCCCCCCCCCACTCATGGTTTTTGTCTCAAGATGCAAGCTCTCAGCTACTTCTCCAATATCATGGCCATGTCTGCCTGCCTGCTGCCCTGCTCCCTGAGATATAGTGGAGTCACCCTGTGAAACTGTAAACAGGTCCCCAGTTAAATGCTTTCTTATGCCGGGCATGGTGGTACACACCTTTAATCCCAGCACTCGGGAGGCAGAAGCAGGCGAATCTGTGTGAGTTCTAGGCTAGCCTGTCTACAGAGTGAGTTTCAGGACAGCCAGGGCTACACAGAGAAACCCTGTCTCGAAAAACAAAACAAAACAAAACAAAAAAAAAAAGAAAGGAAGAAAGAAGAAAAATGCTTTCTTATGTAAGTTCCCTTGATCATAGTGTCTCTTCACAGCAAAGGAAAAGTAACTAAGCCAGCCACACCTTCTAATCCTTCCCAAACAATTCCACCAACACAACAAAGTATTCAAATAGATGAGCCTATGGGGGCCATGTCTCATTCAAACCATCATACCAACCTTTGAAGTTTTGTTTGACATGAAAAAAAAAATGAAATGAGAACAAGATGGGCAGAGAGTTGGTAGAAGGGAGGGGCGTCTGGCACAGTCCCCAAAGCTCTAGCTATGTCAGGGTGTCTAGCCCCTCACAGCCATCTCCGAGTAGATACTACTGTAGCACACACTGGCCTTGTGCTTGCTAGAGAGAAGGTATCATTGCAAGCTTCCCTGAGCCAAGCAGCTAAGGATCTGAAGAACCAGTGTTCTTGACCTAAGGAGGAAGTGAAAAGTCGGGGCTCTGTCATCCCTGGAGCCCCATCTGACCCCCTTCTTCTGTGGTGTGTTGGGAACCGGGTCTCGAGTAACCTGGTGCTGATAAAATTCCTTCCCGGGAAGACATAAGCCATGTCTATCTCGCCTCCTAAGGTTCCCGTGGCAAACCGAGGTATGACTCTACTGACAAAGCTCACTCCTAGGAACCAATTCATTTTGGGGGCTCCCTTAGAGAGCATAGGGGAGACTTACTTACAGGGGTGTGGGTGCTCCCTCCTCCAGAGACTGCACCAGAAAGGGTTTCCCCATTTCCCAGTCTTCTTTAGCATATATATATATATATATCTCGCCCTCCAACGCCCTCCAACGTCCACGTGCAATCAAAGCAGCCTTGTTTACAGTAAGTTGCGAGGGAACGCTGTATACTCAGGTGAAATCCTCCATCAGGGGAAGCAAACGGCCCAAAAGTCCAGCAGGTGTAATTCTTTTGTAAGTGGACACAGCTGAACTCCCCAAGATGGTGGTTGCTTGGCTCCCAGGGCAGCTACACACACCACCAGGCTGGCCATGAACTGGATAGGTAGCCAAGGATGAACCCGCAATTCCGATGCTCCTGTCTGCACCCCACAGACTTGGCATTACAGGCACACAATACCGTGCCTGGTTTCTGTGGTGCTGGGAACCAAGCCTAGAGCTCTGTGCAGGCCAGAGCGCATGAGCGCTGACAACTGAGCCACACCCCCCAGGGGTTAGGCTGCAGGAACAGCTGCCACCTGTGTTCTCTCTCTTCCCCCAGCAGGTGACAGTGGATAATGTCTCCCTCCCAACATTGTTCCCCCCACAGCCTCAGGTGTGCCCAGTGCCTTCAAAGGTTTTATTTCCCAGGAGTTGGGAGGCTGGAGGTGGGGAGTTCTAATCCACATAGTGAACCCCAGGTCAGTTGAGGCTGCAAAGTGAGACCCTGTCTTAAAATGAAAGCAAGCCAACAAATAATAATAAAGGCCTTATTGCGGGTGTTATACACATCCCTTATAGAAAATCCAGAGCAGCCAGAAAAGTGAAAGTCGAGCTGTTGAGATGGCTCAGGGGAGAAAGGGGCCTGCGACCACGTAGCACACACACACAAATTGATCATTTAAAGTTAATTTAATTTAGTTTTTTTTTTTTTTTTCTTTTCAAGACAGGGTCTCACTATGTAGCTCTGGCTGTTCCGGAGCTCACTCTGTAGACCTTGAACTCAGAGATCCTCCTGCCTCTGCCTCCAAAGTGCTGAGATTAAAGGCTTGCGCCACCCCTGCCTGGCTTAAAATAACGTTTAAAGATTAAAATAAAATTGGCCTGGAATTCTCTTGATGTTGGGGGAAAATGTATATGTATATATGTATGTACATTATATATATAAACACACAGATGTCTTTATGTGTGTGTTTACGTGTATGTGTGAGTGTATATGTATGTGAATGTGTATGCATGTGTGTATGTGTATATACTGTGTGTATGTTTATATGTCTAAGTGTGTGTGTTTCTGTATGTGTGAGTGTATGTGTTATGTGTGTGTGAGTGTACATGAATATGAATGTAGAAACGTAACTATTTGTGTGTATGTATATATGCCTAAGTGTGTATGTGTTTCTGTATGTGTGAGTGTATGTGTGTGCGAGTGTACATGAATATGAATGTGGAAATATATGTATGCGTGGATGTATGTGTGTATGTGTAATTGTATTTCTGTGTGTATGTCTGTACGTATGTGTGAGTGCAAATGTGTTTATGTGTGTCAGTGTATATTATGTGACTGTTGTGTATATGTATGAGTGGATGTATACTTGTACATGTAACTGTGTGTTTTTGTGTGTATATGTCCGTACATGCGTGTGTGGTGTGTGTACGCGCCCGCGTGTTTGTGTGTTGCTGGTTTTGGAACCCAGGGCGCACTGCCCACACCCCCGGCTTGCCCTTGGCTGGCAGGATCCGGCCTTGGCGAGGCCCTGCGGCGGCCCCGGACTGCAGCGCGCGGTAACCCGGCACCTCCTGCGCCGCTGCAGCGGGGGTAGCGGGCCGCGCCTCGGGTTGCCGGGCAACCAGCGCCCTTAGCAACCGGGAGGGGGCGGGCCGGAGGGCGGGAGGAAGCCGGAAGCGGGAGGCGAAGCCTCGCGAGGGTTGGATTGCGCGCGGACTCCGAGTGCGACCGGCCGGCGGCAGCTGTCACTCATGGCGGCGGCGGAGGCTCCGCAGCAGCAGCGGTCCGCGGCGGCCCGCGCCCGGAACCTGCCCTGGTAGGAGCGGCCCGCATCCTGCTTCCCGCCCTGCCCGCTCCCGGCTCGCAGACCCCCGGCCTCGTTGCCTGCAGCCGTTCGCCCTCCCGCCGTCCCGCGTCCGCACTAACCATCCCGCTCCCGAGGCCTGAGCGCACCTTAGCGGTCCTCGGGTGCCTCGAGCATCCTCCGTGCGCCTTGATGACCCTGAGAGATCGATGGCTTCCTTTAGCAAGGCCCAGGGACGCGGGGGAGTGGGTAGACTTGGATTCGAACTCGGGTGTCCGAATTCAGCGCTTGCTTGCTTTTTCTCCTCTCGTGTTACCTTTTATGTATTTGCGGGGGAGGGGGGAGTGTGGCAGCGCACCCGTGTGGAGGTCAGTGGACAACTTTCAGGACCTGGTTCTTTCCTTCCACCGACGTGGAAACCCCGGGATCGAACCCCGGTCCTCAGTGCCTTTACTTGCTGAGCCATCTCGGGCCCCAGGGCTTGAATTCTGAACGGTCCTACAGCAGCTGGCGAGGTTTTAAAAGCAAGCCCGGCAGTTGTTTTGACTCTCCTGGTCCAAGCCTGGGGAGGAAGAACTGCCTTGGGCCACATGTTAAAGTCACAGGGATGGAGTCACAGACTGTGGCCTTTTGGGTCCGGCTTCTCGAACTCATGGCCCAGCCAAATCATAACTTGCTTGTGAGGATTTGAGTATGAGTTCCTATCCAAGTTGTTCAGGCTCAGTGCTGTTGACTTGGGGACCCGCTGTGGGGGTGGGGCAACTGTCCTGCTCACTGTAGGGTGTTCAGTCACCTCCTGACTCCTACTCACCAGATGCCACTAACACCCTCCGCCCACTTATTACAGCCTGACAGATGTCCCCTGGGGGACAGATCTCACCCCTGGTTGTAGTGAGATGTGAAGGGGCTTCTTTGCATGTGACAGAAAACGGCTTGCATTATTTGTATACACTAACTCGTGCTGAATCCTATTTCAGGGTTGAAAAGTACCGGCCACAGACCCTGGCCGATCTCATTTCTCATCAGGACATTCTGAGTACCAGTGAGTATCCGTGTCTGTTGCTGTGGTCATTTTGGGGCGGCTTGGATACATTTGGTGGTGATGCTGTGTCTGCTGGGTGACAGGGTAAAGGATCAACTGGACTTTATAGGATGTTTTTGGTTCCTTTTCCATAAGTGCGCCAAAATACCTACAAGGACAAAATTTTTATTTTTTTTATATTTTTTGGTTTTTTCAAGACAGGGTTTCTCTGTGTAGCTTTGCACCTTTCCTGGAACTCAATCTGTAGACCAGGCTAGCCTCAAACTCACAGAGATCCACTTGCCTCTGCCTCCCAAGTGCTGGGATTAAAGGCATGCGCCAGCACCGCCCAGCTAAGGACACATTTTTAAAGATATTTTATTGTTTTATTTATTGTTTAGGTGTTTTGTTTACACATACATGTCTCTGCACCATGTGTGCCTGGTGCCTCCAGAGGCCAGAGGGCATCGGATCCTCTGGAAGTGTCATTATAGGCAATTGTGAGCCACAGTGTAGGTGCTGGGAACCAAACCCAGGTCCTCTGTAAGAGCAGCAAGCTCTCCCTTTACTGCTGAACCGTCTTTCCAATTCCTCGCCCCATTTTCTAGACCCTCCCACGATAGGTAGGGTAAGTCCGTGGAAGACAGTCAAACCATGAGGAGACCTCAGGACGGAACCTCCCCGCCTCTGCCTCTGGCTGGGACACTGAGGGACGGAGGACAGCTAGCACAACTCTAGCTTGAGTGAACGGGAGGAGGGTCCCGGGGACTGACGTGTCTCCTTCCTCCCGCCGCAGTTCAGAAGTTCATCAGTGAAGACCGTCTGCCACACCTGCTTCTCTATGGCCCTCCGGGGACAGGAAAGACATCCACCATCCTGGCCTGTGCCAAGCAGCTGTACAAAGATAAAGAGTTCGGCTCCATGGTCTTGGAGGTGAATGGGACATGCACTCTACAAGTAGCTCAGACCTCCAGACTCATAGTTCCACTAGCTCTCTTTAACTCCCTGGCCTTCTGGGTCCTGGCCGGCTATAGCGGAAGTGGGAGATGGGAGGTGTCAAATGGGGATGCTGTTTGGACCCACAGGGTGTTAACTTTGGACAGCCTCCACTTCCTTCAAGAGCCCAACTCAGAGGTCGCGCCCTCCCTACAGCCTGCTCTACCTCCCACAGCTCTTGTTGATCCCCTTCAGATTTAGGGGTGATAGTGAGTACTGCATAGCCCTGTAGCTTCTGTAAACCAGTGGTTCTCAACCTTCCTAACGCTGCTACCCTTTAATCCAGATCCTCATGTTGTGGTGACCCCCCCAACCATAGCATTATTTTCATTGCTACTCATGACTGTAATTTTGCTAGTTATGAATCGTAAATATTTGTGTTATCCAGTGGTCTTAGGCGACACCTATGAACGGGTCCATTAGATGCCCCTCCAAAGGGGTCGTGACCCACAGGTTGAGAACCACCGCTTTGGACTCAAACACCTTTAAAACGGCTGTTTCTTCATCTGGATCTTCTCAGGTTACTGCACTGAGATACACCGTCTGTGGATGTTGGGACCTTGGCTGATAATCTTAATACCCTTAGGTTCCAGGAATCTAAATGTTGTCTGAAAGACAAGCATTTGAGGACCTAGGGAGGGATGTAGCTCATTCGGTAGAGTCTTCACCTACCATCCACGAAGTCCTGGCTTTGATCCTTAGCATGGAATAAACAGATGCACACCTTTCGTCCCGGCACTCAGGAAGTGGAAGCGGGAGGGTCAGATGCTCACGGTCATCTCAGGCTGTGTGAGTTCAAGACCAACTTGAGGACAGAAGGCCCTCACTCCAAAGAAAAGCATTTGACTTATGCCGTAGACATGAGGCTCGGCCCCTTGCTGTTCAGTGTTCTTGCTCTAGCTTATTCAAATCCTGACAGCCTCCAGGTGGTGAGAGAGGACTAGAATGAGCATCGTTTTCTCAGGGCAGAGGTGCTGGTTCAGGTCTCCAGGCCCTGTGTGTATTTCTTCAGTTTCTATGGATGGTCCTTGAGGGGCGGGAGAAGGAAGGGTCAGGTGCCGTTCAGGATGTTATGTGATGGTTTCGTGAGGCTGGATATAGGGAATTCATTTTTAATGGTCGTGTCTCAGCTGTCCTTAGACCTAGGGAACCAGCCGGCACTCCTAGAGCGCTGAAAAGACACTTTGCAGCCAGGACTTTATAGCCACCGGCACAGGGTGTGATTTTCACTGCGGCCTCTCTCCCGAGTGTAGCTGAATGCTTCCGATGACCGAGGAATAGACATCGTCCGGGGGCCCATCCTCAGCTTTGCCAGCACAAGGACCATCTTCAAGTAAGAATTATATCTGTTTCTCTCCCTAGAGGTCTTAGTGCGTGACGTCGGGACCTAGCCTCACTATTTGGTCAGTGCTAAAGGGAAGGAGGAATGACTTGGTCAGAAGTGAGCAGACAAGTCAAGGATGGTCCGAGGGATGTGCAGTGCTAGGGTAGGGGACTGCCTGAGCCTACACCAGCAGCGACCCTCGGGATCGAAGTGTCCATGTTAGCTGGATGGACGAGCCGGTCTGAACTTAAACAGAGATCACTGAGATCAGGAAGGATGACTGGCATGGTGGTCGGAATGAGGAAAGGAAGGGGGCGCTGAGATGGCTCAGTGGGTTAAGGTACTTGCCACCAAGCCTGACGACCCAAGTTCGATCCCAGGGACCCACAGGGTGAAAAGAGAGAAAAAGAGCTCCATGTTTCTGTTACGGCACTTGGAGAGGGTGTGTGTATGCACACACACAATGTGATAAATGGGCTTGGGTGTGTGTGGAGCTGCTTGGCCTGCCTACTCACAGCCCTGGGTTCCAGCCCCAGCCCCACAAGCAAGCAGCCGGTAAAAGAATACTGAATAATGAAGAAAAACAATACAGGACCCAGATCAGCCTTCACTTCTGGCTATGGGTTGAAGGCATGACAGGCAGGTGTGAATAGGGTGTCAGCCTTCCTTGGGTCTTTTCTCAGACAAGATGGACTTGAGGTACCCGGGTCTGAAGATGTAGGCTGGCTTTATTGTGGGTGTGAAGATGTAGGCTGGCCTGAGTGGGTATGAAGATGTAGGCTGGCCTTAGTGTGGGTGTGAAGATGTAGGCTGGCCTTAGTGTGGGTGTGAAGGTGTGAGCTCAGCCTGGGTGTGGGTGTGAAGATGTAGGCTAGGCCTGGGTTTGGGTGTGAAGGTGTGAGCTCAGCCTGGGGGTGTGTGTGAAGGTGTGAGCTCAGTCTGGGGGTGTGTGTGAAGGTGTGAGCTCAGCCTGGGGGTGTGTGTGAAGGTGTAGGCTGCCTGGGTTTGGGTGTGAAGGTGTGAGCTCAGCCTGGGGGTGTGTGTGAAGGTGTAGGCTGCCTGGGTTTGGGTGTGAAGGTGTGAGCTCAGCCTGGGGGTGGGTGTGAAGGTGTGGGCTCAGCCTGGGTGTGGGTGTGAGTGGAGGAAACCTCAGCATGTGTTTGTTCTTCTAGGAAAGGGTTTAAGCTTGTGATCCTGGATGAAGCCGATGCCATGACTCAAGATGCCCAGAATGCCTTGAGACGAGGTAAGACTTGCTGCCCATCCGTCATGTTGGCCAAGGAGTGTACTGAAGGCCAGGAATTCTGGGTGTGAGATTATCTTCCCATGGGGAGGCACCTCTTAGTCCTACTGCCCTGTGGCCGGGTCCCTTCAGCACCCGAATATGGCTGGGGTCTGTCATCTCATCCCCCTCCACTGCTGGCTTCCGGTCCAGATGGGGAGTCTGTCTCATTCAGTGGGAATAAGGCTTCATTTCCTAATCCACTGGCAGACCCTCACACTGGGGGGGAAAAAAAACAGAAACAGACACCAGGCAAGACTCTGAATGTATGTAGGAGTGGCCATAGTGCGGAGTGAGCCCCATTTTCCTGTGGAATGGGGCTGGTGCTGCACCTGTTAAAGACCCTTTTGTGAGCATCCCACTGACACTCCCAGGGAACGTGCTGTTCGTGGAGAGCAGCTTCGGGAGCCTGTGGGAGAGGAGACCTGGGAGGGAAGGAAGGAATGGCAGCATCTGTGGTAGAGAAGGAGGCACAGACAGACTTTCTTCTGGTCCCAGCATGTTGGCATCCTTCCTTCAGCATCTTGTTCTGCCAAGTGACTGTCAGTGTGGGCAGATCTGTGTGGGGACACTGGGTCCCTGCAGAGTGACACTGGTGTCCTGTGCATCTCTCAGTGCTGGCTGTTGCTCCCAGACTTTCAGGCATGGGCTGCAGGGAAGTGTGCACAGAGCCATCCCCCTGCCTGGAGAAGGCGGGCCTTGGTAGCCTGTCAGACAGCACCTTATACAAAGGGATGGGGGCTCACGGACAGACGGGGCTCAGATCTTGAGGAGACGGCAAGAGTGCTAGCTAGGATTGTGGCAGATGATAAGAAAGCGCATCTTGTGCACTCATGTTTATTACCTTTGAAAGTATAGTGGCAAGCTGGGTGTGGCGACTCATGCCAGTAATCCCAGCACTCCAGAGGCTGAAGCAGGTGGATCACCTGGAGTTTGAGGCCAGCGTGGGCTACAGAGTTAGATCCACCCAGGAAGGTAGTTGAGCTGGACCTGTTGCTCTGTACCCTGGACCACCCGCTGCCCCTGCAGGCGGCTAGCTTTCTGCTCTAGCTTCTTGCTCTTACCGTCGGTGAACCTTCCCAGGACCCTTTGCACAGTCAGGGTGGGCTCTCATGTGAGGGGTTTGGTTTCCCTCCTAGTGATTGAGAAGTTCACAGAAAACACCAGGTTTTGTCTCATCTGTAACTATCTGTCCAAGATCATCCCTGCCTTGCAGTCAAGGTGCACAAGGTTCCGATTTGGCCCTCTGACGCCTGAACTCATGGTCCCTCGCCTGGAGCATGTAGTAGAAGAGGAGAAGTGAGTTTGCTTTACAAGAAGGGAGGGGTGGGTCTTGGGGGTTGAGCGGCATGGGGGTTGGGCAGAGGGCCTGTCTGCCTTGGGGACCGCTGGCTGCTGTCATTTTCTGTGAGCTCTGGACATTCTACCTCACAAGCCCTTTTGATTTTTCCTGACTGCCCCCTGCATTCCTGAAAGCTGTCCCCTCTGTCATGGGAACTGACTATTGCCGAGTCCCTTTTCGTAGATGCTGCCAGAGAGGAGAAGTTCTGAGACATCCATTTTGTGCAGTCAGATGCAGGGCTGCGGCCTTTCTTCCCGAGAAAGTCGCTCACGGCAGCCACTTCCTTAGGGCCTTGGTCCACAGGGGCATGGCTACTCATGGGACATGTGTCCCTAAGCATTGTGGTAGCTGTCACCTCCGTTCTGATGTTTTTCTTCTTTTAAAGCCCTAATCATTCGAGGCCATCTTGTTCCCCATGGTTGATGATGTTTGTGCTGTTTTTTGGGGGGCGGGGGGGACTCCGATTAACTCCTTTGCCTGTTTCCTTTTAGTGTTGATATAAGTGAAGACGGAATGAAGGCCCTTGTCACTCTATCCAGTGGGGATATGCGAAGGGCTTTGAACATTCTGCAGGTACGATCCCGCTCCAGGCATGTTAAACCACTGCTTTGAAATAGCTTTACAAGACAGACAGACAGACAGACAGCCTGTCCGTACATTCATTCAGAAGCCTAGAACCAGTGAGACGCACCACGTCGTGCACCAGCTTCCTGCCTGTGTGTTCTGATGGGAAGACTCAGAGCTGCTGAAGAGGAGCTGGGGGAGAATGCTGCTACTCCACAGCGAGCAGCAGCATTCGGAGCGGAGGGCAGCCCTTCCAGTGGGCAGAGGACAGGGTTCCTTGGCCTGGGTCGTGTCACTAGCAGACAGCTGCTGACAGCCACCTGGGTCCTCCTGTCTGCAGAGTACCAATATGGCCTTTGGGAAGGTGACAGAAGAGACTGTCTACACCTGCACCGGGCATCCCCTCAAGACAGACATTGCCAACATTCTGGACTGGATGCTGAATCAAGACTTCACCACCGCCTACAGAAGTATCCTTTCTGATGCCTGCTGCCACGTTCAGGCCTGAGGGGGGCCCAGGAGCCCAGGCTACAGCCGGCACCTGCACCTCCCCGGTGTCCCTGTGGAGAGTACCCTTCTCTTCCTGAGTGGCTCTAGCCTGTCAGAGGCTAGAGAGGCTCCTCCGCTCACAGTTAGGCCTTGGGTGCAGGAGGCAGTCATTAAAATGGACCTCCTAACCTTGTTTTGCAGTGAGATGAAAAACTAGATAACAGTGTGATCTTTTAAGGAGCTGTTTGCTCTGCTCTCTAAGAGACAGAGCTGTGCTTTTTAGAAAAGCCTTATGGAAGATAAAACGGGACAAGGTAGAATTGGGCCTATGTGCAGCTCCAAGTAGGAGGCCTCTGTCTGCTGGGATGAAAGCCTACTTTGAAGTCACTCACCAAGGGCTGGGGTTGAAGCCTCCCTGAAGCATGTTCTGGAATGGTCCCCCTCCCCTTAGCTGCTCCTCCCCAGACATCATGGAGCTGAAGACTCTCAAGGGCTTGGCTCTGCATGACATCCTGACTGAGGTTCACTTGTTTGTGCACAGAGGTAACTGTGGTGGCCCCTGGTGTGGAGCAGGGAGGAGGTATGCCTTTGGGATGGCTACAAAGGGTGTGAGGCCTTCACTGCTGCGCAAAAACAGGCAGTTCTGGACTGCTGTTAAAACTTTGTTCCAACCCCTTCTTAACCTCTGACCCCTAGAGGCGGACCTTATTTCCTCAAGGGAACGTCTTAGAGCAGAAAGTAGCATATTTCACTTTTCACTCTTGTTACATGCTCCCCACACTAGGGACTGAACCAGGGTCTTAACATGCTGAACACATGGCCTACCTTGGGCTATAGCCACAGACCTCATTTGGGGTCTGCACCCAGAGCTGTGGCATCCGAAGCGCACACCGCACACTGAGCTGCTCTCCAGCCCAGGAGTCACATTTCCAGGCTCACCTCCCTCGGGAGGGCTGTGTAAATAGCAGTCTTCGGAATCTGCCTTTAAGTTCCCTGCTTCCTGCCTTCTGTTTCGGGGATCAGTCTCAGCTTGGGCCATACCTGGGAGTCGCCCCAGATAATTCATTTGGCGTGGGGTGGGGGCAGGGAGAGCCAGATGCCAGCTTTTGGAGGAGGCTCTCCAGCGAACCCCTCCGTACAGCCTTTTGGAAGCTTTCTCCCAGCAGCGTCCTCCAAATGGAAAGGCTCCATCAGGCAACCATACCGAGTGCCGTGTGGAACCTGTTGCTTACATTTGGCCTCAGAACTCGGTATGAGCTTTCTAGTTAATGGGTAGCCGTCACCCACCATGGACAGTGTTGACTTGTCTGTTCTTATGATGCCTGGACTAGGAGATACGGACTATGGCCGCCCTGTCAGAAGTCCCGTGTGTGGTGATGTCTGTGGAAGTGATGCATTTTACTCTCTTGATTTTGTTTTTCCCCAGTTGACTTTCCGTCTTCGGTTCGGATACATTTATTGACCAAGATGGCAGACATCGAGTGAGTGTTCCCAGACTCAGTTCTCTGGCTGTCCCTCTCCTCTTGTGAGCTTTTTAGTTTCAGCTGGTGTGGCTTCAGCGTGTGTGCCGTCCAGACATGGGTGCTGGAGTTCAGGGGAGTGCCGAGTGGAATGTGGGGAAGGCTGTGCGCTGCCTGCAGGACACGGGAGTAGTGCCGGGGCAAGCACTGAGCGGAGGGTCACCTCAGTCCTCAGCGTGGGTGTGCAGGTCGTCTAGGGGTGCCCAACTTCCCTGCTGACTAAGGCATGTGACATACAGGAGCACAGTGGAGGGAGAGCAAACAAGCCCATTTTCCACTTTGCCCGGCTCAGTAAACACTGTCATTAGTCCCTGGTAACACTGGTGGCTGTCACTTAAGTGAACGGCACACTGGGCCCCAGCTGAACGTCAGTATCACCAGCTCCAGGAGGTTGTCACTGGCTCGTGTAGACAAACTGGGTCATTTTCTGTCCCTACACTGGAAGTGATTTTGCTTTCGGTGCCAGGGCATTTAAAGGTGACAAGATGAACTGCCGGTGTCCTGCTTTCCTGCCCAACCCCAACCCTCCAGCCCCCTTCTGCAATAGCACAGTTCCTCGAATCAGTTTGTAGTCCTCACCACACGCACCCTGCCGTCTGTAGATGGTCAAGTGGGTGGGTTCAGAAGCTGCTGCTGCTGCTGCTGCTGCTGCTAGGTGTTCAGTCTGTCCTCAGCAGTGTCAGTCAAGTGGCCGAGTGAGCGTTGGCAGACACAGACAGGAAGGAGTGCTGTCCGGGGTGGTTTATCGGCTGGGGCGTCCCTGGCAGGCCATATCAGCTCTCAGGTTCTCCCGTCATAGGCAGGGCCTGGGTATACTTTATACTCAGCCTGGGGTTGGTGTCTTCAGGTACAGACTGTCCGTGGGCACCAACGAGAAGATACAGCTGAGCTCCCTCATTGCTGCATTTCAAGTCACCAGAGACCTGATCGTCTCAGAGGCCTAGACGCTCCACGTCCTGCTGGTCCGACCTCAGGCCCATCGGTGACAGGACAGAGGACTTGCTTACCCATGAAGTACTGCCCTGGACCACTGGACAAAACTGCTCACAGAAGTCTCCCCAGGCATTTGGGCAGTGCTCTCTGTGGCTGTTTGAGTAGAGACCTACAGAGCAACGTTAATCTGTAACAGTCCACACTGCTTGTCTTTGGTAGAGAAAATAAATCTTTTTTTTGGGGGGGGGGGGGGGTATGTCTTTAAAGTCAGTTGCTGGGATGACAAAATTTGTCTTATCTGTTAGGTCTACAGTGTAATGTTCAAACTGAACACGCTTCAGTTGTCTTCCAACTCAAGGTCTGCATCTCCGAATTTAAATGTTTTCACTTTTGTATCTACTTTACATTGGTGCTAGTGGATTTCTGATCAAAACTACTCTGTTACAAAACTTCAAATTGGTCGTTTGTGGCCCAATGTGGTCCCCTGCCCATAATCTCAGGACTCAGGAGGCTGAGGCAGAATTACCAGCCAGTTGCAGGCCAGCCCGGTGAGATACACCCTGTCAGAAACAAAACACTGGTCTTTGTCTCTTAGAAGGCTTCCCAGCAGGTTCCACATTCTACTGTAACGATAGCAAAGAAACTGTACTAGTACAGTTAGCCTTCAGACTGCCTTTCTGGCCACTGGCTGTGCAAACCACTTGGGGAGGGATGGGATGCTGTGGGTGCTCCTGTCTGTGCAGCTGGGCTGCCTTTACACCAGTCCTCCATGGTAGGAATAAGGTGCTTGTTGAGTGTGACGGACATGCCTGCTCCTGCGTTCCTGTCAGGCTTGTCTCTAGTGTCAGGATAAACTCTCCTGGGAGGCTGTCAGACTGTTGCCTACAGGCTTCTGTACAGCTGCAGAGAAGCATCTGCACTCCCTCAGGACCAGGCTTCCCTTGGGCAGGGTGAGGGGCTGTGCATAGCTACCAACCCTGGAGAGCACCCGGTGGGCCACGACCAACCTGCTCTTCATCACATTAGCTGGGGAAGATGCATCTGAGGTGGAGACATTTTCAGCACGCTGGACCTTGAAGTTAAGCATGTGCCGTGTAAGGGAGGAATGTTTTCCTGTCAATGGAGAGCGTGGTCCCCAAGTTTTCCAGTGGAGTTTGAAGCTGCAGCCAAGAGGTCAGTGCTGGAGGCAGTATCTCCACTACGTGCATGGCTCAAATGCCCACTAGTGTCCCCACTTTATGCTTGTTTTAAAGATTTTTCTTTTTCTTAATGGAAAAAAAGGAACAGAGACAAGCTTTTTTTTTTTCTTTCTTTCTTTCTCTTTTCTCCCTTCAATGAAAGCCTCATTTTGCAATGTTTTTCTTCAAATAATAGAGGAAACTCCTCTATGCACACACTGTACAATGTTAACACTGCCTCCATAAAGCATCAATTAAGAAAAGCCAAAGAATAAGGTGTTGAGTTTCTTTTAAAATAATTTAAAATATATTAACTTCCCTAAGGCAGATTTTGTGTGAGTGAGGCTCTTGAGTAGGTAGCGGCTGCCGCTGGTGAAGAGCAGTGCTTGGAAGGGGCTGTCTGTTAGGGCAGTTGGAATTGGAGGGGGATTCCCATGAGGTCAAGCAGCAGAGACAAACACGTACATGACAGCGTGAGCCAGTGACAACATGACTCCACACAACTAAGACATGGCTTCACAACTGGGCCACTTCTGAACTCTGGGTTTTTAGAGACCACTGAGAAAACACAGTTGTACCTTAATATCTGCTGAGAAAACACAAATAAATATGCTGATAAATGGCCATCTGACCATCATGCAGTTGAGGAGCACCTCCTCCTATGATCTGATGTACTTGTTTGTCATTCCCTACACATGCATACCACTGTTTAAAGAGAAATAAGCCAGTACTAGTGTATTGGTGAGGAGCACGCCCCAGTCCACCTGCAGCTGAGCAACAAACCAGACAGCTCCATGGGAACGTCTTGGCCAGAAAGATGTGCCAAACCCAAATGTTCCTCTGACCAGAGCAGAGGAACTTCAAACCATGCAGCCACTGACCGGAAACGGGCAGCAGGTACTGTGCTACATGGCAGGCACTCCCAGTGAAGGGAGTGTGGACTCGGCCACCACCAGATAGGCTCTGGAGCCTGCTGGCTTTTATTCCCCAAACACCCTAACTGCACTCGGCTTCAAGACAACTAGATAGACAAAGGCTGCTCACGATGGACGAGGACGAGGTAAGGCTGGCACCACGGAAGTGGGGTCACTCAGACCTCCTTGCACATGCCAATGGGGAGAAAGGTCCACAGCGGGTCCAGTGTGATCTGCTGGCTCCATCCTAGCCAGTCCCTTGCATTGCTTCTGCGACAGGAGTCAGGATGGCTGGTGTGACTAGAAAGTCCTGTATGTGAGGAACTCTTTCATCTTCTTGGGGATTGGCAGTGCTAGGACTTGGTATGTTGTCAGGAAACTGCGCAGAGCTTTCCTGCATAAATGTTTCAGTGAAGACAGGACTCGGGGAGCCGTCCAGAACTGGACATGGCCATCTCTCGTCCTGAAACAAGAGAAACCAATCCTTAGCAGGCCCTAGAGAGTTGTTTTCTTACAATGGACAGTGGTGGTTCTGGTCTGACCAGAAACAGGAGACTCCAGAAGCTGAAGTGCACTCCTGACTGGAAAGGGCTGTAATTGCTAAATAATGACCGATAGGATTGTTAGAACCCAGGATGTGACCCATGCCTACGGTCCCAACTGCTATGTAAGATTAAAGCAGGACAAGAGCCTGAATCTAGGTATTCCAGGCTGCCCTGGGCAATATAGCAAGACTGTCTGAAAACAACAACAAGAAAAGCCTTTGATGGCAAGAGCCATCTCTTCAGCACAGCCCTTCTACATACTCAAAAGGAAAGGAGGAGGCTGAGGATAGAGTAGAGTGCTTGCCTAGCAGAAGGCCCTGGGCTCACACAACAGACAGTGCCACTACCACTGTCTACCAAGATGTCATCTGTAAGGTAGCCTCGGCCGTGATTTCCATATAAATTCCACATCACCTAATCTTGGGCCTGCTTGTGGAATTGACCGTTCAGGGTACTATGAACCATAAACAAGTCTTTCGCAGCATTTAGGTCAGTTACTAACATCTACAAACGACACAATGGCAGGATAGACTATTTTAATGTATGTAACCTTAGATTTTCTTAGGCAAGACTATTCTAGATACTTTCTTCCCTTAAAATTTCATGGTATAGGCAGGAGACACTGCTGCCCATCTGTTCAGCACAGATACATACCCTGTGGCTATAACTCCACCGTGTGGGAAGAATGTGCAGCAGAGACCATTGGTCATAGGAGCAAAGGCAACTGGAGCCTTCAGTTCCAGAGCCCAGATCCTGAGGAGCCTGCATGGGGAGAGAAGTCACATGCGCGCTGAGCTGGAGGCCAGCAAGGAAATGCCTGCTATTGCAAGTACCAGCTCTAAGGGTCGCATGCATCCCCTCCGTACCTGTCATCTGCCACTGTCGCGAGGTACAAGCCTTCAGGGGAGAAGCACACAGACCGCAGCGAGCTCATGTGGACATCACTGTCGTCCATGGCAGGTTCCAGCTGGGTGTGACTACAAAGGAAAAGCAGCAGGTCTGGAATGATGGTCCCCTTCCCCAGAATCCTCACCTGCAGGCAGTGCACCGAATGCTCTGGCCTGTGCTCCTAGTGTAAAACCACAGCATCTGCAGACTGGAAAACAAGGCCCAGCGAAAGCTCCACGTGTCTGCAGGTGTCAGAAGGGTTACCAACACTTGTGCTAATTCCCTTATGCAAAGTAGGTCAGCCCCCACTTTAGTGCCACAGTGAAAGCGCAAAGTCTTTTTTAGACTGATCTGTGATAATTATAGGACTACTATCATTTGCTTTGGAAACAACAGAAACTAAGGAAAAAGTAGAGCAAGCTTGTGGGGACAGGGCAATTCATACTGGAGGTGACAGTTCTGATGAGAGTCACTCTGAACCTGGTACTACAGTTAACAGGTGGAAACAGTCACTGTGGTTTCACATTCTGCACCAGGAGACTCGAGAGCTCACCACCACCAAGCACTGAGACAGCTGCGCTCTTCCACGCAAGCTGTCGCTCCCCGTCCCAGACTCCGAGGGAATGCGTCTAACCCCACAAGGTCCTTACTGAAGTGACCTCAGCCTCTCGCCAGTGTAGGGGTCCCACATAATCACGCTGGTGTCGTAAGAAGCTGTGACGAGCAAGGCAGAGTCAGGAGAGAAGTCACAGGAGACAACACTGCTCTGGTGGCCTTCTAGCTTCCGGATGAGTGTGTAGGACCGCATGCTCCACAGAAAGACCTGCAACAGGACCGAAAGGATCTGGTGAGGGGCAGAAGCAAGGTGCTCAGACACCAGAGCAACCACAGAAATCCCAACCCTGCCCTTCAGCCAGGGGAAGTAGACTTTTCTCCTTTTGTGCAGACCTCCTAGGACCCATCATGCAGGTTTAAGCACGTAAAACGTGCAATACATTTTAGGAGAGCACAGGCCAGGCTAGACTACAGAAGGCTGCCTACTCAACATTCACGTGGCTTTCTGATCCCTGCTTAGGACAGGGTAGCAAGCCTGCAGGAGACCTCTGCATCAGTAGCTTGTTCCAGCTGAAGCCACGCATAGGACTGGATATGAGGAGTGGGCCCCACAGACCAAGCAGCAGCAGCACCCCTCCCAGACATTTAACGTTTACCTTGCTTAAGAACCTTAGGAAGCTGGGGAGTGGTGGCACAGGCCTTTAATCCCAGCACTTGGGAGGCAGAGGCAGGTGGATCTCTGGGAGTTCAAAGCCAGCCTGGTCTACAAAGTGAGTTCCAAGACAGCCAGAGCTAAGAAGAGAAACCCTGTGTGGAAAAACCGCACATGCAGGACATCTGGCCCATGACTGCATCTGGCCTAGCTCATAACTTTAAACCTTGCTGAGAATCATAAAACAAGGTTTCCATTGTTCATTTTTGTCTTAATAACTCTTGAGGCTGGTGATGTAGCTCAGTAGAGAGCCTGCCTAACACCTCCCCAAGCCCTGAGTCCCATCCCAGCACTGCATAAAAGGGGCCTGATGGTGCAGGTTGGAGGATCAGTTCAGGGTCATCTTCAGCTACATAATGAGTTTGAGGCCAGCCTGGGTTACCTAAGACCCTGTCTCCAAAAGAAAAGGAAAGGAAAATGCTTCATTTTTGCTCATTCCAAACCTTGTATGATCAAGTTCCTGAGCTATGCCAAACAGTGACCCCTTCTAAACTGTCCCATCACATCACATCTGAGGTCAGTGAAGTCGCACAAGGGAACAGAAACGACCTCTCCAGACTGCCCCTGGGCTCCAGTACCTTCAAAACAACAGACCAGGGCTGCTGCTCTCAGGATCTGAACTGTAAATCCTAATCACATGGAGTCAGACTGGAGAGATTCCAATTCAGGGGAAACTGGGGTCTGGATGTTGGCTGTAGATTTTAAAATCCTGGGCTCCAAAGGAAAAAAGTCGGGAAATACTGCACTTGGCCACTCTGGAAAAGGAACCACCCCCAGAGATGAAGTACTCATTTCCAAATCCTCCTCTCCCTGGTCATGTTCAAGTGACAGCCTCCAGAGAGTTGTGTGAGGCTCGGGCACATACATGCTGCGTACGTACACTCACACACTGACAGATGGACTGGCCCTGGCACACACATGCTGAGCACACTCACTGGCAGATGCACTCTTGCTCAGGTACATACATACTGTGCACACTCACACCTGCTGGGGGCACACATGCTGTGCACACTTATACACCAGCAGATATACTGTGGACTAGCTCGGGCACACGCATCCTGTGTACACGCACACACTGGATGCTTACCGACTTCTCACCAGCGGCCGAGCACAGCATGCTGCAGTCGGGGGAGATGGAACAGCAGTAAACCCACTGCAGGTGGCCAGACAACACCTGGATCTGCTTACCTGCCCGAGAAGAACAGGACGAATCAGCCCTCAGAACCTAAGAGACCCAGTGCAACCAGCTAGCTCTCAGCTAGAGCCCAAACCCACATTCTAGATCAGGACAACTGTGACAAGACCTGGCATTAATTTAAACACTTAGAAACCAAAGAAAAAAGTAAACACCTGCTGTCGGTGAACGCAGCAGCCAGAAGCCAAGGGAGCTTCTCCTGCCCTGCAGCTTCCTCTAATCTACAGACAAGCAGGACAAAGGTGCACAGCACAGAGGACACTCTTTTCAGGAACCAAGCACCTGTCCAGGCTTGACTGCCTCTCACAGTTCCCCAGGGACCCCTGTTCAAGCACGCACAGAAGGGTGCAATCACTGGAGGCACGCACTCTTGAGATCAGCCAGCCTGGTTCTGAGTGCCACCGTACTGTGCACATATGACAGTATGGTCAGACGCTGTGATTTCTCAAGGCCGGCTCACATGAGAAGGAGTGAGTCAATGGGGAGTATACCTAGCCCGTCTGTCTGTCCGTCCGTCCAGGAGGAACAGAAACAGACTTTCCCATGTCGGGTATTGCTTAATGAAAATTGTAATATATAGGAGAAAAAATGAGGAATAAGACTGTGAAAAGACCTCAAGACCCAACGTGTGTGTGTGTGTGTGTGTGTGTGTGTGTGTGTGTGTGTTCAGGAGTGTGTTCTCAGGTACAGACATAGTATGGATGTTGATATCCTGGGTTACCAATTGTAAGGGAAGTGTGGAAGACATAGAAGAGGGAAGAGAGGTAACAATGGGGACATAAAAAGCCAAGCAAGAAACATAAATGACTAACTTGTGAAACTCAACTGGTTTCTTCTATAGCAACCTAGCTGTCATAACTGAATGTACTATGGCAAGTCAGGTTAGTAGGACAATGTCTGGCACCTGGTAACACAGTTTGTCCCTCTTCTCCTTAGAAAAGCCCTACTTGGGACTGAAGAGGTGGCTCAGTGGTCAGAGCACTTGTTACGCTTACAGAGGAACCAGGCTTGGTTCCCAGCACCTGCATGGCAGCTCACAACCATCCTTAAGTCTAGCTCCAAGGGATCTGACACCTCCTGACCTCTGTGAGTAGCAAACACTTGCATGGTATGCATACATCCATATAGGCCAAACATTAAATACATATCCAATAAACTTTAAAAACAAAAAAGAAAAGCACTCCCAACAACCCACTTTATCCCACCTGCTCTCAGTCACTGTCACCTGGTCCATTCCCTCCACCAGCAAGGGATTTACTGAGCCCCCTCTAACTTTCCCATCAGGTGTACTCAAACCTCTAATCTCAGCACTTGGGAGGAGAAAACACAATCTCCAAGCAAGTCCAGGGCCAACCTAGGCTAAGCCACATGGTGAGAAAGCTCTAGACATACAGCATGAAAAATGTGGCCGAGCTGGGCAGAGTGGTGTAAGCCTTTAATTCTAGCACTTGGAGGGCAGAGACAGGCAGGTCAGCAAGTTCAAGGCCAGCTTGGTCCAAGCAGAGTTCCAGGACAGTCAGGACGACATAGAAAGACCCTGTCTCAGAAAGAAAAGTAGCAGGGCTGAGGTTGGTGGGTAGCTCAGCTGTAGAGCTTGTGCCTAACTCAGGGGGCCTCGACTTCCAGAAGTCCTCCTCACTGGCAGGCCCATTTTAGACTGCTTCTTTTCAAGCTCCAGTCCCAGACAGACGTCACTAGGGATCTCTTAGAGAGTGGGTGGTGTGGATGAGGACACTCCAAACACCTCTGTCACTGTTTAGCTACCAGCTGCTACAGACTGTGGGGACCCTCAACACTCATAGGTCACACACATAACGCCAAGGTGGTGGCACTTGGAATGGGGTCTTTGGAAAATTAAATTGGTCCTGAGGGGGGTTAGTGCTTTATGAAGGCAAGCTAGCCTCGAGCTTTTCCGTCCCTTCTGTCTTGTGCAAGGGCCAGCTCTGGGCTGGACGGAGCTCGCTGTCATCAGCCATCTGCTGCACCTTGGCCTTAGACTCCCAGCTTCAGAACAGAGAAGCAGCAGACACTTGCTGATAAAACCTCCAGGCTGCAGTATAGTGGTTCTCAACCCCTTTGGGGTCGCCTAATTCCTGTGAATCCAGGAAAACACAGATGTTTGCGTTATGACTCATAACAGTAGCAAAACTACTATTACAAAGTAGCACTGAAAACAATGTTACGGTTGGGGGTCACCACGCCCTGAGGACTGTACTACAGGGTCGCACATTAAGCAGGCTGAGAACCGCTGCTCTAGTATGTACTGAGAAGCCCAAACTGAGGCACTAATTATCATTCTCTCTCTCTTTTTTTTTTTTTTTTCATTTTGCTTTGGTTTTTAAGACAGGGTTTCTCTGTGTAGCCCTGGCTGTCCTGGAACTTGCTCTGTAGACCAGGCTGGCCTGGATCTCACAAAGATCCCCCTGCCTCTGCCTCCAGAGTGCTGGGATTAGTGGTACCATTCTCATTTCCAAGAAGGTAGGAGAAATGCTCCAGAATGGGAAGCAGGACAGCCAGTACAGCTTAGTACTGACCCTTCCATGTGGGGTCACTTGCCTCTTCTGGGGCCGCCTCCAGCGCCATGTTTCCTACCATGTGGGTTCATGCTTGGGAGCAAGTCCATTCACCATGGAGCCATCTTGCCAGCCCAGAACCTATGGTCAGTTACAACAAACCCACGCGTGTGTTCATGGGTACGTGGACGGCTGCATATTGATGTTCTGAACGTGGGTCTGTGCTTTGATCACAGAACAGCGTATGTGGACACTCCCAAGTGCTGTTGCCCCTAAGGATGTTGATGCAGACCAGGTTTTTTTTTTTTTTTTTTTTTTTGGTTTTTCGAGACAGGGTTTCTCTGTGTAGCTTTGCGCCTTTCCTGGAACTCACGTGGTAGCCCAGGCTGGCCTCGAACTCACGGAGATCCACCTGGCTCTGCCTCCCGAGTGCTGGGATTAAAGGCGTGCGCCACCACCGCCCGGCCCAGACCAGGTTTTTGACCTTTGGGACTGCAACGCTCTCCTCTGAGCTAGCCTGTGCATTCCAGGCTGTTGACCTGCATGCCATGCTCAGTCTCTTTAGAGGCCATTTTTAGCTCTCTAGACACTGCCAGTATTCCTAGAGGATAATGCCTCCTCTGGCCTGGAGGCCCTGGTCTGGAGGCAGTCCATCTAGGGGGCTTCCTGAAAGAAAGGGTGTCTGTGTGAAGTAGGATCTCAGCCTAGAGTACTGGTCTCACTGCAGGTGGTCAGTTTCTATGGCATTCTGCTTGAGCAAGCTGTGTACAGGAGAGCATTTCATACAGCTCTGGTGTTCACCCCTGAACGGTGACAGGAAGAGGAGTTTACTACCACCATTTTTCCACAGATGGATAGAAGGAGACAATTCACTCCTGCAATCTGACCTCTGACCTCCACATACAGGCTGTGGCAGGGTGTTATCACCCCCTACCCAAGGACAATAATAATCAGATTTTTCAGAACGACTGTCTGTACTGAATATAAAATCTCCTTGTCAGTGCTGCTTACACAAGACAGCACAGCAACTGTTTTCAGAGCATTTACCCTGCATCGGGGATTAGGAGTCCTCTAGAGATGGCGTAGAGAAAGGGACATGTGTGGTGTCTGTGCACAGTCTATGGCAGTTTATATAGGAAATATATGAACTTCAGGAAAATGTCCAGTGAACTTTTGGTATGAAAATATCTTTAGCTCAGTACTAAAGGGACGCAGAGTGACTAAAAGAACATCTTAGAAAGGCTTGTTGGGAAAGATGGAGACGAAACAACTCTAAATAAAACGGCACTGGTGAGTGAGTGGACCACGTGGCTCAGGCCTCTCCCTACCATGTTTGTTCAGGTCCCAGATTCGAAGAGTCTTATCCCGGGATGCAGAAACCAAGATCAAACTTCCACTGGGTGTGAAGCTCAGATCTCTCACGACATCTTGGTGGCCAGAAAGATTCAGAAGCAGGAGCCCTGGAGGGAGCAGAAGCCCTTGGTCAGTGTAAAGTGAAGGCAGATGGGTCAGTTGCTGCCCACTCCTCAGCCAACTGGTGGTTGATGGAGCCTGTGGGGCCTGACCACATGTCACAAGCACACGGTCCCGAACCTGGTACTAACCAGAAAGGCCTACCTGTCTGCACCTCCCAAATCTTGATCTGTCCATCGTTGAGACCCGTGGCCAGGATCAGGCAAGAGACATCTGGCACCTGGGGATGGTGGCGTGCCCAGAGTTTCCTGCTGGGTGGAGAGGGCCACGGGCTGAAGGCCAGCCCCCACACAATCTGACCACAGTCCAGTGTCTTCTCCTTCAGGCTGCCTCGTCCTTTTGAATCATTTTTGCTGCTTCGGCTTTTGGCTTCGAATCCTTTAGGGATGCTGGACAAAGTAGACATTTCTGAATGAATCTACAATTGGAACCATGTCAACCAACATGCTATTCCGAGACTCAATTCCTAGAAGCCACTTCTGGCGTTTGGTGAAGTCTGGTATGGTTTCAATTCCATGTGGAATTCATGGGACACAGGCCTCATTGCTTTGGCCCACCTGACTTACAACAGCCCTGAAATGGGGTGACCTGCCTTGTGGAATAAGTAGACCACACGGGCTCCAGGGAGCCCCACACTTGCTCAGGAAGTTCTCTTGGGTTTGGGTCCTGGAGAGAAACAAGCACTTTTCCCCTGAGAAAGTGTGCAATGTACAGCATAGGTTTTAGAAGCAGGACAGACAGAATTAGAACATGGATCCTCTCCATCTGCTGCTCTCCTGCTCAACAGCCATCCCTCCCCCACCCCATCTCCAGCTCAGAAATCCCCAAAAGGCAGGATGTGAACCCTCTTTACCACTATAGCCCATATGGTGCATACTCATGTCTGCCCCCCATCACTCCAGGTAACCATGAGGCTCTTCCACCTACTTCCCTGGCAGTACATCCAGCTTGGGACCCATCAGTAGAACAGCCGACCACAGCGCTGCCCGAGGACACTGCCCCGGGATCGCTCAGCCCAGCCCTGACCTTTCACATTCCACTGGGGAACAAGTCCAGGAAAGCGAAGCTCAGACCCCAGACACAGGTCCTGTCACCACTGGACCCAACACCGGCCGTCACAATGGCACGGGTTAAGTAGACGCTCTAGGGTTTGGTCTGAAAGCATACGTTTACTATTCCACGAAGTGTATGTGACCAGCAGACACTAAGCCCCTCTTTTCTGAGTGATGTTGAGTTTCTGTGCACTCAGTTGGGGAAACCAGATGAGGAGCCCAGATCCCAAGCAAGCTCGGATTTATTTCTTGAGAAATCCTATACCTAACAACACATGGGCCTGGATTGCTTTATTTTCACCTGCTCTGAAAAGGTCCATTGACCCATATTTCTGTCACTTGTGTAGTGCAGTATGTTAAAAAACTGTATTAAGCTCATCTGAAAAAATGGAGGCTCTCCAGCCTAAACTGGAGGTTGACAGAAAACACTCAGGGCAGCTCTTTCTGCTTGTGCTTTCAACAATTCTTTTGTCACTTTTAAAAAGTCACAGTATGTTGACAAAAACTGTACCTATTCACCACGTACGACATACTGGTGTGGATGTGTGTAATGTGTAGAGCCAGAGGGCGAACGCCTCAAACTCTGCTCCTCTCACACTCGCTACTGCAGAGCATCAAAGAACTTCTCCTGGAACAGCTTCCAAGTGGACATCGGAGCCACAGAATTCACCCCACCTCTGGGGCTCCGCAGCCTTGCCAACATCTAGCCACCCACCACTCTGACCCTGTATGCCTGCCTCCGATCAGTCTGTTCTTTTTAGACTTCACATATGAAAAGGTCATGTGCCGCCTCTAACTTGTTTTACATTTTATAATATCTTCTGCTTTAGAGGAATTAACTTCGCTGGGTCACAACATCGGAGTAGAGCTGGAATTAAAAGTTCACAGTGAGGGTATCCTAGCCTGCTGCAGGCTGCAGGAATATATCATAAGAACTCAGCTGGTTATGGCAAAGTCTCTACCTGGAGGAATCAGGAAATTCCTCCAGAGGAAGCCAAATCCCAAGGAGCTTTTGGTGTTACTTGGCTTGTTATATCAGCTGTATTCTGTTATGAAAGTCATGTGTGCCTTCACAGTTTTCCCAATTGACTTTTCCCTAAGAAGGGCTAACAGTGTGGACTGATCACTCTCTGGACATACACATTCCAGGTATTTGGAGAACAGCCTCAGGAAAGGCCTTCTCTGGAATCAGATATCTCTCTTGGCCACTTTCAAGGACTAGCAGTATTAACAGTCCACATGCAAGTCTCCTGATTTAAGGTAAATTCCACAAGGAGACACCACCTAGGTCAGGTGGACGTTAAGTAATAGCTTTACACAATTCAGCTAGGACCCTCCTTTCTTACAGCCTTACTAACTTTATAGACCTCTAACTCCTTACCTAACCACTTCTAGGAATATTTAGATAACCTTCTGCACTGACAGCTATGCTCAGCCAGAACCCCAGTTCAAGCCTCCCTGTAATTATCATCACTGGCAGCATCCAGCCAGGTCCACCCCCAGTTGGAGGAAAGCACCTTATCAGAGATACCTCTGTACTCTCTAAGAACAGACTTAAGCATCCAGGCTACCCATTTGAGAAGGCCTGGCGGATGTGCCAATTAGGCCTTACTTCCTCCTTTTCCAAACCTTACCTGTAGTTCCAGATCCCTTTAACTATCACCAGAGGCATCTAGCTGTTCACAGGTTGCCTAGCAACTGAGCACACTTTCCCCCACCCTGCAGAAAAATGGCAGATAGCTTGGACAGATAGGAGCCACAGGAAAAAAGACAGTTTTATTTTCTCCCATTGACCTAGCAACTCATAGATTCTTAACATTTTCTACTAATCACGTTTAAGAGTTTAATAGTTGAGCACATAAGATCCCTCTTCCTAGATATTACCTGAATTTAGCCTTTAGTTAATTCATTTCCCCATTGGTCACTTCCTTTGGGGTTGCAAATGATAATTAACAGTTATTGCCTCTCTATGTGATTCTTATCACCCCTCCGTTTGACCCTGGAAGCCTGGCTTTGCACTGCTAAGGGAATACTGCTTGTAAGTGTATATATACCAGGACTTCCAGGGCACAGAGAGACAGAGAAGAGAAAAGAGAATGGAAGAACTAGACATGTAAGAACTTGAGAGGAACAAACTGAGATGGGGAAGAATTAGAGGAGAGTACCAGAGGAACGAGACGGAGAAGATGAGGAAGAGCCAGATGGGGAAGAACGAGATGAGGAGAGAGAAGGAGATGGGAGAGGAGATGATATGGGAAGGAACAAGATGGATGAGAACCTAGAAGAGGCAGAACTAGATGAAGGAATTAAGATAGAACCTAGAGGGGACCGCAGACAAGTGTAGAGAGAAATCAGGCTAGAAATGAGCTAAATTATAAGTTTGTAACTGACACAGAATAATAAAGTATATGGACTAAGGAGTTTCGTGTACATAGATTCATTTCTTCTCAACAAAGATTAATTATGAGCTAGTTGTAGATTCTTCCCAGACCCTGGGAGGGGATTATTGAGGGGCTGGACCCCCATAGTCCCCGATACTAGCCCAGTGCTCAAAAACTGCTCTGGGTGCCCAAGTGTGCGGCTGAACCGCAGCAGAGAGACAGACACATGGGAAGGGCAGGCGTAGCAGGGCGGATGTGAGGAGAGGGTGCTAATGGGATGGGACTCCAGCAGAACCTGGCTTCCTGAATTCCAGTATCTCAGGTCTGGGGCAGGTGGGATGGCTCAGCAGATGCAGGCACTTGATGCCAAGCTGACAGCCCAAGCTCGATGCCTGGGACCCACACAGTAGGTGAGAGCTGATGCCTGCAAGTTGTCCTTGACTTCTGTATGTGTGCAGACAAGTACACACACGTGTAACTTTTTAAAAAGTTTCTAAAATCTGCCGGGCGGTGGTGGCGCATGCCTTTAATCCTCGCACTTGGGAGGCAGAGGCCAGCGGATCTCTGTGAGTTCGAGGCCAGCCTGGGCTACAAAGTGAGTTCCAGGACAGGCTCCAAAGCTACACAGAGAAACCCTGTCTCAAAAAACAAAACAAAACAAACAAACAAACAAAAAAGTTTCTAAAATCTTTATTCTTGAAGGTAGTATATATGATTATCGGTTGATACCAGGTAGTAACTCAATAACAAAAGTGTTTTCTAATAAGTTTTTTTTTCCCCTTAAAGACAGGATCTCTCTATTATGTAGCTCTGGCTGTCCTGGAAGTCACTATGTAGACCACTTGCCTCTGCCTACCCAGTGCTGGGACTAAAGGCGTGCTTCACTACACTTGGCTAACAGGATTTTTAGAAAAATGTGTAAATCCCAGCACTTGGGATCTCTGGGAGTTCAAGGCCTGCCAGGTCTATATAGCAAGTTCCAGGACAGCCAGGGCTACCCAGAGAGAGCCTGTCCTGGGCTGGAGATGGAGCTCAGTTACAGAATACCATTCTCACACAGCCAAGGTTGGACCACTAGCTCTGCCAAAAATGAGTAAGTAAGTAGACAAAGGGGCTGGAGAGATGGCTCAGTGGTTAAGAGCACTGAATGCTCCTCCAGAGGACCTGAGTTCAATTCCCAGCACCCACATGGCAGCTCATGACTGTCTGTAACTCTAATTCTATGGCAAAACACCAATGCACATAAAGAATAAAAAAATAAAATTAAAATTAAACAAACAAACCATTTTTAAAAAGCAGACAGCAGACAGCAGACAAAGGTCAAGTACCCCCAACAAGGACATAAATGCTGCCAGTAACAATTATTTTAACTTATAAAACATAAGAAACAACGGGAGATCCAGGAACGAAGTCAATCATGACTATTACTCAGACTGGGGACATAGCTCCGTGGTAGGAACACCTATACAAAGGCCTGGTCCAAGGTCCAGCGAGGACAAAACCACTCACCGTCCAAGCACACTTTGACCACAGTAAACGGTCACCACCAATGGCTGTGTATTTGCTTCTAACAAAGTCACATGGGTCTGTCACACATACTGCTCTACAGCATATGCCTACTGCATACCATGACTGCACATGGTGCCCACTCCTGCATCACGGTGGTGTGCTTTGTTTTGCTGTCTGTATTGTTTTCGGTAGGGATGGGACTCAGAGTCTCACACATTCAGGAAGAAGGCCCTGCCGCTGAGCTGCATCCTAGTTCTGAGTCTTGCTAAGTCGCTCCGGCTGCTTTCCTGCCTCAGCCTCACAAACAGCTGTAATGACAGACGCACCGCCATGCCTGGCTGTTTTTAAAAAGAAGCCATCAGCTTGCACTGCACCGGGTTCTCACTCTTCCAAATCTGTGACTTCTCCCCAAACGAGGAATGTCTCACTTGACATACTAGTAAGTACTGTTCTTGCTTTGGTAAAGGACAGGGAAAGGCAGACACTGACCACCTCTTGGGGGGGTTTTCTTCGCTATCACAGGGGGGCGGGCGCACTCACCTACAACAACGTGTGAACCTGGGAAAGTGCTCTGGAGGTAACAAACACAGAGCAAACTACAAGGACTTTGAGACAACAGCTGTCCCGAGACTCCGCTCCAGACAGGAAGAGTCTCTCTTGCGGTGGTCTACTTAGAAAACATAACACATTTGAGCAATGAATGACCTTGACCTCCCCTTCCTACTAGAGAAGACAACTCAGCGCCAATACTAAACGCTGCTGCACTGGACACTCTAGTTCTAGTTTTTCTTGTTTCTTTTTTGGTTTATCTAGACAGGGTTTCTCTGTAGCTTTAGAGCCTGTCCTGGAACTCACTCTGTAGACCAGGCTGACCTCAAACTCACAGGTGTTTGTGAGGCAGAGATCATTCAGGGCGACCAGTCACTTCAGCAGCCTCCAGTCTGGACATTCCAAGGATTCTTGGGAATTAGGTTCCAGGAAGTGGAGACTGTGTAAGTCCCACCTTCCTCCCCAGCAGTGCAGCCTAGGACAACCAGGACCCTTGGTGGCATTACCATTAGCAAGGCAACATGTTTCCCACGCTTCAAGCTTAAATCTAGCCCATTACTTACGAGAGACGCCTGGAGCCCCCAGAACAAACTCTGATGCACTAGGGTTCTCCACCCCTAGCTCAGTGCCAAGTGAAGATGACTTGCAATAAATACATACATACTGGTTGAATAAAGAAATGCAGACATGCAACTACCCCAGAACAGTTGGGAGATACGTCAACCAGGAGCTCACAGCAATCAGACTCTGGAACCTGTCTGTCCCGACCTGTCTAACCTTTGCAGCAGAAACTATCAATGAGGTTAGAAATCAAAGGAACAAACAAACAAAAGGAAACAAAGACCCAGTTAGAAATGGCCAAAGATCTGAGGAGGTACTTCTCAGAAGGTAGGACTCAGAGATCCATCAGCACAGGGAAAAGGCTCAAGGAAGGAGCCAGGAAGGAAATACAAATCAGACTCCGCCTCACAGCAGGAGTGCCGGGCTGGGACAGACAAGTGTCAAGTGTCCCAAGGATGTAAAGAATTTCAAACCTGAAGACACTGCCAGGCCAATGTAAAACTGCACCCCCACTTTAGAAAACCGCCGGCCACCCTCAGTCCAACACTGGAGGCACACACCCATGCAGATGTGTCCAGAAACACGTAGAGCAAGGCAGTTCACCACAGTCAACGAGGGAAGCCCAAACCTAATGCCCACCAGTAAAAAGCCTGTCACCTCACACTAGACCACGTCACTGGGCAGTAAATGGAAGTGAAGCACTGCATTACACACAACGCGGATGAACCCTGAGGCACTACTCGGCGCTAGTTTAAGACAGACACAAACAGAAGATCCAGGAACAAGCACTCATGGCAGGTGAGTCCACAGTGGGAGAGAAGACAATGGTTGCCAGGCCAAAGCCAGAGAAGGCTAAAGAGGTGTCTTTCTGAGGAAGTGATAATGCTCCAGAATTGATTTTGGTGATGGGTGCGCAACTCAGTGCAAATAATAAACGCTGCTGCACTGTACACTCTAGTTTTAGTTTTCCTTTTTTTTTTTTTTGGTTATCTAGACAGGGTTTCTCTGTAGTTTTGGAGCCTGTCCTGGATCTCGCTCTGTAGACCAGGCTGGCCTCGAACTCACAGAGATCCAACTGCCTCTGCCTCCCGAGGGCTGGGATTAAAGGCGTGCGCCGCCGCCGCCACCACCACCCAGCTATTTTTAGTTTTTCTTTTGAGACCGTCTTATCACCCAGTGCAAGCTCTCCTTTACCTGGGGGTTTCTTGCCTCCATCTCCCGAGTGCTTCGGTTACAAGAGCATATCACAGAGAACAGCTAGCACTATGGACTTTAAATGGACAAACTGAATGGGTGTCACCTCTATCTCAATAAAATTGGCAAAACAGTCAGTATGAGGCCAACACACTCTACAGACCTGGCTTCTCTACGTACAGAATGTGGGGCTTTGGGACCCCACGATCAAGTCCTCAACTGTTTAGTCCTTCTTTTCTCACCTATTTTCAAAAAGGACCCCAAAGAGCAGGGACCAACCTGGAAAAGCACCCAATGGCCCATCACGGACCTCCCTCACTCCCCAAGGTACAAAGAGGACTTACAGCTGCTCCTCCAATGGCCAGGGGACCAGCTTGACCACGCAGTGTCCTTGAGACCAGGCGAACCAGGAACCATCTGGAGAGAAGGCCACACTCCAGGTCTCACAGCTTGACTTCCAGTCAAACTGATGGGGACGCCCGGGCTTGAGTTCGGCCAGCAGCAGCGGTTCCTCTGGGGAAGGAGACGTCATACTTCAGTCTCACCACCAGACTGGGGAAGTTGCTGTCTGCCCAAGACTTGGTGGGAGAGAGCTGTCGTTCAAATGACCTAGGGCAGGAACAGTAGCCACAGGCTACATTCCACTGTGGTTACTCAGTGGCAACCCTCCCCACGGCATGACTCAGAGTAACCCTGGTGTGGCGGACCTGGTGAATGAGGATTCCTACGGATCCTAAGCAGGAAGAAAGTGAGAGGCACTGTCTGGACTCCAGCCAATGAATGCCTTTAAGGTCCCCCTTGAAAGGAACCTGGCACCTTCAACTCAAGGGTTCCTTCCCACTCCCAGCACCCTCCTCGCCTCCTTTTAGGGCAGACTTACTGGCTCCACTTCCTACTTCTCCCATGTCCTGAGTCCTACTTTAACCTGCTCAAGTGCCCCCAGGGACCCTCCAGAGCTGAAAACACACATCCAATATATTCCACGGTTCCCAGGTCTGCTGCAGAGGCCTGCCCCACACCTCTGCACTAAGCCCTCCCTCAGGCCACATCCTCTATGTTGTTCCTTGCCCTGCAGGGTACAAGACCCCTTCCCATTCACATCCTGTTCATTTTCTGCCTCCAAGAATCACACTTAGGTCTTCTGACAGCAGCCAGTGTTTTTTGTTGTTTTTTAATTTTGTTTGTTTGGTTTTTGTTTTTCCAGACAGGGTTTCTCGGTGTAGCTCTGGTTGTCTGAAATGTTCTCTGTAAACCAGGCTGTCCTTAAACTCTGAGATCTGCCTGCCTCTGCCTCCTGAGTGCTGGGATTGAAGGTGTGCTGAACCACCGCCCACCTCAGCCAGTGCTCATAACCACTGAGTTACCTCTCCAGACTCCATAGAAACTAATTTAAACAAGCTGTATTTCATATATTTCAAAACCTGCTTTTATGTGTTTTCTTCCATTTGGGCCTCAAAGAAGTTGGCATATATCTTACAAGGGGGACTTTCCTAGTTAGAGGGCAGCAGCTTTCCTTGGTGACACACAGTGCTAATGCAATCCATGGTTAGCATGGTATCAGTGAAACAGAAGGCAATGATTCACAAACAAAACAAGCATTTCCTGCTATGTGTACAATGGGAAAATACATAGATGTATCTCATGATGAATTTTTATGGTTGTGCATGTGTGGCACACACATGAATGCCACAGGGTGTGTGTAGGAGGTCAGACAACGATTCTCGGGAGCCAGTTCTCTCCTTCCACTGTGGCTTTGAGGGCTTAAACTGATTTTTGTGGCAAGTGCTTTTAAAACCCCCCTGAGCCATCGATCTCTCTGGCCCTATAGATGCATCTTGTTTTATAAAATATGGATGCTGCTGAAAATTCAGCCTTCAAACAGAATTTTAATGCATCGTATCTTGGCTTTATAAAGTGAACATTCATTGCTTGAGGTTCTATGTGGAGATATAGGTTTTAATACATTGGGTCTAAGCTGCTATACGTTGACTCAGATCCTTCCTCCTAGAAAGCTGTGTGTGTCTGTATCTGGAATCCGCTGGTGTATGCGACATGTCTGCATGAGCATTATCTGGAGAAATGGACACATTCTGCCCTCAGTGTCAACAGTGAGAAGACTGCAGCCACCCTGAACTATTTACACTCGACTCAACTCCTCCCGTATACATACACCACCCACCCTTCTGTTAGGATGGCCACCACACGTCGTAAAGGGCCCAGCCTTGATTTCTTTTACTGCCCAACCCAAGTTCACTGTCAAGTTCAACCAAGCCTGTCTCCAAAAGCCTCGCGACACCTTCCTTCCCATCACTATGGCGACTCCTTGACTCTGCAGCATCGCCTGTTGCCTGGCATCCAGGCAGTCTTCTACCTGCTCTCTGGGTTCTGCTCTGGTTCCCAATCATCCACTCTCCTTAGCCTGTAGTCACTTACCCTTAGAGTCAAAGCAAACACCACCCTCCACTCCCTCGTTACAGGTCCCTCCCTGCCTTCATTTCACACCTCGACTTGAACCTCTCCTCTTTCTGCCTCCCCATCTGACTATGCTCAGTTCCAACCTCAGGACTTTGCTGCAACTCTTCCCTCCACAGGAATGTCCCTCCATGGCTGCACCTCATCTACACTGTGTCTGGCTCAAAGGCCAGTTCCCTCTGACCCACAACCCAGTGCCTTGACAACACCTTGCTAATTCCTCATCACTGCTGAGATCATTACCCCTCACCTCAACACTAGGTCTGTTTACAGCAGCAACCTGCTTGTTCCCAACATATGCTTGTATGCCAGCAGTCAGGCTACCAGGAGACACTTGGTGACAAATAGATATGTAATGCCACTTTAAAAATAGAGGAAATGAAGCCCCTTAGACTAGCAAGATGCTTGTGCCATCGTTCACTTGAAATTCTTCTTAAACCCTATCCCTGCCCAGAATGCATACTCTATTTCTGGGATTTGGGGGTTTCAACTCTTGGTATTTCAGGTCAGGAATCTAGAATCTAAAAGAAGAAACCAGTAGCTGTCTCCTGGAGTCTGGGCCCAAACTAAACTTGGCTACTGGAAAACAAAGCCATAATTAGTTCAGAACTTCAAAACAAACGAAACAGACTGCAAAGATCCAGCTTCATCTGAGATATACCTGCACGGCCTTCTTTGGTTGGACAAGGGTTTTGTTCAATTGATATGCAATGCTTACTTACTGGATACCACGTGATACACTGACACTCAGGTAGTGGGGGAGGGGGGGTCAGTTAAGCTAATGAGCATGTGCACTCCTTCACATTCTTAGCATTTTTTCAGCGAGGCCTCGAAAACCCATCAGCAATTTCCAAGTATATAACAGGGTTATTAACTGTAGCCACCATCCTAGGGAACCAAAGTTCTGCAACCTTTGGCCAGAATTTCCCTACCCCCACCCACTTCCAGGCTTTCCAACTAAACAAGGAGTATGTCTAGACAGTCAGGGAGAATTTGAAGATATTCAAAAGGAGCTTCTCATGAGCTCCTTGCACAAGGGGGCTTGCTTTACCAGAGGTGGAGACAGGACCCAGCTGGCAGCAAGCTTTGTGAGCCTTCCTGCCTTGAGATCTTTGCATCACTAGGCTGTTCCATCAGCGTGGATAGTCTTGACTAGCGGCTCTGTGTCCACATCACCTTCTTGGTGACATTCCTGACTCACTGAGGTGACTAGATCACTTTCCTTTAGGGTTAGTCATTTAGCTTTCTATACACTAGGGTTTTCTGTGTAGCAGTTGTGGCCTATCTCTCCTCAATCCCCCTTACCTATCTGCCACTAGTCACTAGTCACAAGCCATTATTGACCAATGAAGTGTGGCAGGGCTGTTAAGAACGGAGCTGGAGAGAAGGCTCAGCGGTTAAGGACACTGTTACTCTAGCAGAGGACCTTGTTTCAATTTCCAGCACCCACATGGTGACTCACAATTGTCCGTAACTCCTGTGCCAGGGGACCTGATTCTCTCTTCTGGCCTCTGCAGGCACCAGGCACATGCATGGTACACAGACATACATGCAGGCAAAACACTCATATACATAAAATATAAAATGAATAAATCTAACAGTAGTTTTTAAAAAGAATAAAATACACACCAGACTGTAAAAACTTAGTGGTAGCGATGGCTCAGGTGTTAAGAGCATGCGCTGTTTTGCTGTTCCGATCCCAGCACCACCTAGCGGCTCACAACTATCCGTAACTTAGTACAGAGGATTTGACGCCCTCTTCTGGCTCTCTCAGGCACTGCATGCACCACGTGGCCCAGACATACAGGCAGTTAAAACACCCACACAAAAAATTTTTTAAGTCTCCAAAAACATTCCTGTAACTTTTGTTTGACCACATAAATGAATCAGTTCAAAATATTTTAGATGTTAGCCTGAAAGAGATAGTTTTTTAATTTCAACTGTTCCCTTTCTTTTCTTTTTTTTTTGGAGACAGGGTTTCTCTGCTTTGTGTTTTGAGACAGGGTTTCTCTGTTGTAGCCTTGGCTGTCCCAGAACTCGCTCTGTAGACTCGAATTCAGAGACCTGCCCGCCTCTGCTTCCCAAGAGCTGGGATTAAAGTGCCACCACCTCCTGCAATTGTTTCTTTTTAAAATGTTTCTACTACATTTAAATTACATATTGCTGTTATATTTCTATGGGCTAGCGATGAACTAGAGGGCACCTGGCACATGGTAGATACTCAACAAACATTTGTTGAGTTAATAAATTAATTCTAACCACTGTCCTACTGTTTTCGATTGTAATCCCTTTACAACAGACTTCATTCAGTTTGAAAAGAGGGTAAAACTCTGGCCTAGTGTCCGGCCTTTTTAACTGTAGCTTGGCTGCTCTCAACAGCTTTGCCAATACCCCTACAACACAGCTGTCAATCACTAGGGGAAAATTTGCACTGGTACAGATTCCTGTTAAGACCGGGGAGTCTGGTCACAGATTGCTTTGAGATTTGACTATAAGGCATCCATGGGAAGGAGAGCGGAAGCTATAAAAAGATTCACAGAAGAAAACAGTAGAGGCCATTTAAACAGAATTCTATGGGGGAAGATCCTCAAAGGCTTTTATCTAGATAGAAACCGGGAGAAGAGCTGCCGGCGACACCTATCCCTGAAAGCCCGGCTACTGCAAACAAAGAAATGTCATTTCCTAAATGCAAAGGGGACACCACCCCAGGGAACACCCGTCTTTCAAACATCCCACCCAGCCCTGCAAGCCCTGCAGCGCATCCGAGTCCTCCCGACCTAGGTGAAGCCTCAACTTCACAGGAGCAAGTCTGAGCCCTAGGCCTTGACTCCTGGGATTGCCCTACGAATACTGCCTTTAAGCTCGGGTATTTGGGGACACCGGAGTCTGGCAACAGCACCTCACCCCATCCCAAATCCATGCCACTATGCTGTGGGCACACCGCAGGACCAAGGGCCCTTTAGGGAGAAGCCCCGGGGGCTGCAGGTCTAGCCTTCCTGAGCCCATGCTCTCTCTTCCAGCTCTCGTGGTGACAGCTGTGGGCAAGGGCAGAGCCAGGACTGGACCTCACCCACCAGGGTGTCGGGTCCTACGTGTCACCGCGGGGCAGCGTCCCGGGCCCCACCCCGTTCCCAGGCACCCACCCTCCCAGCTAGCCGCGGCGGGCGGGGAGGCCGGGAGCCCGGCCATGGCGCAGGCGACCCCGGCCCGGCGCCCTCTGCGTGAGCTCGGCAAAGGCGGCCGGTCGCTCGGCCGGCTGCCCTCCCCGGTCCCCGCGGCCGCTGGAGGACGGCGGGCGCCGCTGACAGCGAAAGTGAAACAAAGCTGCGCTCCCGCCGCGGTCCCCGGCCCGCCCGCCTGCCCGCCCGCCGCACTCACCTCCGGCCTCCATGAGGACGCGCGCGGCCCGCGCCAGGCGGCGGCGGGCGCCTCAGCCCCCAGGGCCGCGGGCCTTCATTCCGCGCCCGCGCCGCCCGCCCCCGCCCCGCCGCCGCCCGCCCCGCCGCCGCCGCCGCTGCCCGCAGAGGCCATCAGCTGCTTCCCGTCACATGGCGGCCGGCGGGGGCGGGGCCGGGTCGGGAACGCGCAGGGGAACAAACGCCAAGGCTGCGGGGGCGTCGGGTGGGTCGGGGAACGTGGGGCCGGGGGGGACGCGGGGCTGGGGGGAACGTGGGGCCGGGGGAATGCGGGGCCGGGGGGACGTGGGGCCGGGGGAACACGGAGCTGGGGGAAACACGGGGCCGGGGGAACGTGGAGCTGGGGGAACACGGGGCCGGGGGGACGTGGAGCTGGGGGAACACGGGGCCGGGGGGACGTGGAGCTGGGGGAACACGGGGCCGGGGGGACGTGGAGCTGGGGGAACACGGGGCCGGGGGGACGTGGAGCTGGGGGAACACGGGGCCGGGGGGACGTGGAGCTGGGGGAACACGGGGCCGGGGGGACGTGGGGCCGGGGGGGAACGTGGATCTGGGGGAACGCGGGGCTTGGGGGAACGTGGATCTGGGGGAACACGGGGCCGGGGGGACGTGGATCTGGGGGAACGCGGGGCTTGGGGGAACGTGGATCTGGGGGAACACGGGGCCGGGGGGACGTGGGGCCGGGGGGGAACGTGGAGCTGGGGGAACACGGGGCCGGGGGAAGGTGGGGCTGGGGGGAACGTGGATCTGGGGGAACACGGGGCCGGGGGGCCGGGGCGGGGAACACGGATCTAGGGAAACACGGGGCCGGGGTAACGTGGGGCCGGGGGAACGCGGGGCTGGGGGGACGTGGGGCCGGGGAGAATGCGGGGCCGGGGGGAACGTGGAGCTGGGGGGACGTGGGGCCGGGGAGAATGCGGGGCCGGGGGAACACGGAGCTAGGGAAACACGGGGCCGGGGTAACGTGGACCTGGGGGAACGCTGAGATGAAAGGACTCGGGGCCGGGGGAACACTGAGATGAAGGAGGCGGGGCTGGGGGGAATGTGGGGCCGGGGAACACGGGGCCGGGGGGAACGTGGAGCTGGGGGAACGCTGAGATGAAAGGACGTGGGGCCAAGGGAACACTGGGCTGGGTGGGGAACGCTGAGCTGGGGTTACGCGTAGGGGTCGGGGGGAACGCTGAGTTGGAGGGATGCGGGGCTGGGGGGAACACTGAGCTGGGGTTACGCGGGACTGGGTGGAACGTGGAGCTGAGGGGAACGTGGGATCGAGGGAACGCTGAGCTAAGGGGGGACGTTGAACTAGGGGTACGCGGGGCTGGGGGAAGTTGGAGCTGGGGGGAACGAGGGATCGAAGGAACACTGGACTGGGTGGGGAACGCTGAGTTGGGGGGATGCGGGGCTGGGGGGAACGCTGAGCTGAGGGGCCCCGGGGCCGGGGGAATGTGAGAGTGGGGAACCCTAAGACTTAGGGGACACCGGCCTTTGGGAGCAAGAAGCTGAGGGGACGCGGGCCGGGGTAACACCAGGCTGTGGGGACGTGAAGCCGGGAGGGAACGCCGGCATGAAAGCAACGCGGGGCCGGGGACCCGGAGGACTGACGCGGCGCTGAAAGGAACGCGGCGTCGGCGGGGGGGCCAGGGGGCCGGGGCGGGGGTGGAGGGGAACTGACGCAGAGGTGGAAGGGACGCGGGGTGGGGTGGGGGACACACCGGGGCGGGGGCCGTGGAGGTGAAGGACCGGGGAAATGCCTGAGCAGGGTGGGATGGGGAGGGAGTAGGCTCACAGACCTGACTCGGGTTGACGCAGGGCGGAGATGGCAGCGGGTAGGGGTCGAGCAGGGCGGAGACGGCAGCGGGTAGGGGTCGAGGGAAGGGGTGGGCAGGTGGGCGGGCAACTGGGACTCGGGGCTGATCGAGGGGACCCGGGGAGCCAACAGGAAAGGTGTTGAAACCGCGTCCCATTGGACATTGGCCAACTAAAACCCTAGACCTGATTGAGAGGTGGCGGGGGGTGGGGGGTGGGGGGTGGGGGGTGGGGGGTGGGGGGGGTGGGCGGGTTTGCGGTTCTAACAGGATCTAAAGTGAAAGCCCAGAATAGGAGGGGCTAAAGACGGGGCGGGGGGTCGGGGGGAAGAAACGAGGGCCGGGCGTGAAGCGGAAAGGCCTAGGGGACAGCCCGGGGCTCGGGGAAGCTCCTGGGGTCATGATGAGGGGTGTTGATCTACCAGGCTGAAGGAGCTTCGGGGATCATAGTGGAGGTGGAATGCCGGCCTCGCCAACATCCCCGAGGGGGACAGGTGCTGGAGAGCCTGGCGTGGGAAAGCCAAGGGGAGGGACTAGGGAGGTGAGGTCAGTCAAGGTTGAGCCCCACAGTAGGCCGAAACCCCCTGAGGAAATCCCCTCTGCATGTCCTGACACCCTCGGGTCCTGGTCCTGTTCTGATGAGTCGAATTTCTTTAACTTGGAGCCGGAAAAGGGGGCGGGGTGGGGGAGGGAGTTAGTTGCTTTGGTTCCTGTAGTTAACTGGCCTTGGGTTTTCTCATAGGCTCTAATTGTAATCCCCCGTAGTGCCCCGTCACCACCCCCACCCTCAAGGTCGCTCAAGTCCCTTTTCCTGTTCCCAGCCTGGACTTTCCTCAAAGCGCAGCGATCTCCCTATTTCCTTCCCCTTTGAGTCACATGGTTCACCTCCTGTGGATCCGGGTTTAGTAATGGTTCTCCCATGCTTTGGGAGTCCGAACTTTACTTCTGCCTTCCCCCTTTGTACGGTGCTCTCTTCCACTTACCTCTAGTCCAGGCACACCCTATGACCCATCTCTCCTCGGGTCTTCTGGAATATACCCACCGTTTACCAGTTGTCTGTCTTGAGGACCACCACCATCCACACATCCACTCATTCTCCATTTTTTGCTCACCAGCCCCCTTTTCACCCTAAGGCTTTACCCCCTTTATCTCTGATGTCCTTCCCAATCTCCTTAGATCCCCCTTCTATTCGCCAGACTCATTTTCTCACTACTCTTTCCAATTCTAACCTGCCTTGTTTCTCCCACCTCTACCATTTTCTCTTCAGTGTTCTTGTGTGTGAGAATACACATCCATATGGATGCCAAAGGTACTGTCTCTAGTTGGGTTTTGTTTTTATTAGGTGTTTGCATGGTGTTTTGCCTGCATGTGTCTGTGCACATGCGTGCCTGGTGTCCAGGGAGACCAGAAGAGGACATTGGATTCCCTGGAACTGATCAATAGATATTGTGAGCGGTCATGTGGTTGCTGGGAATCGAACCCAAATCCTCCTGAAGAGCAGCCCCTGCTCTCAGTTCCTAAGCTCTCTCTCCAGCCCCCCCTCTCCAATGTCCATTTCTTGGTGTCTTCGGGTTCTCGTTTTTAATGTTTTTATTTTGAGGTGCTGGAGACTGAACCCAGGACCTCCCACGTGTAGACATTCCATCAGTGAGACACACCCTTTCCTGTACTTAGCATTCCCTGTGTCATGGAAAGGTGGCAAGAATGAAAAAATAATAATAAAACAACTTTTCCCGTCTCCTTTCCAGATCGTTTTCGTTGTTACTTGGTTTTCCTTTTTTAAACATCCACTTACTTTTGTGTGTGTGCAGCGAGGTGAGGGATGCCATGGTGTGCACCTGGATGTCAGAGGACAACTTTTGGGGAGTAGGTTCTCTCCTACCTGTGGGTCCAAGACTGAACATAGGTCTGTCAGGCTTGGAAGTAAATGCCTTTATAGGTTGAGTCCCATCTTGCTAGCCCTGGTTGATTTTTGAGGCAAGGTCTCATTCCGGAGCCTAGGCTGGACTCGGCAGTCCTGCCTCAGCTACCCAAGTGCAGGGATGACAGGCTCAACTCTAACCCCCATTTTTTTAAGATTTATTTATTTATTATGTATACAGTGTTCTGTCTGCCTGTATGTCTGCAGGCCAGAAGAGGGCACCAGATCTCATTACAGATGGTTGTGAGCCACCATGTGGTTGCTGGGAATTGAACTCAGGACCTCTGGAAGAATAGTCAGTGCTCTTAACCTCTGAGCCATCTCTCCAGCCCATAACCCCCATTCTTTACATTTACTCATCAGGTATAAAGCAAGATCACTGAATTGTATGTTAAAAAATAACTTTATTCCAACATCTCTTAAAAATTCATAACCTTAGAACTAATTTCTCCCAAATTTCCCCTATCGAATGGTAAGGTCAATCACACAGCCACCTGCAGACTTCCTTTGCAGCAGCTGGCAGCCAGTCCCGTGTTGAGAAATTTGATTGGCACTTATTGTACAAAGTTGTACCCATCAAGGGTGACACTCATGTGCTTCTGCAATTGTGGGAAATGGAGCTAATGCCAAAGCATGGGATTGCAGGGCCCCTCTCCCATGTCTATTGGCTTCTGAGGGAAATCAGTATGATTAAAACAACCCTGAAGTGTTTTTCTTCCTGCTTCTGACAAGTGGATCTCATGAGTTAACTAATACATGCAGATACCTTTTTTTTTTTTTTTTTAAAGACCAATGCACAAATTGGACTTCCCCATACAGAGTCTGTAACCCATCATCCATATGCCTTGCGATCTGGGTATGGATTGTGTTTTGGGAAAGAAGAGGGTGAGGGGTCCAATTTTTCACAAATTCAAACATGAAGCCCTTGAGTGCCTGGGCTCTTAACTGATCGGCCATTTTATAAATGTGCATTCAGGCTGGTAAGAGTGACAATGATAACTGGTCAGGGCTTCAGAACAGCATTTGGCACCAAGCCCTTGAAGCTCCCATTTGCTAGTGGAAAATCCCTCAAATATTTCCTATTGCCAGGTGTGTGCAGAAGAGGAAGCTGTGGGAAGCACCCGGTGATCTCACAAAACATTCACTATGTTCCCAGCTATGACTTCCCCTCTGACTAGCTTCTCTTTCAAAGTTGCCTGAGTCACAGATCAACTCAGGAGCTCTGTCATTAGGCCTCAGAGGAGAGGCCAGCTCTCAGGACTGAAGGCAACCTGAGTATCCCTTGTGACATGACAGACTGGAGTGACCCAGTGCATGAGGTACCACAAGGCAAGAGAACCGCACTCCACTGCTATTCCCAAGGGCTCACGTTCACAGCCAGCTGAACTTCCCGGAGCTCAGGACCGGTCACACTGGCAGCGGATCCTTCAGTTCAGTCCCCTCCTGCCCCTTTGCAGGTATTTCTGCTCACCAGCTCCTCAGGACTCTTGGGCCCCAGTGTTAGAGCCCTAGACCTTGTCTTGTCTGAGCAGGATCTGCATAATATGGAGTGCAAATTCCAAGTCAGATTTTCATGGCTAGCACATAACCTATTGCACCTTTAGAAGATCCCTGACTTCAGAATAATTAGATGAAATAAAAAAAAAAAAAAAAATCCCCAGAACTTAGCTGTCCCAAGCTCAACTCAATACCCACTATTTTCTTTTGAAACTTACTGTCCTTTTTTCTTTTCTTCTTTTTTTCTCCTGGAGCTAAGGACCAAACCCAGGGCCTTGCACTTGCTAGGCAAGCGCTCTACCAACCACTGAGCTAAATCCCCAACCCCAACTTACTGTCCTTAATCAGCACATCCCCCTACTAAGTCGGAAGGAAATACATGTATTCCCATTTCCGAGACACAGAAATTGAGGCCGAGTAGACTGTCTGTCCAGTTCAGGCCAGATGCTCTGTTAGGAAATGTTTCCCTTGCCTCCTTGCACACAGCGCAAGAGACACAAGGAAAGAGAAGCGGGAAGCTGACCTTAGGTCCATCATTTAGGGGCCTTTTATAACCATATGCAGCTCCGTAAACCAAGAAGCTATAAGGAAAAGGGGTGTCCCTTTTCTAGGGGAAAAATAGCTGGGGTGGTCAGAACTGACACAGTCTACAAAGAAGGCCCCCCAACAGCAGCTCTGTCGAGCACCCCCTAGACACCTTTACACCCTAAACTACCTCCTTTGTTTCTCAGGAGCTTGGAAAGTGGTGCTGTTTCGTGGTTATTCTAGATGGGGAAAGAGAGGCAAAAATAACAAGAAAAGAAGCCTCATTGTCTGACTCTGAGGACCAACCCAACTGCTTCCCCTCTCCCTGGAAGGGGCCTGGTTCCTTACCTCTACGTTGATTTAAAAAAAAAAAAAAAAAGGCCCGCCTCCATGTTCCCCTTTGTGTTGGGCAAGCTGGTGGCGAACCTTGAATAATGGCACAGGGCACAGATACCAAGTGGGTGCCCTCCCCCCCCCCAAAAAAAATCAGTGTCACAGTACATCAACCTGGGTAGAGCCAAGTGTCACAGCCAAGTGTCACCTCAGACACCACTGGTAACTTTGCCCCGCACCGGCTACTCCTTCCCAGTGCAGTTCACACCACCGAGGTAACCCACACCAAATGGAATCAGTGGAATAAGCCGGGAGGAGAGATGGCTGCCCGGGCTGGGAGAGCCTAGCCGTCACTAAGGCAAGCTCCCAGGCAGCGGTCAGAGGGCGGACCTTGCCAGACCCGTGGACAGTGGACTGTCTTCATCAAACTGGCTTGTCTTCCTCTTCAACAATGTCACTTTGCTGTTCGTCACTGTCATCTGTGCATGGGGTAAAAGAGATGGAACCGAATGATCTCAACAGCAAGGGGAGAGGGTTTTACCGTCTGCCTCTGTCATCCTGAGGATTTGTGAGCCACAGAATTGGACCTTATGGAGGAGGAAGGGCGCTAGGGCAGGGTGTATCACAATCTCCCTCATTCCATTTTGTTCTGTTTGAGACAGGGTCTCACATAGCCCAGGCTGGCCCCAAACTCACTATGTAGCCAAGGATAACTCAACTTTTGATCCTCCTGCCTCTATTTCCCAAGGGCTGGCTTGCACCATCATACCCAGAAGTCACCTGTTCTCTGAATTCAGAATCTAGACATGGCTGGTACTTGTCACCCATTACGATCCTAACTCAAACAGAAAGAAATGTTCTCTCTCCTTATTCAAACTCAACTGCCCTTCTAGATCTGCCTCAGAGTCACCTCTTCCCCAAATCTGCCCCTGGCCAAATTACCCCTCCCAGCTCGTCTTCTTTTAAGGTCTCAAGATTTTGGGTTGTTTTTCAGACAGGGTTTCTCTGTGTAGTCCCGGCTGTCATGGAACTCACTGTGTAGACCAGGCTGGCCTTGCACTCACAGAGATCCACCTGCTGCTGCCTCCCGAGGCCTGGGATTAAAGGCATGCACCGCCACCACCTTGCTGGTCTCAGGATTTTTTTTTTTTTTTTTTTTGGTTTTTCAAAACAGGGTTTCTCTGTGTAGTTTTGGTGCCTGTCCTGGATCTCGCTCTACAGACCAGGCTTGGCCTTGAACTCACAGAGATCCACCTGACTCTGCCTCCCAATTGCTGGAATCAAAGGCGTGCGCCACCACCACCCGGCTGGTCTCAGGATTTTTAAATCTACCGACCATCAGAACAGTTCTCCTTGGGGTTTCTCTCAGCACTGGATAAATTTTACTTCCATTTTAATCTCCCCACACACACACACATTTTCATGCACTCAGCCTGCTGGTCTTAGCAAGCTGCCCACTCAGACAATAAAGGGCTTTCTTTCCTATTCAACAATCCCCGTACTATGTCTGCCCCACGTCCTTTGTTAGATGATTTCTTCTCTGCGCCGGTAGTTAATACATGGTGATTATCTTCCCCTAAATGCGTGGGACCAGAAGCAATGTGGACTTCAGATTGTGGGTAATCTGCATGTACAGAATGAGAATCCATAGGGTGGGACCCAAGTCTAGACATGAACTCTTAAGTTTATTTTATAGTTCCCTTAAATAGGTCATTTGTAGGTAATTGCAAAAAATATTAATTTTATGGTTTGTGTATTTAGTGGGGGTGGGTGGAGACCAGAGGACGAGTTTGGGGAGTGAATCCACTCTTTTCACCAGAGACTGAACTCAGGTCATTGAGGCTTGGCGGCCCATCTTACCAGCCCCATTTTATATGATATTTTAAGTAATCTAATGCATGAAACTAAGTTCAAATACGTTGAAGCATCAGGCTTGGGACATACATTGACAACTAAATGTTTCACATTTTGTTTTTTGGGATGGAGTACTCAACCAAATGTGGAGTTTCATCAGGTTCTAGACTAAACTTGAGCTAGTTAACTTCCTTAGGCTTTAAGGAATTGCCCCCTACTCCTTAGAGACACCCCCGGGGAAGCCGATGACATGGATCCGAGTATCTGGAAGGCAGGCAAGCTTACCATGCAGGTCCTGGAGTCCATTCCCCATGCGGTCTAAGTTCCCATTGACCAGCGCAGTCACTCTGTGAATGTGGCCATGCTTTCGTATCTCTCTTGGCAACTCCTCTCTCTCATCTGTCCCCTGCTCTACCTCTTCAACATCTTCCTTGTCTTCTTCCTCCTCCTCTTCCCCTTCGGAATCCACCAAGACCATGACGTCACCCATGTCCTGCCCCCTAATTTCCAAAGGAGAGAGAAAAAAAAAAGTCAGATGTCATCTATCCCAGCTTGAGCCCCAATGAACAGGACACCACCAGGTGCCTTGTAATCCCTTTAAGACGATGGAAAATTCTTCATGCAGTCAGCATGGCTCAGTCATGACCGTGAGGTTGTAACCTCAGGAAGAGATGTAGTCACGGAGGGCAAAAGATGGTGGCCGTGTCTTTTGTAGGATATTTGTTTATAGGCTGTCCCTACCATGTTGTTTCAGGCATCCAGCCCTGTTATTTCTCAACATGGAGTGAATCTAAATGCTGCATTCTGAGCTGGGGGTGTGGCTCAGTGGCAGGAATACGTGCCCAGTATGTATTTATGGTGGGGTATGCCCAAAATTCTATCACTTGGCAGATGAACCCAGGACCATCCAAAGTTTAAAGTCATTTTTGGTTATCATAATGAGTTTGAAGCCAGCCTGGGATACCTAAGAACCTGTCTCCAAAGGTTAAAAAAAATAATAATAAAATAAAATAAAAAAGTAAAAACAAAAACAAAACTGGGTTCTTTCCTAAAATGCTCTTATTTCTGTCTCACTCCTGGAGATCTCTCCTGATCCTCGGGTAAGGTCTCTTCTCTCCTCCATGCGCATCTGGGCTCTACGTCCAGCATCGAGGTGTGGAACTGCTCTTGGCTCACCACTGCCCCATCCTGCCTCACCTGGCTACACGCTTTTTTTTTTTTTTTTTTGGTTTTTCGAGACAGGGTTTCTGTGTGTAGCTTTGCACCTTTCCTGGAACTCACTCTGTAGCCCAGGCTGGCCTCAAACTCACAGAGATTCGCCTGCCTCTGCCTCCGGAGTGTTGGGATTAAAGGCATGCGCCACCACCGCCCCAGCTGGCTACACGCTTCTTAAGGAGGGAATGGTGTGCTTCACCCACGGACCACAAGCCCTGGAGCACTTCAGCCACAATTCACCCTCCTTACACCCCTCTGTGAAATGGATGGAGGAGATGAAGGCTCAGAGGAAGCTCCATGCACAGAACTCAGGAACAGCAACTGGAGCCCAGGGGCATGGTTCCAAAGCCACTTCCCACAATGCCACACTGGTGTCACCTGGGGATAAGCCTGGGAATGGCAAATTTGCCAGGACAATGGCCCTCAACAACAGAGTGGCAAAGGGAATGATTCCCCACGAAAGACTGTTCTAGAACAATAAGACTCCATTGTGAGGAATGAAAAAAAAAACAAAAAAAAACAAAACACTTTCTACTGCCCAGCATCACTTGGGAAATGAAATATACACATTCCACTTGTTTACTTTTCCCTCGCTATTTTTGTGCGAGGGTGGGGACTTCTGGGCATGTTTAGGCTTGTCTTCCAGTACATTCTATGAGCCTAAGACTCGGTCTTCCTTTTGCTCTTTTTAGAAAATGGAATAAAGCAAATGGCTGAGTGACCTGGCTCATGTGTACACATGGTCTACATGCTTTATCGTGCCCAACCCATAGGTTTCCCTTGTACAGGAGCACAGGACTCTGGAATGCATCAGACCCTACCGCCTGCTTCCTGGATTCACCAGCAGATCCTTATCACTCCATTGGGTCTCTCCACCTTCTCATCAGTAAAACAGACACACGCACACACCCACCTCAGAAGATCGTCAAGATGGAGGTTTTCCCACCATGCCTTGGGAAGCGCCTAACCCAGGGTCAGGGACATGGCTGGCTCCATCAGAGTAACTATTATCGTTCTTACAGGAGGAAAACAGAAGCGACAGGAAAGGACGGAAGTAGGCTTTGGATTAGAGTCCCAAGAGCACTCACCTGAAGGTGCTCCCTGCTGAAGAGAGAAAAGAAAACAAAAGTGAGCATCGGGGGCATCATTTCTGTCTCAGAGTTTTCAATCAAACCAGCAATGGCTGAGATCACCCAACAGCACGAGGGCCTGAGAGCACATTCAGATGCCTAAATAGCCAGGCATGATTACATGTACCTGGGATCCCAACATTGTTGGGGGGCGGGGGAGGTGGAGCCTAGGATCTTGCTAGACAGCCAGCCTAGCCAAAGGGGTGAGCATCCAGTACACAGAGACCCTGTCTCAAGTCATGGCATACATGGGCACATGCACATTCCTGTGCATACAACAGATACACACAGAGAAAATAATAAATAAGTATATAACTAAAGATTTAAAAAAAAAACCTAACATTGACAAAAGATGAAAAACTAAGGAACATTCAAAACACTTGGGTACTTAGGGGCCTCATTATTGTACACATTGCTCCAATGAAGCATTCATAGGCTAGGGCATTAGGTGGAAGCTGGGCATATGGTTTTCCTCCTACACACAGCATTTTACATTTTTACTTATTTATATATATATATATATATATATAATGTAAGTGTTCAAGGAGACCAAAAGAGGGCACTGGATCCCCTGGAACTGGAGTTGCAGACAGCTGTGAGCTGCCATGCAGATGCTGGGAATCAAACCCTGGTTCTCTGGAAGAGCAGCCAGTGCTCTTTACTGCTGAGCCATCTCTCCAGCCCCACCCACGGCATTTTTCTTTTTTAAGCCCGAAAGAGAAGCAGAGGAACTCCAGGGGCTCTTACCTTTCCAGCAGAACACAGGGCTGTAATACAGTATCAGCCCGGCGACAATGGCCAGTCCCAGCAGGAAGAGGCTGACCACCGTCCCCACGATGCCCCCGACATTCAGAGGTTCTGTAAAGAGATCACACCGTGAGCCCTTTCACGTGGTCAGGTAAAACCTCCGCTCTTCAGCCCAAATCCACTTCTTGCCTTTTCTTGGTTTTATGTCCACAGGACCACTCTGAAATCAACCTCAGGCAGAGGGAGTCAAGTGAAGCGTGGAGCATGAAAGAACACTGTAAAGTTAAGGGGCTTTGCGTGGGCCAGACATTAGGACTGTTTCCAAGGCCACAGTGAGCGTGAGTGGGAGTTAGTGCCACAGTAAACAGAGTGATCGACGGGCCAGGGCAGAGAGCTCATTTTAGTTAGTTAGTTAGTTAGTTAGTTAGTTAGTTAGTTAGTTGTTAGTAAGTTAGTTAGTTTAATTTTTTTTTTGAGACAAGGTTTCTCTGTGTAGCCCCGGCTGTCCTGGAACTCACTCTGTAGACCAGGCTAGACTCGAACTCAGAGATCGCCTGCCTCTGCCTCCCGAGTGCTGGGATTAGAGGTGTGTGCCACCCCTGCCCAACCAGAACAGAGAATTTAGGCACTGGCCACACACAGAGAGAGAAATGTGACATCTGGGTATGGTAACCTAGGCCTAAGGCAGGAGGATCACAAGTTCAAGCCTAGCCTAGTCTACAGAGGAAGTTCTAGGCTAGCCAGGGCTACATAAAGGACCCTATCTCACATGAAGAACCAACTGGAGAAGGTGGTACTGTCATGGGGGTGAACAAGGGAAGCCAGGACAGACGGAGCTGGGTCAAACCCAGGCAAGGTGGGAGGGGCCAAATCGAGGAAGGAAACTTGATCTAACCACACACCACCCACAAAAAATCAAGTCTGTCCGGAGAATGTTAAAACTTCAGAAAAAAAATCACAGAAGAAAGCCGGGCATGGTGACGGACACCTGTAATTCCAAGCACTCTAGAGATGACAATACAAAATCAAATTATCAATCCACTCTGAACAACACTGAAGACACTCTGTGCGCTGCAGGTTAACACACTCATCGCAAATTTAATTCTCTTCATTACACTGTTTGTTTGTTTGTGTGCTTCCATGTGCTTGGGCACGCCCACGTCACAGCATATGCACGGAGGTCAGAGGACAATTTGGGGGAGCTGGATCTCTCCTTCCCCGTGTGGGTCCTGGAGACCAAACTGAGACGGTCAGACCTGGAAGCTACTCATTGAACCATCTTACCAGCCCACAATTTAATTCTCTGCGTAAAATGAAACATGTGCACTCCTCTCTTGTTTTTGTTTTTGTTTTTGTTTTTTTGAGACAGGGTTTCTCTGTGTAGCTTTGCGCCTTTCCTGGAGCTCACTTGGTAGCCCAGGCTGGCCTCGAACTCACAGAGATCCGCCTGGCTCTGCCTCCCGAGTGCTGGGATTAAAGGCGTGCGCCACCACCGCCCGGCGCACTCCTCTCTTTAGCAAGTCCGTTTGCTGTCATATTTGTCATATTTAATAAACAGTGAAAGTGCATGTATATCCCAAAAAAGCTTTCCCAAAAATTGCTCTATGATTTATCATCAGCCAACGTTTGATTTGTGTAATTTATATCTCTTCACACCCTGGAAAAACTTTGGGTAAAAAGTTGTGACTAAGACATTTAAACAGCAGTTCTGGAATTAAAGGGGACATGGCTTCCTTGCTCCCTCCCTCCTTCCCCGCCGCTCGTCCTTCTTGTTTTTAGACAGGGCCTGTGGTCCAGGCTGCCTCAAACTCTCTACGTAACAGAGATGACCTGAACTTCCGATCCTCCTGCCTCCACCTCCTGAGTGACAGGACGGCAGACAGGTGCCACCATGCCTTTATGAGGGGAGGGAGATGGGACCCAGGGCTTTTATGCTTTAAAATAAAGAAATTGTTAACAATGATTTCTAGAACTTGCCCTGCCCCGCCACGGGGAGTTCCAGGATAGAAGAGAACTATGAATTCCCTTTACTGTTACAATTCAATAATTTCACTATATATGTGTGTGAGTGTATGTGTGTGTGTGTGTGTGTGTGTGTGTGTGTGTGTATATATATATATATATATGCATGTATATGTATATATGCAGGTTCTAGCACATATGTTTTGGAGGTAACAGGAGTAATTTCAGTGCTTCCAGGATTGGACACTAATTTTCTCAGTCACCCTGTCAAACCACAGGCAAGCAGACACACCATTTTCAGTTGGCCACGGCCTACGTGAAGGGGGGCCCCCAAGGCCTTCCCCCTCAATGGCACCAGGTCCTCTGAGGCTCTTAACTCTTCAGGGCCACCCTCGGCACCTACCTTTCACACTCAGCCAGATGTCTACCGCCCTCACCCCCACGAGGTTCTCAGCCCGGCAGAAGTAGAAGCCCTCGTCCAGGTCCTGGGAGCAGTTGTGGATGGTGAGGAAGGAGTCCTGGCCGTGCTGGGTAATGTGATGGTGGCTGCTGGGCTGGATGACCGCGTCTGGCCGCGAGAGGTTCCTCAGCCACTGGATCCTGGCGGGCGGGTTGGCGCCTGTCACTTGGCAGGTGAGCGTCACGTTGCCCCCCATGAAGCAAGTTTTCATGGGCTGAGAAGCAAGTGAGGGGCTCGCTGGTGGTCGGAAGAGGGTAAACAGAGGCAAATGTTTCAGGAGATTCAAGCCATGGCCTATCCTTTCCCAGCAAAACAACTAATGTTCATAATTCCCACACCTTGCCTCGTTCTCCGGAATAAAGCCCAACATCTACTGGGTACTTAACTGTGCATAAGGAGCAGTATGCCAATGAGCCCAACTCAGTCTCAAAAGAGCCTCGAGATGATTCCCATTTTGTAGAGAAGGAAACGGAGGCACAAAGAAAGCCAAGCGACTTGCTCAGTCACACAAGGTAAATAAGAGATATGGCTAGGACACAGAGGGATCTACTGTACCACTTTACCTAGAACTGAGAAGGCTGCTGGGTCGTGAGGCTTTCCATGCAACACCGATACAGCTCCGGGTGAAACCAAATAGGCTCATGATAGACCCAAGCCCCAGGCTCTGCCACCCATTGTCTTACACATCTACATACAAGAGGTACACGGGCCACTGAAAGGGCTCAGTGAGTAAAGGAGCTTGCTGCCAAGGTCCTGAGCTAGATCGCCGAGATCCACGTGACAGGAGAGAAGGGACACCAGCCACGTTGTCCTCCGACCTCTATGCTCACACTGTGGCACACGGGCACACATACACGCATGTGTACCCACGCACACACACACCCATACACAAACGTACAGCCGTAATGTAACACAAGCACACCGACCATGTTAAACGCTGACATACAGGCCACCAAGGAGGGTCAAGAAGGGGACAGGACAGCTGTTTCCTCTCGTTGATGTGACAAGCTACCACCAACTCAGTGGCTAAAGCCATGTTCTTTGATAGTGAAATGATTTTACGGAACTAAAAAGCCCGGGTGCTAACAGAGCTCCCTGTGTTGTTCCCCCCCCCACCACACACACACACAGGGTTTCATGTAGCACAGGCTGTCCTTGAACTTGCTATGTAGCTGAGGCTGGCCTCGAACTCCTGAGCCTCCCTGCCTCCACCGTCTCCTCAGATAAGGATTATAAGCATGTTACCACACCCCACACCTGGATCCCCTCTCAGTTTTGAGTGTGTATTTTTATTTTTAATTACACGTATGTGGTATGTGTGCGGGTGGAGGTGAATACGTTGTGCCCATGTATGGATGCCCTCAAAGGCCAGAGGGACCAGATTTGTAAGTCACCTGACAAGGGGCCTGAGATTTAGAACTTTGCAAGGGGTTTGGGTCCTCTCTGAGCAGAAAGCACTCTTAGCCACTGGGCCATCTCTCTTGCTACTCTTTTCTTCTTCTTTTTTTTTTCCTTTGGTTTTTCGAGACAGGGTTTCTCTGTGTAGCTTTGCGCCTTTCCTGGAACTCTGTAGCCCAGGCTGGCCTCGAACTCACAGAGATCTGCCTGCCTCTGCCTCCCGAGTGCTGGGATTAAAGGCGTGTGCCACCACCGCCCGGCCACTCTTTTCTTCTTTCTTGTGTTGTTTTATTTGAGATAGGCTCTCACTATGTAGACTAGGCTTGCCTGGAACTCACTATGTAGACCTGGCTGTCCTGGAACTTGGATACCTACTTGTCTTTGCCTCCTGAGCAGCTGGATTTAAAGGCAAGTGCCATCATGTCTGACATCTTTTTGTGTTTCTTGATGTCACCTGCGGTCCTTGGCTCCAGGCCCCTTCCTCACAGCTTTTAATGTCTTCCTTCTATGATCCTATTACCCAATTACTCTGACCTCCCACCTTCCTCTTATAAAGACCCACAGAACGACACTAGGACCACAGGATAACCCAGAATAATGTGCCCATCTCAACACACTAACATCATCGATGTGTATGTCCCCATCTCAACATGTTGACTTCATCACTGGCCCTTTGGCTATGTAAGGAGGCACCACTCAGCCAGGCAGGGGTGGTGCGTGCCTGTGGTGATATACTGTGTACCCTAATAAACTTGCCTGAGGATCAGAAGACAGAGCCAGCCACGAGATTAGACATAGAGGCTAGATAGTGGTGGCACACGCCTTTAATCCCAGCATTTGAGATCTCATACCTTTGCTTAGGAGGTACACACGCCTTTAATCCCAGGAAGTAATATGACAGGGCAGAGAAAGGTATATAAGGAAAGGTATATGAGGAAACAGGAACTCATGCTCTTGAGGCTGAGGATTTCGTAGAGGTAAGGGCTAGTGGCTGGCTGTTCTGCTTCTCTGATCTTTCAGCTTTCACCCTGATATTTGGCTCTGGGTTTTTTTATTAAAAGACCATCTAAGATTTGAACAATACACGCCTTTAATCCCAGCAGTCTGGAGGCAGAGGCAGGCGGATTTCTGTGAGTTCGAGGCAAGTCTGGTCTACAGAGTGAGTTCCAGGACCTACACAGAGAAACCCTACCTTGAAAAACAAAACCAAAAAACCAAAAAGGTATCTTTCCTCATAACTGGATGGTGCCTTTCCCTCCTCTCTGCGGGGAACCTAGATCTCCTTCCGGGTCATGAAGCCAACTAGAGTGGCAAGCGTCATTGGTGTGCTAATATTCAGGGACACTCAAACCAGGTTTTCGGAACTGGCTTGTTTTTTCCTTAAGCAAGCCCCCTGGTGACTTTTTCCAGACCCCAAACAGAGGTCGTGCTTGTGACTAGGGTGACAAGCAGAGCACACTCTTCAAAATGTCACCCACAGAACTGAAGAAATGGCTGGGAAGGGTTAAGAGATGTGCTGATTAATTTCATGTGAACTTTGACCTAGGCTACAGTCACTGGAGGGGGGGGGGGGAATGGGAAAATGCCTCCGTAAGACTGGGCTGTAGGCAAGCCCATAGGGCATTTTTTAATGATTAATGGGGGAGGGCCCAGCCCATTATGGGTGGGGCCATCCCTGGGCTGGTAGTCTTGAGTTCTATAAGAAAGTAGGTTGAGCAAGCCATGAGGAGCAAGCCAGTAAGCAGCACCCCTTCGTGGCCTCTGCATCAGCTCCTGCCTCCAGGATCCTCCCTTGTTTGAGTTCCTGTCCTGACTTCTTCTGATGATTGATTGTAATGCTGAAGTGTAAGCCAAAGAAACCCTTTCCTCCCCAAAATGCTTTGGTCATGGTGTTTTCACCACCACAACAGAAACCCTAAAGTAAGACGGCATTATGTTCTTGCACAGGACCTGGGTTCCATTCCCAACACCCACATGGCAACTTACAACCATCTCTAACTCCAGCTCCCGGGGATCCAGCGCCCTCCTCTGGCCTCCAAGAGCACCAGGCACACACATGGTGCACAGGCATACGTGCAGGAAAAACACCCACGTACACAAAGTATCGCACACACTTAACCAGCACGGCAGCTATCCATTCAAAGAGTTTATCCGAGAGGATGCACTGGACATGGACAGGGAGAAAGACTGCAAAAGATGTGGGGCGTGTGGAGCTCCACAAGTGAGGATGGCTGTGGGGGCCTTCACATGATGAGTTAGCAGGGGTGGCCCTTCACCCGAAGCATAAGCTTCATTTTTCAATGAATGGACCCGCAGGCCACTTTGAGATGTCTGCAGCGGAGAACGATGACTTCTGTCTGTGGTCCCACTATTTTGGAGGTTGAGGCTGGAGGGCACTTGAGCCCAGGAACTCAGAGCCAAGCTGGCAATCTAGCAAGCCCCTCTTTTGTGGGGGTGCAGCAGGTGCTGGGCACAGAATCCTTGGCTTCACTCAGGCTAAGCAAGGCCTGCTCTACCTTCCATCCTAGTATCCCTTGTCTCTCTCAAGAGACAGGGTCTTGGGTGAGTGGGGGAGGGGGGAGCAAAGAGGGGGGGGTCAAGGGAGGATATCCTACTATGTGTGAGATCTACGGTTTCATCCCCAGCACAAAACCAAAAGAGAACAAAGGAGCCTGATAATTCTCCCCCACCCCCCTTGAATGTGGACTCCAGGTAGTGACTTGTTGCTAAGAGACAGAAGGGTCCAGAAGGCAGACCGTGCAAGCAACTCCCAAGGCTAGGTCCTGCAAACCGTCACTCCTGCCTGGCTGAGCGCTGCTTATATCACTGGCTCTCAAGAAAGTGGGTCACCACATTGAGAGGACACACTGGCAGCCCCAGGGTAGTCCCGTGTGGAAAGGAGACAGCTCGCCACGCATATGAGTGAGCACCTGTGACATGTACCTTTTTTCATAATTTCAGCACCCCAACTTCCAAGTCTTCTGGCTGACACCCCGTCCCATTACATTCTTGAGAAGAGAACTGCACCCTACCAGAAATCCTCAGGCAACAAATGGTATGGTTTAAGCCACCAAATATGGGAGGGCCAGGATTCTTGGTTACATGATAAAGACGACAGAGGCCTCCCATCCATCCTGCTCACTGTGCCAAGTACTAGAAAGGAGGGCACAGGCACACAGTCAGTGTTTTCCATGATGGAGAACCTGAGCCGGGCATCTTTAAACTTCGAAGGGAACAGCCATGAGGCACAGGGAGAGGTGGGGGAGATTCTGGGCACTCCAGCACTGAGTTTCTCTCACAGGACTATCATCAAACAATTCTTTGAGAAGAAAGACAGGCAGGTGAACCCCAACCCCGGGACAAAGCAAGCCAGACTCACAGATCTGTACCACACAGCTGGCTCCCGACTCCGGTCCCATGATGTGGCTCCCAACGCATTTGAACTTCTTGCCTTCCGACAGCTGTGACGGGTTCAGTGCTTGCAGCTTTGAATTCCCCACGACCTTCCCTCCGGGTTCTTCAGTCCACAGGAAGGTCGGATCAGGGTAGCCCCCATCCCAATTACAGGAGAGTTCCAGGATGATGGAGTCTGAAGACACCCCCACTGAGCACTGAGGAGCTGATGGAGGGGGCCCTGCAAAAGAGCAAAAGGGGGGGGGGGACACATGCTTCATTTCAGACTCTGAGTCAGACAGCGGGGCAGAGTGTGTGTGTGTGTGTGTGTGTGTGTGTGTGTGTGTGTGTGTGTGTGTGTGTTACAGAACCAGGATCTCAGAGAGCCACCAAGGCCAGCTAGTCTACCTTCAGAAAGCACCTACTGGGCTGAGGGGTGTAGCTCAAATAGTACAGTGCTTGCCTAAGGTGCTATGCACATTATGGTTCGATCCTCAGCACCTCATGAAATGGTTTGGTGGTACTTGTCTGTAATACCAACACTTGGGAGACAGGGGCAGGAGGATTAGGAGCTGAAGGTCATCCTTGGCTACTTATCTAGTTCAGGGCTAGCCTGGGATACAAAGGACACTGTCAAGAGGAAGAAGAGAGGAGGAGGAAGAGGAGGATGACGGCAGAGGCCGTCGATGGCTCAGTGGGTGAAAAGTTATTTGCCTTGCAAGCCTTACCACACAAACCTAATGCTTGGAGCCCACAGTGGGAAGAGAGACAACTTCCGGAAGTTAGCCTTTGACCTCCACACACATGCTGAGGTATGCGCCCACCCACACATCAAGACACTTACAAAACTAATTTTAAATAACTCTGAAGGGGCCGCAGAGACGGCTCAGTGGTCAAAAGCACTGGCTATACGTCTAGATCACCTGGGTTCAACTCCCAGAACCCACATGGCAACTCACAACTGTCTGGAACTCCAGTTCCAAGCAATCCAACACTCTCACACAGACATACATGCAAGCAATACACCAATAAAAAAATAAGTAATTAAAAACAAAGTTTGGATTTTTAAAAAAAAATGTTTTTATATGCATTAGTGTTTTGCCATGGGTGTTGGGTCCCCTGGAACTGGAGTTACAGACAGTTGTGAGCTGCCATGTGGGTGCTGGGAATTGAACCTGGATCCTCTGGAAGAGCAGTCAGTGCTCCTAACTGCTGAGGTATCTCTCCAGCCCAAAATTTTGGGTCTTATATGAGTGAGTGGATATGTAGTACCCACCTATAGGAAAAATTACTGGGAACAAGCACAGCGATGCTCGGGACAGTTGTGTCCGCTTGAAGCTCCTCTGCGTTTTAAGCACATAAATGTAAAGATTTACGTTCCTCATGTGTATATGTCAGGATCCTCCTCCATCACTCGTTGCCTGCTCCTCTGTGGCAGGGGTGGGTGTCTTCCTGAACCCTAGGCTCATATCTGGGCTGGGTTGAAATCCAGTGAGGCCCAGAAATCCTCCCATCTCCTCCTCCTTCCTCAGAACTGGGGTCACAGGTGTGTGTGAGGCGGTGTCGGGTTTGTTATGTCTGATACTGGCATCCAAACTCTGACCCCCATGACGACGGGGCAAGCACGCTTGATTACCAAGCCACCGCTGCAAGGGAGTGTTGACATTTAGAATAACCATTTGTGAGAAAGAACACCGAGTCAGCTAGGTGTAGTGGGATACGCTTTTGATTCAACAGGAGTGGGCTGGGACACCTACAGGGTTTACCAAAAGACGGATGGAGAGATGGAACAGTGGATAAGTAAGCTATGGTATTTTCATACAATGGATCACTATTCAACCATGAAAAGTGAGTTCAGAACCAGCTTGGTCTACGAAAAAGAACGAGGCACTGATAACAAGCATGATGCAATGCGGATGAACTCTGAACACACCGCGCTAAGTGAGAGAAACCAGATAAAATGGCTCAGTGTTTAAGAGCACTGGCTTCTCCTCTGGAGGGCACAGGTTCAACTCCCAGCACCCACATGGCAACTGTCTGTAACTCCAGTTCCAGGGGATCCAACACCCTCACACAGACATACATGCAGGCAAAATACCAATGCACATGAAATAAAAATAATTTTTTAAAGATTTTTTTAAAAAGATAGAAAAGAACATTCAGATTTTGAACTGGCAAGAGACTCAGTGGGTGAAGGTGTCTATCACGCCTGACCACCAGAATTAGATTCCTGGGACCCACACGGTGGAGGGTAGAAACTGACTCCTAGGGGTTGTTCTCTGACATGTGTGTGTGGTGGCATGTGCACACACATAAACACACATGCTAATAGCAAATGAGCCAGTCATGGTAGTACACATCTTTAATCCCAGCATTCAACAGGCAGAGGCAAGTGTATCTCTGTGAACTCAAGGCCAGCCTGGTCTACATAGTAAGTTCCAGGCCAACCAGGGCTACGTAGAGAGACTCTGTCTTAAAAGAAAAAAAAAAGTAAGCCGGGCAGTGGTGGTGCACACTTTTAATCCCAGCACTCGGGAGGCAGAGCCAGGCGGATCTCTGTGAGTTTGAGGCCAGCCTGGTCTACAAAGTAAGTTCCAGGAAAGGCGCAAAGCTACACAGAGAAACCCTGTCTCAAAAAAAAAAAAAAAAAAGGAAAAAAAAGTAAATAAATAATGAATGAATACACACATTTAAAAAACTCCAAACATCTGTCTTAAGGTGGGAGACAAAGATTAATTTGTTCAATCCTATTCTTTAGGAATTAACAAGGACCAAAAGACATCTGAGATAAAGATGCAGGGAACCCAGGGCTGGAGAGATGGCTCAGAGGTTAAGAGCACTGGCTGCTCTTTCAGAGGACCTGGGTTCAATCCCCAGCACCCACATGGCAGCTCACAACTGTCTGTAACTCCAGTTCCAGGGGATCTAGTGCCCTCTTCTGGCTTTCCTGGCACCAGAAACATACACAATACAAATACATTCACGCAGGCAAGCTAAAAGAAATCGACAGTCAGTAGATGGGGGGGGGGGGGGGGAGGCTGGTGAGAAGGCTCAGCAGGGGAAGGTGCTTGTAGCTAACCCTGACCACCTGAATTTGATCCCTGGAACCCAAGGAGAGTGTAGAATCTTCCAAGATGTCCTCGGACCTCCACATGGCATGCTTGTGACATCACAGATGCACACACAAAATAAATAAATGTGGGGGAGGGGGGGAGAGAAATACCCAGAATGGATAAATCCAGGGGTCAGGGTTGTCACGGCTGAGAAGCAGAAGCAAAGCAGCTGCCGGATGAGGCTCAGGCTTCCGGTTTTGAATCACTGTGGGTGTACACTCAAAGGGGAGTGTGGGACCCTAGCTTCCTCCTCTTCCAACCAGCTGTGAAGTGAATGGGTCCCCTTTGCCATGTGCTTCTATCATGACGTGTTGTGTGGGCCAATCAGTCACAGACTGGAACCTTTATAACTTTGAGATAGAAGAAACCTTTTTCCTTCATAAGCTGATTGTGTCAGGTCACTTCTTAGAGTACCAAAAAGCTGACTACACAGAACCCACTAGAGGTGATGGCGCAAGTGTGTGCGGGCATGTACATGTGTGCATGTGCATATGTGTGCAGGTGCCTGTGAAGACCAGAGGTCAATCTTGGATGTTGTTCCTCAGGTAACCACCTCATTTGTTGAGACAGGATCTCCCACTAGCCTGGAACTCACAGGCTAGGGAGCCCCAGTGATCCTCAGTCTTTGCCTCCTCCGCACCGGGATTACAGGCACAGGCTGCCATGGCCCGCTTTTTTATTTGGGTGCTGAGGATGGAACACTGTTTCTCATGCTCCTGTGGCAAACACTTTACCAACAGCTGTCTCCCAGGCACATTTGGATTTTTCCTTTTTTTTTGAGATAGTCACTTTGTTGCAAAAACTCATGATAGACAGTCCTCCTGCCTCAACTTTCCAAGTGCTAGGAATACAGGGATGAATCACCGTGACCAGCTTTCGTATATTTCGAAATGTTAAAATACTTTCCCCACTATTAAAAAATCTCTGTATTAGTTTCCCTCTGCGGCTTAGAGGCCTCTGCTACATCCCAGATAAGAACAAGCTCCTAGAAGGGATGAGCCTCACCTGACAGTCCAGGCATGTGCACAGATGTTGAAAGACGCAATGGACCATGTCAGGATCTGTGCATGGACATGCAATGGAGCATTCTACAGCCCCCCCCCCCAAAAGAAATGGAGCTCTAAAAGACACACTACAAGCCACAGCATAGAGGAAACTGTGTGAGGCAGAAAAAAAGCAGTATTAAAGGCAAGAGAAGACACACACAGAGACACAGTTCATGGAGGGGCGTGCTGCTTACGCACAGTAGACCAGGAGCTCGGTGGTCACCTTTCGCTGACTCCCGCTGAGCATGTTGGTGGCTGAGCACGTGTAGTTGCCTTGGAGGTTCTGTGACATCAGCAACAGCGTAAAGCTGTTGGCCGTCAGGTTCTTCCCAAAGGACTCGGACATGTTGTGGGCCCGGAACCACCACTCGACCTCAGGCGGAGGCTGTGCGGCGCTGTGGCAGCTGAAGTCCACCTGAGAGCCCTTGGCTGCATACAGGGTACCATTGGAGAGGGCACCAGTGGTTGAGATGTTCACCGCAATCTGATCAGGGCCGCCTGGGAATGACAGGGGGAGGGTGGGTATGAATCACCACAGTGGGGTGTGAGCTCCTGATCCTGTCTTCAACTCCCCAGTGCTGTGGTCACAGGTATATGATGCTGTGCCTGGTGTATGTGATGCTGGGCGTGAAACCCAGGGTTTCACGGTGCTAGGCAAACACTCTACCAACTGAGCAACATCACCAGCCCTACCTCGAAGAACTTCCAATTCTCTGTTTCCACTTCCCAAGGGCTGGCATTAAAATGTTGCAAGTGGCGGGGGAACTTCTCAGAGGTTAAGTGCTGGTCATTGTTTCAGAGGGTCGGTTAGGTTCCCAGGACCTACGCCCAGTGGCTCACAGCTTCCCCCAACTTCAGCTCCAGAGGAGCCACAGTCCCCTCTGTGAACTCCCCCCCCCCAAACACACACACACACTTAAAAGTAAATCTTGCCAGACACAGCGGTACACACCTTTAATCCTACCAATCAAGAGGCAGATGCAACCTATGAGTTCAAGGCCAGTCTAGTCTCCAAGACAGTCAGTACTACATAATGAGACCCCGTTTTGGTTTCTTGAAAAACCAAAAATAAAAGAGGGACTAGAGACATAGCTCAGCTCAACAGCTAAGAGTACTGGTTTCTCTTCCAGAGGACCTGAGTTCGATTCCCAGCCACCCACATGGTGGCTCATTAACTGTTAATTCCAATTCCAGGGGATCTGGCACCCTCTTCTGACCACCACAGACAAAACTCCCATACACACACATAAAATAAATTAAAAAATAAATTCATAACACTAAATTGAAAAAACAAAGTTCCTACCAAGGGGCTAGTGGTTATGAGCACGTGCTACTCTTGCAGAGGACCCAGGTTCTATTCCCAGCACCCGCATGGTGACTCACAACCATCCTGAAGTCCAGTTTCAGGGGTTATGACAGCCTTTTCTGGCCTCCACAGGCATCAGGCACACACAGAGAATGCACAGAAACACATGAGGGCAAAACACCCTACACATAAAGGCCCTACCAAAGAGCAAGGAAAGAACGTGGGTACAGGGAAAAAGAAAAAAAAAAAAAAAAAGGAACACTTTGGGCCTTCAACAGCTCTCCTCCTGAGGCCCTGGAAGGACCTAATCATAGACCTCAGGAGGGTCTCCACCATGCCCAAAACCTGTCCCCATGGCTTGCTGGGTCTCGGTTTAGCACAACCGAGTTGTTCAGGAAACACTGGCCTTCCTCAGAGAACCTGGAATTCTCACAGGTTTGGGCAGACCAGAGCCCATGGAAAGCTCTGGGCCTTTCTTCTTCTCAAGTGCGCTGGCCCAGGAGCCCTTTCCCTCAGTGAGGTTGCTTTCTCTCTAACCACTGGACACGCTGAGCCCCTGGGAGTTGTCCTAGAGTGTCCCTGAACCTGAGGCTGGTCTAGCCACCACCCACTCCACCATCCACCCCAGCCTAACCCCACACCCCACATTCACATTAAGGAAATGATCACTCCAGGCCGGACTGAACTCCAGCTGTGAGGCTTCAGGCAACTTACTCATCCTTGTTCAGCCTCAGTTTCCTCTTCTGTGAAATGGGGGTGATGACAGTATCATACCCCGCCTCACCCCCACCAAAGGATGGCGTTTATATAATGCAGCACTCAGAATGGCCCCTGGCATGCCAGAATCACTCTACAAACGCTGGACCTCATCTTAGTTCACCTTCATCTCTGAACTTCTTATTGTTTTCAGTGCTGGGAATGAAATATGCTGCCTATGAACTACACCCCACCCAGACCTGAACTTTCTTTCTTTTTTTTTTTTTTTTTTTTTTTGGTTTTTCGAGACAGGGTTTCTCTGTGTAGCTTTGCGCCTTTCCTGGAACTCACTTGGTAGCCCAGGCTGGCCTCGAACTCACAGAGATCCACCTGACTCTGCCTCCTGAGTGCTGGGATTAAAGGCGTGCGCCACTACCGCCCGGCATTAGACCTGAACTTTCTTGACCCCCAAAACGAACAGCGCTGTGGTACCCAGTGCATCCAAGATGCCAAGTTCCCTTTGGCAGAAAAGGTACCTCTCCCAGCTGGAGAAGCAGTTCCGAGGTACAGTGCGTGCTTAGTGTGTGCGCACAAGGTTCTGGGTTCACCACAAATGTGACGAGGTAGGGGGGAGGAGGAGGGGAGAAGGAAGTGGGGGAAGAAAAGTACAGGGGAGGGAGAGAGACCTTTCATTCCAGCCCTCAGGAGGCAGAGGCAGGTGGATCTCTATGAATTCAAGGTCAGCCTGGTCTACATAAAGTTGTAGGCTATCCAGGGCTACATAATGAGACCCTGCTCAAAAATAAACAAATGATTTAAAAAGAAAGGGAAGGCGGGGTGGTGGTGGCGCACACCTTTGATCCCAGCACTCCAGGCAGATCTCTGTGAGTTCAAGGCCAGCCTGGTCTACAGAGAGAGGACAGCCAGGGCTACACAGAGAAACGCTGTCTCAAAGGGGGCGGGGGGGGGGGGGGACTTATCTATACAATTATTTTGCCAATTAAAAGACATGAATGGGCACACCCAACGGCTGCTCACGTTAGCGTGATCCTGCATGCTGCCCACCTCTCCTCAGAGAGCTCTCTTTTAGAAAACAGACCAGGAAGGTTGAAGCTTCAGCAAAGGAATCCATCCATCGACGGCTGTGGAGTTTAGTTCAGAAATAGGTCCTTGGGGGGTGGAGGGGGAAGAAAATCATTTATAGGGCACGAAGATTTTCCTCTGCGGTCCTTCAGTGGAAGTACCTTCTTTCCCTAGGACCTCACTAAGTAGCTCAGGCTAGCCTTGAATTTGAGCTCCTCCTGCCTCAGCCTCCCGAGTGCTGGGATGACAAACGTGCTTTCTTCCATACCTGGTCAGGACAACATCCTTGTCAGGTGAATCTTTGGGAACTATACTGCCTACCCCCCCACAAAGGTCTGGGGAGACGTAGGTGGTGGCCTGGGAGGTGCTTGCTTGCCCCATTCATCATTGCAGGCTAGTCGGTCAGGTATGCAGCTCAACAGGTCCTAGGGAGTGTCTTCCGCTGGCTTCCCTCCAACTAAACTAAGGGTTCAGTTGAAGTACTGAGATATTAGTGGTCAGGACCGGCAAAGGTAATATGACTCGGGTCACATCCCTCCTCTGGTCTTCCGGGTCCTAGTGGCCTGGCCTGGACAGTGGGAATCCCCAGAAGGTAGCTGGGAAGAGCTTTTGAGCAGAACAATCAACAAGAAGTAGAATTTGTGGGGTTGGGGATTTAGCTCAGTGGTAGAGCACTTGCCTAACAAGCGCAAGGCCCTGGGTTCAGTCCTCAGCTCCGGTTTAAAAAAAAAAAAAAAGAAGTAGAATTTGTTACTGAGAATCATTAGACAGGCAAGAGGTTTATGATTCCCAGAATCCGTATAAAAGCCAGATGTGGTGGTGTGAGTCTCCCAGCATCCCTGTGGTGAGATGGGAGGCAGAGACCAGAGGACCCCTGGGAAGCAAAAGGGGTAGCTAGCCTGTGGTACACAGTGCAGCTGGACAAATGAGAGACCCTGACCAACAAGGAGAAGTCAAGAACGGAGTCCAGAGAGCTGTCTTCTGGCCCCTGACAGGCATGTACTGTGGGAGCCCGTTTTCAGGTTCCTCGTGGCTTTACCCAGCAGGTCCACATAGAGAAGATGATTAGGACCACGGGCCTGAGTGCAGGTGTCTGAGATGGTCTGCACTTGGCTGTGCTGGGGGCGGCGGGAAGTCTTTTGCTCCACCCCTTGGCGTCTCTATAAATATCCTGGGGCAGAGACAGTCAGGGCCCGTTGGAAAAGGTTCCAGGCCCTCTCGAGGCTATCCTTTATTTTCTATCTGTTTATCTCTGCAATATAAATCCTTCTATCTAATATTTTTTGCTGCTCACACTCAAGAAAACTCTGGGGAGCTGTGGGGTTGGTGGGTAAACGCCCCACAATGTACCCACTCCTGACGCACAAATAAATAAGACTTTTAAAAGAGGGCAAGCAAGCAGGTAAAGGTGCTTGCCACCCAGCCTGGCAACCTGAGTTTGATATCCACACCCACACTGTGGAAGAAGGGAACCGGCCCCCCACAAGTTGTCCTGTGACCTCCACATGAGCACCACGGCACATGTGAGCTCACACACATTAAATTAAAAAATGCTAAAAATAGATAGATAGATAGACAGACAGACAGAAAGAGAGAGAGAGAAACTTTTTTTCCCCCGAGACAGGGTTTCTCTGTGTTGTTTTGGTGCCTATCCTGGATCTCGCTCTGTAGACCAGGCTGGCCTCGAACTCACAGAGATCCGCCTGCCTCTGCCTCCCGAGGGCTGGGATTAAAGGCGTGCGCCACTGCCACCCAGCTATAAAACATCTTTTAAAGAAAACACCAGAGCTCAAAATGCAGCTCAGGGGTTAAAGACACAGGCTGCTCTTGCAGAGGACCTGAGTTCTGTTCTCAGGACCCACGCCAGAAGGTTCACAACCGCCTGGAAGTCCAGCACCACGGATCTGAAGCCTTCTTCTGATCTCCAAAGACATCCATATATTTATGGCATACACATAATCTTTAGTTTTTTGACACAGAGTCTTGCCTGGTGAGGCTAGGCAAGCAGTCCACCACTAAGCCATTCGAACCCTTGTGTAGCTTTGGCTGTTCCAGAACTCACTACATAGATCTGGCTGGTCTCAAACTCAGTGATCCTCCTGCATCTGTCTCCCAAGTGCTGTGATTAAAGGTATATACCACAAACGAGGCTAATATACTATTTAACGTTAAAAAAAAAAAAAAAAAAAAAAAAAAACACGAGAGACCCTAATAAGCCTCCAGAATGGTTCTGTGTTCCAAGACCATGGCTCATCCTAAACCCTGGGCTGAGTCTAAATTATTTAAACCCTTTCTTCTTGACCCCCTGGGGTTCTAACTGCACCCAGGAGGTACCATAGACAAAGTATCTCCCACCCGAAAGGCTCAGGTCCATGTTATTTCAGGTTTTAGAATGTGCCCATCGATTTCACCAGCTGAGACTCTCTTGGCTGAAACCCCCAAGCCTTCTGCTCCGCTTTGAGGTTTTGGGTGGAACCAGGGCCTGGAGGGGCTAGGCAAGCAGTCCACCACTGAGCCATACCCCAACCCTTACACCATGCTTTTGTTGTAGCTTGTGTTCGTTTTTCTCATGTAGCCCAGGCTGGCCCCAAACTAGCCTGTCCTAGCTAAGAATTATCAGCCCAGGTGCTAGGGTTATGGACTTGTGACACCACACCCAAGCTCCTTAAATACCACTTTCACTGATGTGTCAACCAGCTTTCATCCCAGGCTCCTAAGTCCAAAGCCCAATCTCTCCCTTCAGCTCCTTCTAAGCACCCATAAGTGCTTCAGACCCAAGTGTGGTATTCTGAATATATTGGCCCCCATAAGCTCATGGAGTGGCACTATTAGGAGGTGTGACTTTTTTTGGAGTAGGTGTGGCCTTGTTTAGCTGGAATGGCTACCCACTACAGAAGTGTGTCACAGTGGGAGCCAGCTTTGAGGTTTCCTATGCTCAAGATACACCCAGTGTCTCAGTTCACTTCCTGTTGCCTGTGGATCCAGACGTAAACTCTCAACTCCTCCAGCACCATGTCTGCCTGCACGCTGCCATGTCCCAACATGATGATAATGGACTAAACCTCTGAATTGTAAGCCACCCAATTACATGCTTTCCTTTTATTTTTTATTTTATTTTATTTTATTTTTGATTTTCGAGACAGGGTTTCTCTGTGTAGCTTTGCACCTTTCCTGGAACTCACTCTGTAGCCCAGGCTGTCCTCAAACTCATGGAGATCTGCCTGACTCTGCCTCCTGAGTCCTGGGATTAAAGGTGTGCACCACCATCGCCCAGCCACGCTTTCCTTTCTAGGAGTCGTTGTGGTCATGGTATCTCTTCACAGCAGTAGAAACCCTAAGAAACCAACTTAATCTAACCTTGAGCAAGAAGCACCCTGACTTCTGACGGGGCCAATGATTTCCCCTCTGTGTACCCATTACTTCCTCTCTCTCTAGGACTCTGCCCTGGGAAGCTATGTTGACACTCACCAACAAGCAGGGCTCTCCATTCACAGAGGCTCAGTTCAGGGAGCCTGGATCGTCCCTGAGACACGCTTTGCTGGAAGTTCATTGAAAGCACAAGGCAGATCCACAGGAAGCTAGGAGCACGCTCTAGCCCCCAACCCCAGCCGACTGCCAAGGGGGGTTGGCAGTTGATACAAGCCTGCTTCCTCATTGTCCTCCTGCCCATCGGTTCCAATGACCCCAGAACAATTGCTTGGTTTGGGAAAACTAGACCCAGGGTGAGCCTTGCCCAGTGTGCCCTGAAATCTGACTGGGGTTTTTCAGGGGCTAGTCTTTGGCTTCCTCACTAGGCTCCAGGACTCGGTTCCCCAAATACCTAAGAGAGGATACTGTGCAAGAAACACCAAGGCTGCAGGACTAGTTAACACCTGAGCCACCTGAGCCATCCCGCTAACCTTACAGAGGGCAAGCACTGAGCTGGCCCTCCCCATCCCCACTCCCATGTGGATCCAGAAGGGGATGGGGACACTGATTAAGTCAACAGCTTCAGCAGCCCTGGAGGATGTGCCAGAGGACTTCTGGAGCCTTAGGAGCAGAGGAACAGGGTCCTAAGATGACTGTGGCCCCACTCTTGATCTTGCCTTTACTTACTTTATATTTTTGTGTTTACTTTTATGTGCCTGGTGGTTTTTCTGCTTGTAAGTATGTATGGGCACCTGATGCATGCCTAATGCAGTTATCAGATCACCTGGAACTGGAGTCTCAAACGGTTGCAGTTATCAGATCACTGGAGTTTCAACCGGTTACGAGCCACCACAGAGGCGCTAGGAACCAAACCTAAGTCCCCTCCAAGAGCAGCCAGTGCTCTTAACAGCCGATTCATCTCTCCAGCCCCATTATTTTTTTACTTTTCAAAGACAGGGTCTTCATGTAGCCCAGGCTGGCTATAAACTCCCTAGCCAAGGAAACCCTTGAATGTCTAATCTGACCTTCCACTTCCTAAGTGCAGGAATGCACCTCCACACCTAGCTTTCCCATGGTTCTGGGGATGAACCCAGGGCTTCGTGCATGTGATATAAGCACTCCATACACCGAGCCACATCCCCAGACTTCACCTCACCCTTGGCAGGACACAGTACTACATACTCTTTGGGTGGGAGTGATGGATGACATCCCACTGTGGTGCCCACACCAGGTGGGCTAAATCCCTCCCACCCTGGCCTACAGAAAACTGACTCCCACTGGGGTGCAGGTGACATTGGTAACAAAAGCCACCCAACCTAGACACTGCTGGACACAGGCCTCTGTGGCACGTGTCTTGGATAACCAAGGTCACCCACAGATAAGAACCTGTATAGCCTGGAACAGCTAGGGATTTTTCCTCCCTGGTCTCCAAGGCCATGTTAGAACATTTGCAAACAATTCTCCTTAAAAACAAGACAGACACACACACACACACACACACACACACACACACACACACACGGAGCAAAGTTATCAACTATTGGAGTGAAAAGATAAAGAAAAGCCAGGACCTGACTCTCACAGAGTCCCATTCAAACACCGAGATGGAAACTGTGACCCAAGCACTTGGGAAGGCAGAGGCAGGAGGATTTCTGTGAGGGATTTTGTTGTTGTTGTGCTTTGGTTTTCTGAGACAGAGGTCTCAATTAGCCCAGGCTGGCCTCAATTTTGTTATGTAGCCAAGTATAATTTTGAGTTCATAAGCACATTGGTGGCCCACAGCTTTAATCCCAGCCCTCGGGAGGCAGAGGCAAGCGGATCTCTGTGAGTTCGAGGCCAGCCTGGTCTACAGAGCGAGGCTCCAGAACAGGCACCAAAACTACACAGAGAAAAAAAAAATTGGAAAAAAAAAATTGAATTCATGATTGTCCCACCTCTCCCTCCAGAGTGCTAAGATATCACCCAAAACTAAGTTCATTTCTCTTTTCTTTCCCTTCCTCCCTTCCCCCCTTCTTTGGATGAAAGATCAAAACCCAGGTTCTTACTCTTGCTAGGTAAGCATTCTACTCCTAAACTACAGCCAGCTGGGGCTTCACAGCAAGACTTTGTCTCATAAAAGAAAGAGCTGGCTGGATGGGTAGCCCACGCCTTGAATCCAGCACCCAGGAAAGACGCAGGCAGATCTCTGTGAATTCAAGGCCAGCCTGATCTACATAGTGAGAACCCGTCTATCTCCACCACAACCTTCCACCTCCAAAAAGAAAAAAAGAGGGGGGAGGGGGATGAGAGAACAGAGGGAGGCAGGAGGAACAGGCCCGGATGTACTGATTGCTAGGGACCCTGGGGTGCATTTTTCTCATGGGAAACCCATCACCTTCATAAGGAGCAGACCCCCAGGTACACGGCCAAGGTCTTGTCCACTGTGCCAGTTTTACGTTATCAGTGTGTCTGGTGCAGCAAAACTCCACCATGACCCTGAACTTCACAGATGATAAAACTGAAGGCTGAAGAGACAACAGCCAGCAGGGCCTAGATCGGAGCCCAGGTGTGTGGCCCTCAGAGGACTCACTGTTGATGACAGGCAGAACAGGGCTCTCCCAGGAAAGTAGTGCCAGCAACACTCAACACTCTCAAACGCCCTGGGCAAAATGAAGCCAAGTCCCCTTCAGAGCCCTGGTCTTCCTCAATGGCCCACTGAGGAAGGAGGAGCAAGCAGGGTCTGGAGGGGTCTGTGGCTCAGGACCCTCTGGAGAGAAGAAGAGGTAAGACCCCAGGGGGCTCTGCTGTAGGTGAGCCTCAGGACACCTGCCTCTGGTTTGCGTGGAGAAACTGTGCCGACCACAGGCCCTCATTTCCCAGCGAAGGACTGCCCACAGTTCTGATTGCATCCGATGTATTTAGGGAGGACAAGGTCTCATTTGATTTCAGGGATATTTGTGCATTTGTTTGTAGGTGTTTACGCATGTGTGTAGACAGGACAACTTGGCTGCAGTTCCTTGGACACTAGCCCTTTTTAAAAAAAAACAAAAACAAAAACAAAAACAGGGTTTCATGTGATGAACTGTATGTTAAATTAAATAATAAAGGAGCTAAGCTGGGCAGTGGTAGTGCACACTGTTGCAGAACATTTGTTTAACTATGCAAAGATGTGTTGCATTTGTTTAACTACGTAAAGATGTGTTGCATTTGTTTAACTACGTAAAGATGTATTGCAGTTGTTTAATTATGTAAAGATGTTCTGCTGTTTTACCTTGCCTGCCTAAGGCATCTGATTGGTCTAATAAAAATCTGAATGCCCAATAGTGAGGGAGGAGGTACAGGCAGGACACTTGGAGAGTAAGTAGGAGGAAGAATTTAGGCTCTGGAAGAGAGAAAAAGAGACGCCAGGGGCCAGACAGACAGACACACAGGAAACAGGAAGTAGGACACACAGAATGAAAGGTAAAAAGCCATGAGGCAAAACACAGATGAGTGGAAAACAGGTTAAATTAAGGTAAAAGAGCTAGTAGGACAAGCCTAAATTAAGGCTGAGCATTCACAATTAATAAAAAATTAAATAAATAAAATAGGGTTTCTCTTTGTAACCCAGGCTGGCCTCCAACTTACCCAGATTGAAATCACCTGTCACTCAAGCCCACATTCCCGACAGTGACCTCGTCCCCAGGCTCTCACTGCCTCCCCAAGCCCATCCCCACCAGTCCCACTTACTGGCCACCCGCAGCCACACAGGGAACCAGCGGGTCTCATTCTGAACCTCCTGGCAGGTGTAGTTGCCGTCGTCCTCCAGCCTCAGTGCCTCCACGTGCAGGGCACCTGCATCCCCGAGGGAGAAACGAGGCGAAGCCGGGGGGAGGCTGGAGTTGGAGGAGAGCAGGAAGACGGGCTCTGTGTCATTCCGGTACCAGGTCACCAGGCCCCTGGATCCTAACACGTTGCCACAGGGAAGAGTAACATTCTCATGGACTTCGCCGACGGCCACAGCACCCAGGTCTGTAAAGGGAAGGTCAGGCTGTTAACATCTTTTCTGGTTGATGGGCAACAACCCTTTGGAACAGTAAGATTTTCTTTTTAATGGCATGCACACACGTTCATGCATGTGTTCACATACAAGAGAGAGAGACAGACAGACAGACAAGAGACAGTGATGAGAGAGAGAGAGAGAGAGAGCGCGCGCGCGCATTTGAGGCAGGGGCTCATGCAGCCCAAACTGGCCTTGAACTCACTTCCTAACACTACTCAAGCATAGACCTTGAACTTCTGTCCCTACCTTCCAAATGCTGGGATTCCACGCTGTGCGACTGTTTATACAGTGCTGGCGATTGAGCCCAGAGCCGAGTGGATTACAAGTGCTCTAACACTGAGCTAAATCCCAAACTGCTTTACCAAACGTAATCAATAGAGGTGTTGTGATTTGAATGCAAGATGTCCCCCATAGGCTCGCATCCCCAGCTGATAGCACTGTTTGGGAAGGTTATAGAACCTTTAAGGGACGGAGCTCTGTTGGAGGAAGTGAGTCAGTGGAGGTGTGCTGAGGTTTACCTAGCTGGCCACACTTCCTGTTTTCTCTCTGCTTCTGGAGGATGCCCTGAGGGGATGGCCTGAAGCTCTTGCTGCCAGGCCTTATCTGTCATGATGAACCACACCCCTCAGGAACTGTGAACCAAAATAAACCTTCCCCATCCTTTAACTTGATTTGGTCGGGTACTTTATCACAGCAACAGAAATGAACCATACAACCGTGTCCTCAAGATGGCCCCTTTTCAGCCACTGCCGTCCATCAGGAGAGGCCCAGCTCCAGCTGCAGTTTGAGTAAGAACCCTACATGGAGCAGAGCCAAGGTTCTCTGAGGTTCCAGCTGCAAATGCTCTAGATCATGACATGTGACATGTGAGGGCCCAGGCAAGATCAGCAGAGCTGCCTATCCAATCATACCACAGGGACTGAGCAATAAGCATCCATGTGACCATCTGTTAGTCCACAATCACACGGCGTTGGACAGCCATCTTGTTGCCTAGACATCCAGATGGAGTGGGGGTAGGGGATCAGATGGCCAGTCTTCCTCCCCGTGGAGTTAACTACTTTGGGCTGCTGCACGCAGAAATGGGTTGACAACAGATACTGTGTACACGCTGGGAGGCAAGTCGGGCTCTGTGGGTCTGCTGGTGGCAAATGAGAACCATCCAGTTCACAGGCTGGTGGGAAAAGTCACAAAACTAGCAAGGAGGATAGAGGTGAGGGGCAGGGGGGCAGGAAGGGCTCCCAAGGCAGCTGGGGATGTGCCAGGTTAGACTTCCTTCAGGAAGGAGAGCGGGACTCGGTGGACAAGGAGGCATGGGATGGGTTCAGAAGGAGCCAGAGTCCCAGGCAGAGGGATCAGCGAACTCAAATGCCCAGACCAAAGCCAGCGGTGATGACACACATGTGGTATCCCGACATTCAAAGGCAGAGGCAGGAAGGTCAAGAGCTGGATGCTAGTGTGGACTACATAGTGAGATCCTGACTAGGAGGGGCAGAGGGTGAAGAAGTGAGAAGGAACAGCTTTGTAACAAGAAACAAATGCAGTCCATTTTCACTGAGAAGTAATATTCCAGCACTTTCCACAGTCAACACCCAATTCTAGAGAGGCCACGGGGACAGGAACTTGGGCAGAACCTGCTGGGCTGATAAAAATGTCCTGGAGGTAATTAACAGGGGTAGTTGCTGTGCATCATATCATAGCTCACAAGTGGAGGCCAGAGGACAACTTTCAGGAGGTGGGGCTCTCCTTCCACCACGGGGAGGGGGAAAAGGGAGGTGCCCAAGGATGGAACTCATGTCACCCAGCTCTACAGCAAGCTCCTCTGCCCACTGAGCCATGTCGCTGGCCCAACAGAGTGGTTTTTACTTTGTTTTGTCTCATACTTGACTATGACAGGGTCTCAAGCAGCCCAAGCTGGCCTCAAACTCACTGCACAGGTGAGGATAACCATCCAATTCAGGTCCTCTTGCATCCATCTCCCCAGGGCTGAGATGGCGGGAATGTGCCACCACCACACTTGGTTTTATGGGAAGCTGGGACCCAGGGTTTCATTCATACCAGACAAGCACTCTAACAACGGAGGTAGATCCCCAGCCCAAGGGTAGATTTTATGATATATACATTATATCTCAGTAAAACTATTATTAAAAAAAAAAAAAAAAAGAGGAAGAAAAAGAAACTGCCTCCTGCCTCTTGGTGACCTTGCCATGAGTGTCCAAGCTGGGTCCTTCCTGTGATTAAGAAAAGGATCCTTTAGCCGGGCAGTGGTGGCGCACGCCTTTAATCCCAGCACTCGGGAGGCAGAGCCAGACGGATTTCTGTGAGTTTGAGGCCAGCCTGGGCTACAGAGCGAGATCCAGGAAAGGCACAAAGCTACACAGAATAACCATGTCTCGAAAAACCCAAAAAAAAAAAAAAAAAAGAAAGAAAGAAAGAAAAGAAAAGAAAAGAAAAAAAGAAAAGGATCCTTTCAACAGAGTGAAGTTGGACCGGGCCACCAGAAGTCCTGAGTCCATACTGGTTACACTACTCCCCAAAGGCTTTCAAGAAAAAAAAAGGGAGGGGAGGGGGCTGGAGAGATGGCTCAGCGGTTAAGAGCACTGGCTGTTCTTCCAGAGGTCCTGAGTTCAATTCCCAGCACCCACATGGTAGCTCACAACCATCTGTAATGAGATCTGGCACCCTCTTCTGGCCTGCAGGGACACATGCAAACAGAACACTGTGTATGTAATAAATAAATGAATCTTTAAACCCTGGGCAGGCCAGTGTCTACAAGATAGAGAATTGGCTAACGCTAGCCACTCTCAAACAGCAAGAAACACTTGAGTGTGATCATTTACAAGTCTGCCCCAGCTGAGCCTGGTGTCACAACGCCTCCAACCCTGCTGAGGCAGGAGGATCAAGTTCAAAACCAGCCTAAGCTATGAAAAGACCCTGACTCAAAAGGGAGAATAGGGTGTGTGTGTGTGTGTAAGTAAAAGGATCATTTTCAAATGATTAGACTACCAACCCAGGTTCTCACATGGCGACTTCCACCATGGAAAAGATGCACTGTAGAGTTACATACAGACGCATGGAGTGTCCCTCACACCAAGAGCTGCCCCTTACTAGTCCTCCACAAAGGAATCATGGACTGTCAGCTTGGAACAGCCTTAATGCAATTTTAACCTGGAAACCCGAGCTCATGTCTTCTTCTCCAAGGAAGACAATGACCTGGCTGATCTCCCCCTGGCTCTGCCCACTCCACTGCTTATTAACTACTGAAGCCGACTATGGCCTTGGAGATCTTCTAATCAGCTGGGCAGTGGTGGCCCACGCCTTTAATCCCAGCACTTGGGAGGCAGAGCCAGGTGGATCTCTGTGAGTTCGAGGCCAGCCTGGGCTACAGAGTGAGTTCCAGGAAAGGCGCAAAGCTACACAGAGAAACCCTGTCTCGAAAAACCAAAAAAAAAAAAAAAAAAGAGAGAGAGAGATCTTCTAATCAGTGATGTGGCAGAAGCTGTTCAGCGATTGGTGATGTCTGTCATGGACAAGGAAAGGCGGCTCCTGAAGATACATCCATTCCACACACATACTGGTCCCACACATCCTCATCACACTGCTGACACTTCTCCACATGCGTTCCCTAGAGCTGTGGGATAGTCACAGTCTTGAGTGCTCTGGATCAGAAGGATTTACTTGGTCCCACACACCGGACAGAGGAAGACAAAGCCAGGGCTGGTGAAATGACTCGGTGAGTAAAGGTGCTCACCATCAAACCTATCCCGGGAGCCCACAGGGTGGAAGGAGAGAACCGCCCCCCCCAGAGTTGTCCTCTGACCCCTACACTCATGCCATGGTACATACATATCCCGTACACAGAGAAATAAAATGTAATTTTAAAAAAAATTAAAGGACAGGCTGGAGAGATGGCTCAGTGGTGAAGAGCACTGATTGCTCTTCCAGAGGTCCTGAGTTCAATTCCCAGCACCCACATGGCAGCTCAAAACTGTCTAATGCCAGTTCCAGGGGACTCAAAACCTATGGTAAAACATTAATGCACATAAAATAAAAATTTTAAAAAAAATTAAAAGACAAAAGGTAATGTCTGTGCTGCTCAACATCATTCATTGTCCAGGGGTCACTTTGATGTGGTTCCCCCAACCTTAAATTCACATTATGCAACCAAGAGGGGAGAGAAAGAACTCTTTGGCCAGTGAATTCGGGACTCTGGGGTTGGGAATTTAGCTCAGTGGTAGAGCGCTTGCCTAGCAAGTGCAAGGCCCTGGGTTCAGTCCTCAGCTGGGGGGGGGGGGGCGACCACGACGACATGCTAAGCAAGCATTCCACTACCAGGCTATACTATACCTCCAGCCCCCTCCTGGTCTTGACACTCATCCCAGGAAATCTCCCCAAGCACGGCCTGGAGTACACCACCCAGGTGACAAGCTGAAGCATCAATGTCACGTGTAGGTTAGAGTCAGAAGAAAGACACCCACTTCTCAACTCGGGGGAAAAAAGAAAAGGACTAATAATGTATGCATAACCAATATGCCCCTGGGTGCCACAGGCATACAGGGAAAGTAGGTCTGAGGGTCTGGGCAAAAAAATCAACGAGCAGTAGCAAGATAAGGAACTTGCTACCAAGCCTGAGGGCCTGAACTTGTTCCCAAAGCCCTACATGGTCCAAGGAGAGACGTGACTTCTGAAAGTTTGTTCTCTGACCCCCACGCTTTCAGACTCCGTGCATGCCCGCCCCCACGCCCACAGATAAATGAATACGTGAATAATTTAAAAATAAAAAAAAAAAAGTACCGAGCAGAAGGTCAGGGTTGGTGGCCCATGCCTAGAATCCCCGCACTAGGGAAACTGGTGTGAGAGGATGACAAATTTGAGACCAACCAGAACTATAGGGTGAGACCATGACTCAAGCAAGTTAACGGAGCATACATAGCTGCGGTGGGGAGATCTTCAACTAGGAAAGAAAGCAAGTTCATCCCAGCATGAATGTTCAGGCCGCTCCCAGCTCCAGGGCACTGGGAACACCTCCAAAGAAGATTGACAGTGACCCCCGCCCCCAATGCCCAGAAAGGCCAGAAAGGTCCGTCCAGGCTGAGTGCTGCAGAATACCTAAGAACAAATGCACCCGACCCCCCCCCCCCGTCCAAAATTTTTTTTTAAATCCATGACCAAAAAGGACTGGGGATAACACAGCAAGAAAAAGTGGAACAAATTTGGGGTCACGTGTCCTAAGTAAAATAGATGACCACTGCCCAGTCCCAGGTGGGAGCGCCAACTCTGTGTGGTCAAACCTTCAGATTTTTCCATATCAACTGAAGCATAGGTTACGGGAAATTTACTGATTTTTATATGACTTTTAAAAACAAATGTAAGTAAGTAAATTGTAAAAGCATAATAAATAGGAAATTTTGCCGCTTGCTGCTAGGGAGCTCGGGTATAATTTAGTAGCTTATCTCCTACTTACAGGATAGCAGGCGAGTGGGGTGGACCCGGGGACACGGACACACACACACACACACACACACACACACACACGTAACATTTCCCGTGCATCCTGGGAAATTACCCACTTCTTGGCGTCGTTATCCCCGCCCCCAACCCTGAAACATTCCTGCACACAGTAGACACAAATCCTTTTCCAATCTTTTTACAGTCTACATATTTTGCTAAGCAACCCTCCCAGCTCTTTTTCTTTTTTCTTTTCTTTTTTCTTTTTTTTTTTTTTTTTTTTTTTTTTTTTTTTTGGCAACAGCGCAGTGTGGATGAGGCATATAAGCCCATTCACCAGCCAGGTCTCATGGGAGAGGAAGTTTTGGTCAAATCTGAAATGATTTCCAAAGAAAAAAGCAAAAAAGAAAACAGGAAAAGAACAGGAGAGGAGGCGCGGCTTGGCATGCACGGGTCCCGCACAGGTAGATTCACTCAGGAAGGAGGGTGTGGGGAAACAAGTCCACAAGTTACAGGTGTAAGCCCAGGTCAACCTGGGGGAGGCGGGGAGCCGGACACAAATGGAAGTGTACCGTGGGGTGCGCCGGCGTCACGGGCAAAACCAGAACGCAGAGTTAGGAACGAAAAGGAAAGGAAAAAAAAATAAGATAAAACCACTTTCCCCTCCACGTGCCCCTCGGTGGGCCCTGCCGCACATGATCGCGGAGCTTTCGGGTCCTCAGGCTGGGGTTGGCGAGTCCCTTACCTGCCGAGCCCTGGCGGGCCAGAAGCGCCCCGAGGCACAGCAGGACGCGTAGCCGGGCCATCGCGCCCCAGATCTACGGTCGAGGGAAGCGCAGGGCTCTGGGTGTGCAGGGTTCTTGGGGCTCCCGGGCCCGCGGCGAGGGGCTCCCTGACTAGGATGCTGTGGCCGAGCCCGGGCGATCGCCTCTGGGGCGCGCGCCCCGCCCCTGCGCCCAGCCCGCCCGGCGGAAAACAACAGGCGCGGGCCCCCTCCCGCCTCTCCGGCAACTTCCTCCACCTTGGCCGGGAGGAGGGCCTTGTGCGATGATCCCAGTCCCTCGGGGCTGGGAGGAGGCGGCCCCGAGCTCTGGCCCGCCGGTGCGGGACGCGCTCCCGGCCTGTGCACTGCGCGCGGGCTGCGGGGCACCGGGCGCCGTCCCAGCCCTGCGGCTCTATCGCTCTTGTCATCTGGGTTCTCGGGTGCAGGGGCGGGCCACAGCGCCGCCATCGCGCAGAGCCCAAGGAAAGACGATCCCTCGGCCGTCCGGCCAAAAGCAACCACGAGACTCGGGTGCTCGAATGAACTCGGGTCGAGACCACACGGGAAGAGCGAGTTTTGTTTTCAGGTGCTTCCACGCCTGTCCCGTTGGCGATCCCACGCCCTCCCGTCCTGGCAGATCCCCGGAGCGGAGCGCCACATTTCCGGGATCAGCTTTCTGGCATCCCATCTCTGCGCCCTGGTGGACACCGCCACTGCTGGGCCCTCGGGAGGATATCTGCCCTTGAAACAGCTCTGAGAGAAGAAAGAAACTTCGCGTTCAAAAACAAGGATGTAGTCAGCCCCGTGGAATCTTTATTGTGGGCCCCGGGAGGTGGGCGTCCCTCGGCTCCCGCTCTTTCAGCTTTTCTGTGTGTTTATAAAATATTGGGAGGACTGAGGGTGGCGCTCAGTGCCATAGCGCCTGCACCAAACCCTGGGTTCCATCCCCAGCACCTCGAAACCAAAGTAAAATATGGGGAAAAGCTAAACTTGGAATAAAAATCGCTGGTTCTGTTTTGAAAAGCGCCTCCCCCGCCCTCCCCGCCCCGTGGGGCTTCCTAGATAGAACTGCCTCGGAATAGGTAAACAGAAGGTGTTTATCCTGATGGCCCCTACTTCCTGTTGGTGTCCCCAGGGCCACACACCTAGCTACCACCCAGTATGTATTAAATGAATGTGTATTGTTGTTTGACACAATCATGTCTGTCACTCAGTCTTTTACCTTGAGGCAATCCTCCTGCCTCAGCTTTCCACGTGCTGGGATCACAAGGGTACGCCATGCCTGGCTAAGTTAACTGGTTTTGATGTTTTTCCCACTCTCCAGGCAAACATTCTGGCCTGGAGTCAACAAGCTTTTGGTAGAAGCATTGCCCAGCCATGTTTTGGCTAAGAGTCTGGAATGTTCCGGAACCTTGATGGTGCCCAGGGAGGGGAATTTCAAAGAGTAGGCTTGGGGAACTTGCTGATTCAACCACAAAGTTCCTGCTGTCCTTGGACCTGAGATACCATTCAGCCCCCTTTTAATGGGTACAGTCTATTACTCCCAAAGTTGCTCTCCAAGACACGTTGGTTGTTGGTAAAACCAGGACTGGATTTCACTTATCGGACCCCAGATCCTGCTCAACCAAGTTCCAACGCTGTCGCTTCTTCCAGAACCACCAAGGTCAAGGGGACTTAGGTCTGGATACTTGGGCATCACGGAGAGGAAATAGTCACCCGTTAGTTTAGGGCCAGGGGTGGTGTTGGGAAACACCTTGGCCTGACATCCATTCCTGAGAGTCAAAGATGCCCTGCCAAGAAGACTCACAGGACAGCTGGGGCTCCCCATGGGGACTTGAGCAAGACAGAGACATCACTAAGAGACCCTCATGGGGCTGTATAAGGATAAAGTGCCTTGACTTACCCCAAAGTCATCAATCACCATTTTGATAGACAAAACTGAGCGTTGTCATAGGAATCTCATTTGAGCCAGGACCCTAAATCCCACAATCAAATCTGGATTGTGGGGGCCTGGAAAGACGACCCAGCAGCCAAGAGTGTGCTCACTGCTCTCACAGAGAACCTGAGTTTGGTCCCAGCACCCACATTAGGCTGCTCACTACTGCCAGTAGCTCCAGCTCCAGGGAATCGGCCTCCTCTTCTGGTCTCCCAGCGCACCTTCATGTGCATGTGTATTGTAACTCATATATACAAGTGAAAAATAGGAAGAGATAAAAAATAGAAACTGTGGAGCAGATACACCTCTGTCTAGGCTGCTATATGTGGCTGTGGCTGGTCTTGTCTGGTTTGGATCCTCCCCTGCCCCCCCCCCATCAGTGAATTAAAAGACAGGAAAAAATCTCACAGAAAGAAGGGGGGGAAAGCGAAGAAGCACACGGCAAGGCACAGAAAGTGTCCCCAACAGAGCAGAGAGAGGCTCAGGGACACTGAAGTCCAACCCCCAGGACAGTCTGTGCGGCAGGATTCAGGTGCCCAGCTTTGTGAGCTGTCACACAAGCTGGGATGGGCTTTGGTGATGCAGCTGACTTTGAGTCATTTCCATTCTTGTGAGTGACCCCAATAAAACTCATTGGCTCACCAAATTGGACTTTGGTGGTATGCTGTGGGATGGTCCTTCTGTACACTGTGAATGTGTGTTGTTGCTCTCGTTGGTTGATAATAAAGCTGTTTTGGCCTATGGCAAGGCAGGATAAGGTTAGACGGAACAATCAAACTGAGGACTCAAGAGGAAGATGGGTCGAGTCGAGGCAGACAATGGGAGCCAGCCACCCAAGGAACAAGATGCCAGAGGACTGGTAAACCATGGACCACATGCAATACATAGATGACTAGAAATGGGTTCATTTAAATGTAAGAGCTAGCATTTTTTAAAAAGATTTATTTATTAATTTATACAATGCTATGCCTGCATATATGCATGCACACCAGAAGAGGGCGCCAGATTTCATTACAGATGGTTGTGAGCCACCCTATGGTTGCTGGGAATTGAACTCGGGACCTCTGGAAGAGCAACACAAGCTCTTAACCTCTGAGCCATCTTTCCAGCCCCTAGTTAGCATTTATAATTAAGCCTCCGTGTGGTAATTTGGGAAGCAGCTGCTGGGTATTTGGGCAAAAGTTCTGCCTCTGCTTACAGTGGTATCGTTCTTTGGTCTGTTGTGGGTTCCCTACCTAGGGTAAGTAGACATGTTGCATCTCCCCAGGAAAAGTTTGTCACACAATGCAAACAGCCATAGCAGGCCCTGCTGGCAGGAGGAACGGACTTCCAGGCTATTGTCTCAGGTCGGGAGGGTGAAAAAGAAGCAGTGAGCTTCTGATCTTCATTATCCATTAGACAGAATTTCCCTGTCTGTCTGTCTGTTGGAGATGTGTCTAGCTCCTAGTCACTCACACGCATTTGGTTACTTGCTCCTTTGCTACCCAGAAAGGTGAATGTCAGCCAGCCAGTGGTAGTGGCGCTCGCCTTTAATCCCAGCACTCGGGAGGCAGAGCCAGGAGGATCTCTGTGAGTTCGAGGCCAGCCTAGTCTCCAAAGTGAGTTCCAGGAAAGGCTCAAAGCTACACAGAGAAACCCTGTCTCGAAAAACCAAAAAAAAAAAAAAAAAAAAAAAAGAAAAGAAAGAAAGAAAGGTGGATGTCTCCATTCCCACTTTCCAGGTGAGTCCAAGAGACTCCATGACAGGAGAAGTCAACAGAAGGGTCACAATTCGAACTCAGGTCTCAGGCTGCTGAATCGTGTTTGTTTCATGAAGTACTGGCTGGGGATGGATGCCAGGGACTCTTGCATGCTGGGCAGGTTCTCTGCCACTGAGCCACACCCCTGGTCCTAGATGCCATGGGGTGGGGGTAGGAACGGACTGGGGTTCTGGCTGCTTCACGGAGATTGCATCAGCGGCCTGGGTCTTTCAAAACTCAGGCAAGCCGTTTTTGTGCCAATTATTTCTGCCCTACTCTTCCTGTCCCTAGAGGTGACTGAGAGATGAGTCTTAACAACAACAGAGGTGTCCCTTGGGACTTTGGGGGGGGGGGGCAGTAGGGACCAGCCTGAGTGGAAACCTGCTGCTGCAGCCGGCCGCCTGGATTCCGGAGAAACAAAATGGCAGATAAACAGGCAAACACTCCAAGAAGAGGGGCTGGCGGGGGAGGAGTGGAAAACAGAGTTTTCAAGGGAGCTTGCTGTTTGTAACCTGAACCCAGCCTCTCTGGACCAGAGACCCCAGGATGCTGAAGTTCTGTGCCTCCGAGACCCATGGGACTTGAAAGGAAGATCCACCCCCTAGAAAGTGAAATTGCCCTTCTCAGAGGGAATAGGATGATAGATGGCCATCCGGTTCCCAGAGAAACAGACCCTGGGGGCTGCTGCTAAGAGGTGGATGAGCCAGGTACACGTACAATCGGGGGCGGCCAAGCAGGTTCTGGGAGATAAAAAAACACACATAGATAATGAACCACACATAGTCAACAATCCTGAGCCCCTCGACTGGAAAGGTTCCTGTATGAAGTAACTCTCAAGTCGCTCTCAAAAAAGAGACCTGCTGGGAGCTGGACAGAGGGCCAAGGGGGTGACCTTGGTTCCCCTCTGCTGCACTTTAAATAGATACTCACCTATTTGCATGTGTCTGCGGCCAAGACGGTTGTTATTTCGCTAAGAACTGGGGCATGTAGCTTGACCTGTGTCTTCGTCTGTGGAGGCAGAAGGAGCTGAGTGGGCTGGGGGTGTAGCTCAGTGTTAGAGCTAGCATTGGGTAATAGCCTCTGGTCTTTAGGAATTGAGTCAGGCTGTACGGGGCAATAGCCCCTAACCATCAAGGGTTCCTAGGCACCACCTGCAGAAACAGTCTGCCTTGTGTGGAAAATGACCCACCCTGCTGCCAGCCAAACCACAGAAAAAAGAGCTGGAACTTCCTGGTGGCTACCCATGCATATGTAACATGTGCCCCGGTCCCACTAAATGCCACTAAATAACCTTCATCCCTGGGAAAGGTTGAGGCCCCTAGCTGTCCCAGTAATGCCTTCTCAGTCTGTTGCGCTCCAGGATGTCAGCCTCTTGACCTCATTTTTCTTACGTCTGGTGCAGAAACCTGAGATCCTTTTAGGGTCCTCTGGGCAGAAAGCCCCACTTCTCCATTCCCCCTTCCCCTGGGTCCTTCCTCTGGACACATGGGCACCCTCTAAGCTCACTATATAGGCTCAACAGCCACCAGTCTGACCTGCGACCTCTGGTCTTTTGTGGCCTCTGCCTCCAAGAGTAGGTAGTGCAAGCAAGTCTCATGGATGGACCGTCAGTTCCTGGGGCTTTGTTGACGCTCTGTGTAAATCCAGCTTGGTTTGACCATAATCCTCTTCTCTCTTCCGAGTCCTCCCCATCCATCTTCCTCTATCCTTTCCTCTAACCTCTTCCTCCCAGACTCTCTGAGGTGCCCAGACCAGACCCCAGAAGTCCAGGGAGCTTCTCACTCCTTCTCCAGATCAGGCAGTTTCATGGGTTCTGGGAACCTCCCAGATGTAACTGACTTTGTGATTGATTCTTAGGACCCTGGGCCCGGTGTTTATCTATTTATTTATTTATTTATTGGTGGTTTTTTGTTTTGTTTTGTTTGTTTTTTGTTTTTGTTTGTTTTTTATCTTTCCCCACCTGGGGGATGCCTCAGGCATCGGGATAAGATTTTCCACCAGTCCTGCCTGTCTTTTCAAATTTAAACCATAGAGTTCAACATTTTAACCTGAAGAGTTGGTTGTGTTTTAAGTTGGGGGAGTAGTTTGCCAGTAATAAAATGTAGAACCTTCCAAAAAAAAATTTTTTTAAACCAAATTGTTTAAATGGGCTCTAAAAGTTCTTCTTCTCTCCCCCACTCCCCACCCTGAGACAGGTTTAGCTGTCCTGGATCTCACTCTGTAGACCAGGCTGGCCTCGAATTCAGGGATCCACATGCATCTGGCTAACGTCTAAAAATGGAGATGAGCTCTACCAATACAAGAAAGCTGTTCTATATATTGAGTAAAAGCCCCAGATATTACCCAGCACCTCCTCTTAGAAAAATTTAGCTGGGTGGTGATGACGCACATCTTTAAACCCAGCACTTGGGAGGCAGAAGCAGGTGGATCTCTATTGGTTCAAGGCCAGCCTAGTCTACAGAGCAAGTTCCAGACCTGGACAGGGTTACACAGAAAAACCCTGTCTCGAAAAACAAAACAACAACAAAAAACCCAACAAACAAATTTCTTATAGCAAATGATTAGTTTACTTTTATGTCTCTACCTATCTATCTACAATCTATCTCTATCTATCAATCATCTATCATCTCTACCTATCTATCTATCTATCTATCTATCTATCTATTTATCTATCTATCTATCTACCTACCTCTCTCTATCTCTCTATCTCTCTATCTCTCTATCTATCTATCTATCATCTATCTATCTATAGTTGTAGTTCTTTGTTTGTTTGTTTTTCTGAGACAGGGTTTCTCTATGTAACAGCCCTGACTCTCCTGGAACTGACTCTGTAGTCCAGGCTGGCCTCAAATGCAGAATTCTTCCTCTGCCTCTCAAGTATTGGGACTAACAGCCTGCACCACCACCACCTGGCTGATGTGTGTGTGTGTGTGTGTGTGTGTGTGTGTGTGTGTGTGTGTGTGTAATTACAAATGTCTATCTCTGAATACCACCTTCTTGGTTCTTCTTAACTTAAAACCTGCAACAACCAAAAAAGTTAACAATTGAAATTCCATATACAGGTAATCTTAATTTGGTACAACATGATGTCTATTAATTCCCGAGATTATAATGGTCTGTTCACGTTAACGAAATCCAACTTATAGATGTATGTCTAATCACGTATATCTTTGCTAACTTTGTTAAACTTTAGCAACTTGGAAAAACTGAGTTTATATACAAAACTGTGATCTCTTATAAAAGTACACTATAAAAGGCTTGGGAGATATGGTTCCTGGTTTTTCCATGGACTGTATCTATGGTTTAAAGTTTACTTTAATATGAAAAGAGCTTCAATTCAAAGTGAAAACTTGTGTTTTGTTTGTTTGTTTGACACAGGGTTTCTCTGTGCAGCCCTGGCTGGCCTGGAACTCAAGAGATCTGCCTGCCTCTGCCTCCCGAGTGCTGGGATGAAAGGTGTGTGCCACCTAGCTCAAAATTATAACTTTTTTTGTTTGTTTTTTGGTTTTTTGAGACAGAGTTTCTGTCCTGGATCTTGCTCTGTAGCCCAGGCTGGCCTTAAACTCACAGAGATCCTCCTGGCTCTGCCTCCCGAGTGCTGGGATTAAAGGCGTACACCACCATTGCCTAGCTCAAAATTATACCTTTTAAGGCTCAAAATCTTTAACAGGAATAAAATTATAAAATCCTACTCTTACAAGAGTTGCTAACTTACTGTAAACTCTTAACAATAATTAAGACATAAAAGTTAATATCAGTCACCTTATAAATGATAAAATTCTTTAATGTGCTCCAAATTACGTTTGTAGCTATGTTAAGTACAAATTAATTTATTTACAGGGACAAGCTTGGAGGGAGAGAGCAATTTATATCTCCTGTTATATAGTCTTCTGTATATATTGTCACTGTCAAAGGAAGCCTGAAGCAAATAACTCAAAACAAGTTTAAAGTAAACTTGCTTAATGTAAAATAATATTCAGCTGGGCAGTAGTTGCCCATGCCTTTAATCCCAGCACTCGGGAGGCAGAGGCAGGCAGATCTCTGTGAGTTCGAGGCCAGCCTGGTCTACAGAGCGAGATCCAGGAAAAGCACCAGAACTACACAGAGAAACCCTGTCTCGAAAAACCAAAATAATAATAATAATAATAATAATAATAATAATAATAATAATAATAATATTCAAAATCAGGTATATTAGAAAAACTGGTTATAAAAAAATTAAATACTTGAGTAAAGTTGGCTAAATTTTTTTTTTTTTTTTTTGAGACAAGGTTTCTCTGTGTAGCTTTGAGTCTTTCCTGGAACTCACTTGGTAGACCAGGCTGGCCTCGAACTCACAGAGATCCTCATGGCTCTGCCTCCTGAGTGCTGGGATTAAAGGCGTGAGCCACCACCGCCCGGCTAAGTTGGCTAAATTTACAATACACTTGCATGGCAGGATGTTCCCAGATCCAAGTAGGACCTTTTCCCTTGGATGGGACACAGTCCCACCAGAAAAAGATTGCATGCTAGCCTCATTACAGGACAAGGATGCATGGGGAAGTGAGACCTGCCAGAGGCCTGCTGTTCCTGTCTCCAGCTGTGTGGGCCAAACCAAAAAGAACTACCTCCTATAAACTACAGGGAAGATAAATTACTTGTCATGTCTCACATGGCAGATGTGTATGTGTGTGTGTGTGTGTGTGTGTGTGTGTGTGTGTGTGTGTATTCTCTTGCTCAGTGAAGGATCTCAGAGTCAGCATCCACATCCTAAATGTTTCAAACAGTACAGAGGCAAATAGAAATTACCCTGCCCTCAGTGTCTCCCGAACTGACATATGACGATGCTGTGAACAGGAGAACCTTGCATCCAAAGCTACCATCCTATGGGAACAAGACCTGCATGCTGGTTCAGTTGGCAATGCCCTTTACCCTGGCTTTCAATGCTTCCTCTTAGCGAGAGCTAATTCCAGGGTCCACACCCTAACCACCAACGTTCCCTGATTAAAGGAGGCTGCCAGATATCATCACCAATCTCACAGCGTTGGAAAGTTATTCAGGATATCCAAGTAGGGTCTTTGAAAACTTTGCTAGACAATCCTATAAAAAAAAAATGACTCAATGGGATTTTATGTGTCTTCTAAATTGTCAATGAGATGCTGACTTTAGCTGACTTCTTTTTCAAAGCTTCCAGGTGCTTGTTCCTCATGTAGGAGGAGTCTGATGTCGCAAACTGCTAATTACAGTCACCTTATCCTTCTCCAGAACTCTGGAGTTGTACAATTGTATTTAATCTTATTAAGCAAAAGTCACGTTAGCTCTGTCTCTTAATGTTTCTCACAGGTTTGCAGTTACTAACCCCTGACTTTTGTTCTGGATTCTTGCCATCTGTTAACTTTTATCGTCCCCATGCATGGACCCTCCTCTGAGGCACCCTTAACTGCTGCCCTTTGTATATCATCCCTTTTGTCAGGTTGAAGAGAAATCTGCACCCTGAACTGTTGTAGAGTATTATTTTAAGCCGGGCGGTGGTGGCGCACGCCTTTAATCCCAGCACTCAGGAGGCAGAGGCAGGTGGATCTCTGTGAGTTCGAGGCCAGCCTGGTCTACAGAGCAAGATCCAGGGCAGGCACCAAAACTACACAGAGAAACCCTGTCTCGGAAAAAAATAAATATTATTTTAAGTTGTATTAATTTTTTTTTATGTTGCATTTGTTTAACTCTGTGAAGCTGTGTCACTGTGCCTGTCTAAAACACCTGATGGTCTAATAAAAAACTGAATGGCCAAAAGCAGGGCAGGAGAAAGGATAGGCAGGGCTGGTAGGCAGAGAAAATATATAGAAGGAGAAATCTGGGAGGAGAGAGAGGAAGAGAGAAGGAGAGGAGGACACAAGGGGCCAGCCACCCAGCCAGCCATGGAGTAAGAGTGAAAGTAAGATATATAGAAGAAAAGGAAAAAAGGCCAGGTGGTGACGCACGCCTTTAATCCCAGCACTCAGGAGGCAGAGGCAGGCAGATCTCTGTGAGTTCCAGGCCAGCCTGGTCTACAGAGCAAGTTCCAGGCCTTTTCTCCATCAATTAACCTGTCTCTCCAGCTCTCAAAAAAACCTTAGAGAAATTTCAGACCAGCTTAACATCTTTCAGGACCGACTCCATTCTCCGGCTGCTGCAGTACTTCGTGACTAGATCTGAGTACCACTAAGGATGAGGTCTGTGCCCTCCTCCTCCAGGAAAGCTGCTTTCACCATCAGCAAATCCTAACTAGTTTGAGATGAGGCCCAAAGACACGGGGACCAGACAAAAATTCAACCACAAGCCTCCTCCTATGTGTGGACTTCTAGTTCCCCCCAACTCTGGCTCCTCCCTTGTAGTGTCCACCTCCTCCTTGTCATTCTCATATTCACATTTTACCCTGTCTTCTCAATGTTTTAATTACTGAACCCAAACAAAAGGCTCTCTGTCAGCCCACTCAGCGGATCTCACCCTACAATAGCCTCCCGGGGAACAGCGATAAGACTCCAACAGGAACAAGGCAGTCGACCCAATCACCTTATGGAAGACCCGACCTTGGTACAAGAAAGCATAGTTACCCTAAGATCAAAAGGATCCCCTGGCTGGGGTGGTCCTCCCAAACCTGAGGATGAGACTTAATGACTGCCAACAGGGAGGCATCTATGTCTTCCTGGAGAAAGAATGCTGTTTTTATGCCAAACCAATCTGACTTAGTCCTGGAAACTGCCAAACAATTATTAGGAAGAATCCCGAACAAAACAAAAAAATAGACAATACTTTCTGGAAGGACATCTGGACTGCTTGGGAACTGTGGAACACCTCCTTGGCCGGCCCAATCGTTATAAATTTACTAACTTTATCTTTGGTCCCTGCCTTTTCAGTAGTCACACCATGTTCCTTCAACAAAAACAACAAAAAAAAATGACAAGCTTCACTGCCCAGAGGATCCCTGAGTTCTTCATGGCTCAAAACTACCAGCCCCTATCCCACCTCCACACGTCCCCTCCAGCTGGAAGAAGCGCCCTCCCCTGAAGCTCTGGCCCTTCTCCCTTTTTCTTTTTGCCCTTCCAGAGTTGGGACCTGCTGGGTAATAGCCTCAGGTCATGAGGGCTTGCGTCAGGTTGTCCTGGGCAATGGTCCCTACCCATAAACAGTGGCTTAGCCCCAGCCTGACCATTCAGCTCCAGCTGCAGAAACTATATGCCCTGTACGGTAAACAACCCACCCTGCTCCAAGCCAATCCACAAAATAACAATGGTAACTCCCTGGTAACTACCTATGTATGTTTACATGTCCCCCAGCCCCTCCAAGGGCTGATAACCTTCACCCCTCTGAAAGGGTGGGCCCCTTGCTGCTCCAGGAGAGCAGACCAGCGTGGTGAGGTCAAGTCTGTCTGCTTTATTTTTCTTACACCTAGCGTGTGTCTGTCTCAAAAACAAACACAAATAAAGACAAAACAAGACAAAAACACACATAAAGAAATTTAAAAACAAATCCAGGACCAAACAAGCAAAAAAAAATGTGAGGTGCTCATTGATTTTGTTTGTTTTTGTTTTTTAAGTCAGGGTTTCTCTGTGTGACAGCCGTGGCTGTCCTGGAATTTGCTCTGTAGACCAGGCTGGCCTTGAACTCAGAGATCTGCCTGCCTCTGCCTTCCGAGTATTGCGATCAAAGGTGTGTGTCACCACAGCCTGGCAGCTCCCTCTTTTTTGTTAAGATTTATTTTTTAATTTTGTCTGAGATAAGGAACCCCAGAAGCAAGCTAGCTAGTTAGACCACCTGGATACAGCAAGCTCTGAGTTGGAGTAAGAGACCCCGCTCAGGAGGAAGACTCCTGATGTTAACCTTGGCCTTCACATGCCCACATCCCTCATAGCACGGGCTGTAGTTTGGGTGTAATCCCCAAAGTTTGTATCTTGAAACCTTAATTCCTAGTGTTGTTTTAATGGGAGATCACTAGAGTAGATAAATCGTGGTCTAGGCAGAGGTCCTTAGCTGGAGGGTAGATGGCTGTATTCTTGTGTGTACACTCCCCCCCACCAACCCCCACCCCGCCATCCCCTCTTCCCTCCCCTGGGAGGCAATGTGGCCCAAGCTGGCTTGAACTAGCTATGTAGTAGGAAGTAACCTGGAACTTCTGGTCCTCCCTACCTCTACCTCTTCCCTGCTGGAGTCGCTGTACCTCCACATCCGGTTCCAGCCAGGTAGCCCCGTAGTGACTGAGCCACACCCCTCCGTCCCACCTTTTCCCTTTTGCGCTCCTGTGTATATACACACACACACACACACACATACACACACACACACACACATACACACACATACACACACACACACACACACACACACACACACACACACACACAGTCACTTCCCTCAGCTTTCCGAGGTGTGACAGGGTTATAGAATCCTCTGGAAGCTGACCCACGTTCTTGGACTTGTCAAGTGTCAGAACTGTAAGCCAAACGCACTTCTTTTACATTCTAACTGATGAATCATCAGGTATTCTGCTACAGCAATAGAAAAAAGACAGCACCAGAAAGGAGAGTTCGTTCTCACTGGGCACCACGGCACCAGCCTTCCCAACTTTTAACACACTCTACTCAGAGTTCATGTCCCTGTTCTACAGATAAAGAAATGGAGGCCCAGAGAGAAGGAATTAACCCCCAAACCATCAGAGCCTTACATCCGAGCTTATAAAAATGAACTCCCTGGGTTCTGATATTTCCTCATCAAGCAATGGATTTGGGTTTTTGTTTTGTTTTTTATTTATTTTTAAATTTTTTTTTAAAGACAGAGTTTCTCTGTGTGGTTTTGGTGCCTGTCCTAGAACTTGATCTGTAGACCAGGCTGGCCTCGAACTCAGAGATCTACCTGCCTCTGCCTCCCAAATGCTGAGATTAAAGGCGTGCACCACCACTGACTGGTTTTAATTCTTAATTAATTAATTAATTAATTAATTGTGTGTGGTTTCCCCCCCTCCTTAATAATCTCAGAGTTTGAGTACAAGTTCCTACAGAGGCCAGAGGTGTGGTCTGATTCCCTTGAGCTGGAGTTACAGGCAGTTGAGAACGCTGGGAGCCAGGACTCAATGGCTGAGCCATCTCTCCAACCCTGTTTTTGCTTTGTTTTTATTTGACCGAGGGTTTTTATTTGTTTTTATTTTACTATGTTGACCAAGTTGTCCTCGAACACATGGGCTCAAATCACTCTTGTGCCTCAGATTCCCGAGTACTACTTGAGACTGTAGCTGTCCGTTGCTATGTCTGGCTTCAGGAACTAGTTGTTAGCTCCCAGGACGGAAAGGTTTTGTGATAAAAGCTATGTCCCCTAGCTACAGGACAACGCGCACACTTACACCATTGTCAAAACCATCAGGGCTGGAGTGGTGGGGCACCCCTGCCACTCCAGACTCTCTGGAGGCCAAGGCAGGAGGAGGCTGAAGCAGGAAGATTCCAAGTTTGAGGCCAGTCTGGGCTACGTTGCAAGGCCCTGTTTCAAAATAACAATGTAAAAGGTCAGTGTGGTGTCGCATGCCTTTAATCCCAGCACTCAGGAGGCAGAGGCAGGTGGACTGCTAAAGTTCGAACCAGCCGGGTCTACAGAACCAGCCGGGTCTACAGAGTGAGTTCCAGGACAGCCAGAATACACAGAGAAACCTTGTCTTGAAAATAAATAAATAAACAAATAAATAGGCCGGGCGGTGGTGGCACACGCCTTTAATCCCGGCACTTGGGAGGCAGAGGCAGGCAGATCTCTGTGAGTTCGAGGCCAGCCTGGTCTACAGAGTGAGATCCAGGAAAGGCACAAAGCTTACACAGAGAAACCCTGTCTCGAAAAACCAAAAAATAAATAAATAAATAAATAAATAAATAAATAAATAAATAAATAAATAAATAAATAAAATAAATAAAAATAAAAAAGAACAAAAACAACAACAAAACCAAATTAACAATTTTAAAACAGCTGGGGTTGCAACTTAGTAGCATTTGCAAGACTTTGGGTTGATTCTCCACAACATTAAAATACATTGGTTAGGAAAGGGCTCAGTGGTTTAGAGCTGGTACTGCCGCTCTTCCAGAGGACCCAAGATTGGTTCCCAGCACTCAAGTCAGGCAGCTCTTAACCGCCTCTAACTCCAGTCCCAGAGAGTCAGACCACACCCCCTTCTGGCACACACACATAAATAAGCCCTTAAAAAAAAATTACAAATTTTATAAAAAAAAAACAACAACAACAACAAAAGATACACTTACAACATACATTTTAACACGCTTAAAAAAACACACAGCAAACAACAAAATAACAAAAACCAGTCCTTGCAGGTCTAAACTGCAATTATAAACATGTTGTTTCAGCTGGGCATGATGCACACACTCCTCCAACGCTTGGGAGGCTGAGGCAGGAGGATCAGGAATTTGAGGCCAACTTAACCAGTTTCAATAACAAGAAAAGAAAGGAAGGAAGAAGGAGTTCTAGTTTTCTTTGTTCTGACAACCATTATGACCAAAGACAAACTGGGGAGAAAGGATTTCTTTCATTTTACACCGAAGTCCATTCACTCAGAGAAATCAAATCACAGCGTTCCCTGCGGTAGAAGTCAGGGAACGCTGCTTAGCGGCTTCGCCTAGGCCCACTGCCTAGGGATGGCACCGCCCACAGTGGGCTGAGCCCTCCTACATTACTTAGCCATCAAGAAGATGCCCCACGGATGTGCCCACATGCCATAAGACCGAGGCAATTCCTCAGCTGAAAGTCCCCCTTCTCAGGTTTGAGTTTTGTGAAGTTGATAACCAAGACTAGCCATCAGAGAAAGGGAGGGGGGAAAAAGATAAAACAAGAAATGACTGACCAGCTTACTTACAAACTTGGGCACCAGGTGGCGCTCTCGGCCCTGAGTGGACCCTGGATCTCTCAGCCAAGGCCATCTAGATAACAGTCATCATAACAAGCTGCTTGAAACTCAAAAGAATTTTAGAGATTTCGGTTTAGCCAATAGCCACCGCCCGTCAGAGAGGAGCCAGGACAGGCCCAGAGTTACTAAACATCTCATTCAAGGTCACAGCTCATGGGAAAAGCCAAGACTCACCCACAGTCCAGGCCCTGATTGTATAAAATGTATCATCGCACAGTCCCTGATCCATTGTTCAGAGCTGGGGACACAAAGCACTAATTCCTCTGGATAATCCAAGGACACCTTCCTCCCTGCTCTCCCCACCTCCCACCCCTGTCTGGGAACACTATAGACAGTGACTTCTGTGCAGTGTTAGCTGTGGGAAATAGAGACATTCACCCCCAAAATGTGATTTGTTTGTCCCCCAACTACTACCTTCTTAGAATACCCACTCATATTTTAATTGATTCCTTCCAAAGGGCAAGAAGTTCTGTTTAGTCTTTTTTTTTCATTGCTACTGAAATACTGAAGAGAAACAGTTTTTTTTTTTTATTTTCTTTCTTTCTTCAGTTAGTTATTTGGGTTTTTGAGACAGGGTTTCTCTGTGTAGTTTTGGTGCCTGTCCTGGATCTCACTCTGTAGACCAGGCTGGCCTCAAACTCACAGAGGTCCACTTGCCTCCGCCTCCTGAGTGCTAGGATTAAAGGCTTGCGCCACCACCGCCCTGGCACAACTTGCTTGTTTGTAAAGTAACTGTGTGGAGGTCAGAGGGCAGCTTCCAGGAACCAGGTTTCTTTTTCTAGCACGTGGGGCCTGGGGACGGAACCAGGCTGTCAGGGTTAGCTGTATGTCTTTTCGTCTCCAAGTCCTCTTGGCGGTCCCACCCTGCCATGTTCATTACTGTGACTCTGCCGATTGCATTTTTCCACTTAACGCAGTTGGGGGTCTTCTTCATGCACGGTCCAGCTGGTGCTTTGTGCAGGCTGCATGGTTTTCCATAGTGGAGATTGTCATCTAGTTCACTGTTCACCCAGTGGGCATTCAAATTCTTTCCTCTTTTTAAAAAAACTCTCCAGTGGTAGGTGAACAGCACGGCTTTCGGAGCCTCCTGGAATTTCGTGGAGGACTCCAAGTGTGGAGAGGGGAAAAAGACCCAACTTTGTCTCTCCTAGATTCTCACAACACAATCACATCTGTGGCTGAACGTGCAGCGGTTCCCCCATCCCCCGCCCACCCTCCCCCCATCTGTCATTCCTGCAGCAGCCACCTGACTCCAACTCATGCAATTCTGACAGTCCCTGCAGGTGGAGATCCCCCAGCCTCCGACTTCAGCACCCCCCAGAGTGGAGGCTGTCTTCCTAGTGCTTCGGACGTTCCTACAACTCCCTCCTCTTTCTGGCTCAGTTCATTCACTACAATGTGGCCCAGACCTCTCCTGGAATGACTTCTTTATCATAAAGAATATCACAGAGGGGACAATCACCCTTAGAAGCAGAGGCCCATGAGGCAAGGCATGTGGGAACCAGTGCGGAACTCCCTTGCCCTCCCTAGGTGCCGCCCAAGGTCAGCTTGTCTCTGTCCCTCTGAGCTATGCCTCGCTGGTTATTTTTTTTTTATTATTTTAATTTAATTTTATTTATTTAATTATTTATTTGGTTTTTTTGAGACAGGGTTTCTCTGTGTAGCTTTGCGCCTTTCCTGGAACTCACTCTATAGACCAAGCTGGCCTCGAACTCACAGAGATCCACCTGCCTCTGCCTCCCAAGTGCTGGGATTAAAGGCGTGTGCCACCACCGCCGGCTAATTTTATTTTTTAAGAACCATCCCTGTATACACAATTGATCACCTTCCACCTCTTTCCTCTCATGGAGAGCCCAGGGTGAAAGTCCCACCCTCTCGCTTCCACCCTAAATTACCCAGCCAGTCAACTCAAAAAAAAAAAAAAAAAAAAAAGGGGGGGGGCACCTGTCACTCTGAATGCCCAATGATCTCAAGAATTCTGTGCCAGCAAATGGGACATGTCTATTTCACAATGTAGCACAGGCAGATTCTCAGATGAGATGTTACCGGGTACAAGCAAGCATGTGGGGATTTTCCACAGATCCCTCCAAGTTGCCCCCTAAAAAGATGTCACTCCAGCAGCTGTGTGCAAGCCGACCCTTTCCCCACATTCCAGGAAGTACCACAAGTTTCAGAGAAGACTTAAAAGCCCCGGACATCTCTTAGCAGGCAGAGTGCTTGCTTTTAGTGGGTACCACATCCTGACTTCCATCCCCGGCACTGCGTAAACCGGGTGTAATGGGGACCTATGACCCTAGCACTGTGTAATTGGAGTATAATGGGCACCTATCACTTTGACAGACTATGACGATGCACTTTTCAGGGGTGGGGGGACGACGGGTAGGAGGGTCTGAAGGTCAGGGTCATCTTGGCTACTTACCAAGTTCAAGGCCAACCGGGGATAAAGAGAAGCCATCTCAAAACAACAACCAAAGAGCTGTTGATGTAGCCACCTGGTAAAGACATTGACTCATGAGTCTGACTCCTGAGTTTGATCCTGGAAACCTACCTGGTGTGAGACAACTTATTCCTAAAAGTGGTCCTCTGACTTCTACACAAGCACTGTGGTTTAGATGTGCTCAAGCACACACACACACACACACACACACACACACACACACACACACACGATAAAGGAATAAATGCAACAATTATTATTTTTTTAAATCAAAAACAAAAAATTCAAAAGAAGGCCAGGATTGGGGACACACACCTTTTAACCTCAGCATCCTGGAGGCAGAGGCAGGTGGATCTGTGTGAATTCCAAGCCAGCCAGAGCTATGTAGTGAGACCCTGTCTCAAATTGACCCCCACCCCACCCCAAACAAAAAGGAAAAAAAAGGAAAGAAAATCCAAACACACAAATAATAAATAGTTAAAACTCATTTTCTCCTGATTACTTCAGCTTGAAAATTAATTATATGAGAGAAAATGATAATTGGAATATTGGTTTAAATAGATGTATTATTGAAACTAATCGTACCTATTTCTTTTTTGCCTTTGACATATGGCTACTAGAATTTTAAATGACTTAGTTAAGTGCAGTGCCAGAGACAGAATCCAGGCCATCACAGATCTGGTCAAGTCTTATACCTTTGAGCTATCCCCAGTGCTAGACTGAAGATTTTAATGTCTGAGTTTCTTTTCTTTTCTCTCTTTTCTTCTCTTTTCTTCCTCCTCTCTCTCTCTCTCTCTCTCTCTCTCTCTCTCTCTCTCTCTCTCTCTCTCTCTCTTTCTCTCTCCCTCTCTCCCTTTTATTTGAGACAGGGTTTTCCTACATAGCTCTGGCTGTCCTGGAACTCACTCTGTAGACCAAGCTGGCCTCGAACTCACAGAGACCGGCCTGCCTCTGCCTCCTGAGTGCTGGGAATAAAGGCGTGCACTGCCACCACCGGCACCTCGCGGCTCTATGAGGTCTCTTGCTTCCCTTTGAACGGAGAGGGGATGCAGTGAAGGAAAAGGATAAATGATTTAAGGAGTTGGAGAAGCTGCACTTCATTCGCCGTTAACACTGACATTAGACCTACAACTGTACATCAAATGATGTGGCTGTTGTTCTCCGTGAGAGCTCCTAACTGCACCGTGGCATGCCTAATTGACACGAGAGGACTACAGATTTTACTTCTAATCTGCCTGTGTCTGTGTGAGTGCAAGTGCCCAGGAAGTCCGGAACGGAGCAAGGTGTCAGGCCCTCTGATGCTGGAGTTACAGGTGACTGTTGCCACCCAATGTGAGTGCTGGGTCCTCTAGAAAAGCAGTGTGCACTCTTAACTGCCTAGTGAGCTCTCCAGGCCCGCTGAAGAGGACGAAGAGAAAATCCTCCATCTATCTCTCTGTCACACCCCTCCTCCCACCATGAAACATGGAAATGACCTCCCAAGTCTATTATTTGTGTCTACAGCAGTGGTTCTCAACCTGTGGGTCTCACATCAGACAGCCTGCATGTCAGATACTCACATTATGATTCGTAACAGTAGCAAAATTACAGCTATGAAGTAGCAATGAAAATCACTTAATGGTTGGCGGGTCACCACACGGTGAGGAACAATATTAAAGGGTCACAGCATCAGGAAGGTTGAGGACCACTAGACTCTACAGCAACTCATAATCATGAATGCACCCAGCTGACTGCATTGCAGGCTAACCAGAGCAAAAGTCTCTCCCGGCACAATCACACGTGTCCACTGAGGACTTTGTCCCCGCTCTGAGGAACCGACTTGGTGCTCTCATGTGTTTCCCAAGGTCTCTGTTTACTCACCTTGAACTTCTGGATGGACTGTAATTACAGTGTTCCCGTGCCAGTTCAAACCAGTTTGGGAGGGCGTAGTATTTCCAAGGTTGCTGTGTTTTCCTAATTCCAGATGCTTAATTTCCGGAGGACACAGAATGTTTCGGCAAACTTGTAAGGTTTTGATATGGAGAGACGGAGTCTATTTTAATTAAGTGACAGATACTGTACACAATTTTTATTAAGTGTGCACCAGGGCAAGGTGTTAATCGATATGGCGTAATTTTTTTGCCCTTTCAATTGAGAAGGGACGTCTGCAATGGTGTGGGTACTGTTCATACACCCCAGAAGCTGTAAGGGCAGGCAAATAGCCAGCCATGGTCACTGTTGTAACAGTGGCTCTGTATCTATAATCCCAGCCATCTGGAGGCTGAGGCAGGGGGATTGTGAGTTCTAGGTAAGCCTGAGCTAGACAGCAGTAAGACTATACTTCTCAAGAGAATCCAAAACTGGGACCAGGAGGATGGCTCAGTGGATAAAGACTGCCACGCCTGATAACCTGTGTTTGATTCCCGGGGACTCACATGGTAAAAGAACAGAACCAAGTCCTATATGTTGTCCTCTGACCCCTCCCCACCTGCTCCCGTACACATAAACAAACAAACCAAAAAAACTTAAAAGACCCAAAGAGGCCAGGAACTGTGGCACACACCTTTAATTCATGTACCTGAGAGATGGAAGCCCATGGAGCTCTGTGAGTTCAAGGCCAGCCTGGTCTACACAGTGAGCTACAGGCCAGCCAAGGCTACACAGGCTACATAGTGAGACCTTGTCCCCATGAGTGGGGGATGTTGAGACACAGAGACCTTCCCTCTGTGGTCTCTGTGTACTGGCCTGGATGTCAGCAGGCTGTAAGCAGTAGTGGTCTCCTCGCTCATCTACGGCTGTGAATGGAAATCCCCGCCAACTTCGAGTCTCAAGACAACACAGATTTGTCACGTCTCAGTATCTGTAGCTCAGCAATACTGGGTCCTCTGCTGACCCAAGGCCTCTCAAGAGAGGGTCTAAAGCAGATGGTCTCAACCTGTGGGTCGAGACCCCTTGGGGGGGTCGAATGATCTTTTCCCAGGGGCCGCCTAAGACCATCGGAAAACACAGGTATTTACATTATAATTCATAACAGTGGCAAAATTACAATTATGGATTAGCAATGAAAATATCTTAATAGTTGGGGTCACCACCACTTGAGGACCTGTATTAAAAGGTCGCAGCGCCGGGCGGTGGTGGCGCACGCCTTTAATCCCAGCACTCGGGAGGCAGAGCCAGGCGGATCTCTGTGAGTTTGAGGCCAGCCTGGGCTACCAAGTGAGTTCCAGGAAAAGGCGCAAAGCTACACAGAGAAACCCTGTCTCGAAAAACCAAAAAAACAAAACAAAACAAAAAGGTCGCAGCACCAGGAAGGCTGAGAACCATTGCTCTAAGGTATCAACTGAGGCTGAGGACTGACTGAGCTCAGGGCAGACCTGAGCTGTCTGGTATCTGAACAACCAGATAAACAGGAGAAGGATCAAGAGTTCAAGGGCAGCCTAGGCTACTGTGGTAGTTTGAATGTAATTGGCCCCCATAAGCTCATAGGGAGTGGCACTGTTAGGAGGCGTGGCCTTGTTGCAATAGGTATGGCCTTGTTGAAAGAAGTGTCTCTGTGAGGGTGGGCTTTGAAGTCTCATATATGCTCAAGCCATGCCCAGTGTTTCAGACCACTTCCTGTGCCTGTGGGTCGAGATGTAGGACTCTCAGCTCCTTCTCTAGCACCATGTCTGCCTGCACACCACCACGCTCCCGTCATGATGCTAATGGACTGAGCCTCTGAACTGTAAGCCACCTCAGTTTCCTTTATAAGAGTTGCCATGGTCATAGTCTCTTCACAGCAATACAAACCCTGACTAAGGCAGCTATGTAGCCAGTTTAAGTCTAGCCTGGGCTACATGAGATGCTGTCTCAAAAAGAAATATGTATTTCCTGACTCCTTTCAAGGATTTTTTTTTTAAGGTGCCAGTGAGAATATGAGGTGTGTTTCAGCAGCTTTGACACAGACACACAGACACACACACAGACACACACACACAGACACAGACACAGACACAGACACACACACACACACACACACACACACACACACTCATGCATGCTCATGCACACATCCCAAGCCACGGGAATCCAGACAATTTCCAAACCACATCTCAGTCTGGGTCCTTGGCCAGCAGTCAGCTCCTGTGTGCCCTGAGGTCACTATGCTCAGACCCTCTGTGCCTCACAGTGGCAGCTTCCAATGGCAGACCACGGCCACAGGACACAGAGCTTTGATTTCCTCTAAGCCTTTCTTGAAGCCCTTGCCTGGCAGAAGCAGTACTCTGGAAGGAAGCCGCCCTGCTCACCAACCACATTAGAGAACTTCCCCACACTCGGCAACCCAAGGTTCCACTCGTTCACTGGAGTCTACCCACTGCCAGAGCCTCCTGGAGCCCCAAGCTGGACCCACAAGCTGGCCCATGACAACCCAGAAAAGCACACAGACATTGGATGTGTGTCAGTAAATCTAAAATAAATATAAATATAAAAATCTTTCTCCTTTCTCTTGTTGCTTCCTCGACTTGTTTTAACACATGCTATAATTTTCATACTTTTCCCCCCCTTTTGAGACAGGGTCTCATGTAGCCCGTGGTTGGCTCCCTAGGTCCCCCACAGCTGTGTTTTTACCTGGAGGCTTAGTGCATGTCGCTGAAGCTGGAGACAGAGGAGGCTTTCCAGACATTTGCAGGGACACCCAGCTCCTTAACCCCGGCTAGGAAATGTCACTTCCTTGATGTTCTCTCTGTTCCACATCCTGAAGACATCTCAAGCCACTCTTGGCCCACAGCAGGCCACATAAGGTCTCGTCTCTTCTGGGTTTAGGCCTTTGGCAATTCCCTGAGCTGGGGAATGAGGAGGGAGAGGAGAAGTCTTGATATCCAACAATTAACTCGAGATCACACAATTCAAGATCTGTGGACACCAGGCAATTGCTTTAAAATGCACATTTTAGGGGCCAGCAAGATGGCTTGGCAGTTAAGGAAGGGGAGTAGCTGCTCTTACAGAGGGTACGAGTTCAATTCCCAGCACCCACATGATGGTTCACAACTAACTCCCTGTTACTCCAGTTCCAGGGAATCTGATGCTCTATTCTGACTTCCTCGGCTATCACATACACACTCATGTGCTGTCTTAGTTTGGGTTTTATTGCTCTGAAAAGACACATGACCATGGTAACTCTTACAAAGGAAAACACATTATTGGCTTGCAATTTTAGAGGTTTAGTCCGTTATCATCATGGGGAGACATGGAAGTGTGCAGGCAGACATGGTGCTGGAGAAGGCTCTACATCTTGACCTGCAGGCAACAGGAAGTGGTCTGTCTTCCTAGACTTGGCTTGAGCATATGAGACCTCAAAGCCTGCTTCCACAGTGACACACTTCCTCCAACAAGGCCACACCCTCCTAACAGTGCCTCTCCCTTTGGAGCCATTTTCTTTCAAATCACCGTACCTGGCTAGCCTGGAATTTAATATGTAGACCAGGCTGGCCTCAAAAACTCACAGGGATCTGCCTGCCTCTGCTTCCCAAGTGCTGAGATTAAAAGACTGTGTCACCATGCCCAGTTAAAATACACAGTTTTGCAAAGTATTTTATTTTTAGTCAGATTCCCAACACTGTAACAAATGCCTGGGGAAATCAAAGAGAAAAGGCCTGCTACGCTCACAGTTTTGTAGGTTTCCATCTATTATCAACTGCTTTCATTGCTCTTGGGCCTGTGGTGAGGTAGTTCATGCATCCTCGTGCACACAGTGGAATTTAATCACTCCCCTCACGATCAGAAGGAGCGCACTAGAGAACAGGGTCCACAGTGTGCCTCATTGACACTTTTATCCATTGCCTAAGACTGCCCACCAGGCCCTACCGCACAGTACTGCACAGACTGGGGACTCAACCTTTAACACATGGGTCTTTGGGGAACTCTTATCTGAACTATAGCAATTTACATATTAGAAAGTTGTCTTAGTTAGGGTTTCTATTGTGTGAAGAGACACCATGACCTCGGCAACTCTTATAAAGGAAAACATTTCACTGGGGTGGCTTGATTATAGTTTCAGAGGTTCAGTCCATCACCATCATGACAGGAGCATGGCAGTGGGCAGGCAGATGTGGTGCTGGCTATATCTTGACTGGAAGCACCAGGAAGTCAACTGAGACCCTGAGCGGTATCCTGAGCATAGGAAACCTCAAAGCCCATCCCCACAGTGAGACACTTCCTCCAATAAGGCCACACCCACTCCAACAAAGCCACACCTCCTAATAGCGCCACTCCCTATGAGATTATGGGGCCAATTACATTCAAACTACCACAAGTGTTCAACTAGAGTGCTCAAAGAGGGTGAGGTGGATGATCTTGTTAAGGTGATGGGATTTAGAATGATGTAGGAGGCAAACCTCTGGGGATGTTTGTGAAGGAACTTCTAGACCGAGTAAACTGAGGCAGGAAGACCCACACTAACTGTGGGTGGTACCATCCCATAGATTGTGGTCCTGGACTGCATAAAAAGGAGAAAGCGAGCTGAATACCAGCTTTTATCACTCTCTGCTTCCTAAGTACAGGTGCAATGTGACTGGATGCCTCTTGTCGCCATGCCGTCCCCCCACCCCCCATGGCCTGTGCCCTCAAACTGTGACCCAAAATGAACCCTTTCCTCTTCACTTAGCATTTGTGAGGCACTTTGCTGAAGCATGAGAGAAACGTAACTGAGAGAAAAAGCATGTAGACACATGTATGCATTTTCATGTGAGTAGTATATGTTGCATGGGTTTCTTTTTTAATTAATTTTTTTTAATCTTTCATATGTGCTCAAGGAGGGGAGAGCCTTATGAGCCTACAGATCCTTTCACCTCCTCCAGGAGGCACTGTTAACAGGATCTTATATCAGAAGGTCTCCTGTGGGTCATCATAGCTTCTCTGTTCAAAATATCAAGTGTGTGTGTGTGTGTGTGTGTGTGTGTGTGTGTGTGTGTTGGCTTAGTGGTAAAGGTACTTGCCACCAGCCAATCCTGAACGGAGCTCCATCCCTAACACCTCATGGTAGAATAGGAGAGATGGGACTGCCACAATTTTCCTCTGACCTCTATACTCAGACCTGTGGTAAGAATGTCCAATACTCCACTCCTACCCTCGCACACACACACACACACACACACACACACACACACACACAATTAATAAATAAATAGAAAAAAAATCAGTGGTCATGTCATTCATGGAGATTAGAGCGCCCCTATAATAGATATACAGTCTATTAGATATACACTTAAAAAAAACCCCGCAAGATGGGTTGCAATCAAATCCTCTTCACATCTGCTTCTTTCCGGAGATTCATATATTTTCTGACCGCTTCTAGCCTTTGGAGGCTGCTCTGTCTAACTGCAAAGCTGTCGATGGCTGGTCCAGCTTTGCTCACCCTTCTCAGTCTGGTCCTGCCAACCCCGCTTTCCATTTCTCTCTTTCAGGGCTTCTGGGATGACCTGGGAGCCACCCAGGAAATATCCACATTCTGAGGCTATCTGATTGGCAACCTAAATTCCATTTTGTCTTGTAAAGTCACACACTGTCCGTAGGAGAACTTGTTCAGGTCTCAGAAAAGCAGCCGCCATCTTCACGAGCTCAGCTGTTCTTCCTTGGCAAGCCACCGTCAAGAAGGGGCTTGCTTGTAGACTGTGGACAGTCTCTCATAGGAGGGGGGGCGGGGCTGTCGTTGAAGCCTCAACCAAGATCCAGCCACTCCTCCCAACCAGGTGTATGCAATTCTGCCCTAACTTGCAGGCATACAGGCTGGGAAGGTTTATTGAAGAGAGGTTCCAGTGTGGGCATTTATGGGGCGATGGGGAAGGCCATCATCTGTGTTGGGTGCAGAACTTTCAGTCCTGCTGCTTTGGGGTCACCCACACTCTGCAGATCAGTCCAACAAATTCACTGATTCCCCGGGGTGGGGGGGGGGGCGGTGTTGAACTTGGGTGGCACTTAAAAGTCGTTTAAAACAACAAAAAAAAATAATTCAGGGAAGAAACCGTGCTCGTTTTAAGAAATGCAAGAGAAAGAGCAAGGCCTTATCATTGGGAATTGCGAAATGGGACAAAGCATCCTCCAAACACAGAGAAGAAGCAGCAAAAGCAATCTAAACCCTAGTAGCATTGAATGCAGAGCCCCGCAGGCGCGGGCGCAGGAAGGTTCGTAATCCCCTGGGCTCTTGGACCGCCCAGCTCCGGATCAGCCAATCAGAGGGCGAGGGGCGTGACCTGCCTTGAGATTGGCCGAGCGGCGGCGGCTAATTGCGCAAGCGCCATGGGTTCGCGGCACTCGGGACTCAGCGCGTGTGTCCTGGCCGTCGTCGTCGTCGCTGTCGCCATGCCTGCCGATATCAGCCAGTGGTCCGGGCCGCTGAGCCTGCAGGAGGTGGATGAGCGTCCCCAGCACGCTCTGCGGGTCGCCTACGCCGGAGTGGAGGTGGACGAGCTGGGCAAAGTGCTGACGCCCACCCAGGTACCGCGCAGGCCTGCGGGCGAGGGAGGCCCGGGAGCAGCGGGACGGAGCAGGCCTCGCACCCAGGGCCTCCGGGCTCAGCTTTTGCAGCCCCAGCTGCGGGACAGGAGTCCCACCCCACAGCCGGGGGCGTATTATGTAACCCTTCTTCACTGTCCAGAACTTGCAGCCACCCCCAGCGAGCGGCCTGCACTTTGCTGGGCTGCAGGGCCAGCGCCTTCCCATTACCTATGTTGTTGGTGGGGGTGGGGGCGGGGGCGGGATGCTGAACCCCAAGAGCGGCTCCAAGCTCAGAGAAACTAGGTCTCACCCTTCAGTTTGTGTATTTAGAGCACAGGGTTTGGGATGGTGACTTCGAAGTTTCCAGCGGGAGGCCTGGCCGGTCTCCATTGTCCCAAACTTTGTGCGTGTCCTTGGGCGTTCTCATTTTCTGAGCTCTTGAACTTGTTCAGTGAAGGCAGATTACGCATCAGCTGGCCACTATATTCAAAGGCGTGGTGGCTCAGGACCCCAATAAGATTGTGGAGGAGGACTTGGTGCCACGGTTGGACATCTGTCCCACCGCTTTCTGTTAATAACATGGGAATAGTGTTGGTAAGGCTGGTATGTGTGTGTGTGTGTGTGTGTGTGTGTGTGTGTGTGTGTGTGTGTGTGTGCTCAACTGTGTAGCTCTGACTGGCCTGGAACGGAGCTCACTATATGACCAAGCTGCCCTTAAACACACAGAGATCCACCTGCTTCTGCTTCCCAAGTGCTGGGAATTAAAGGCATGCACCCCATCTGGTTTCTTCTTTTAAGATGTTTTATTTTTATTGATATGTCAATGTGTGGGTGTATGTGAGTGAGAGCAAAGAGCGTGGAGGTCAGAAGAGGCATCAGATCCCCTGGAGCTGGAGTTGCAGGCAGTTAAGAACCGCCCTACCCCCCACATGCCTCCCCTCCCCCACGGGTGCTGGGAATGTCAGTTCTTTGCAAGAGTTCTTAATGACTGAGCTGTCCCTCCAGCCCCAAGATTCAGGTTTTAATAGAGGTCATACTCAGGAACTTCTATTAATCTGCTGTTGCAGACTATAGTAGAATACATGGATGAAAATACAATAAATATTTTTGCATCCTTAGTTAAAAAGTCAATAAAAAAATAATCTTCATGTTTTACCTTTTAGGAATATAAGGCTGCAAAGTGTTGAGTTTGAGAGCGTTTCTGAATCTTTAACCTCAAACTGGTTCCTTCCTCCAGGTTAAGAATAGACCCAGCAGCATTTCATGGGATGGCCTCGACCCAGGGAAACTCTATACCCTGGTCCTCACGGACCCTGATGCTCCCAGCAGGAAGGACCCCAAATTCAGGCAAGTTGGGGAAAAGATGATGAGAGGCAGTCATCCAGATACGACCTGTCCGGTGGAAGTTCCTTGCTAGACAGGAACCCATAGACCTCCTGGGGTTACAGCCTGGTTTGTAGTGCTGGGGAGGAAGGCCAGCTGAGCCACATCCTCAGCCCCGGAAACGGGGTTCCTACAGCCCTCTCGTTTGTATGGGAAAGCTCTGTCATCTGCCATTGCAGCCCAGCGTGGAGTAGGTGGGTGCTCGTCACATCCCTGTCATCTGGTGCTCACAGTCGTTTGTTCTGTCTCCTCTCTCTCCAGGGAGTGGCACCATTTTCTGGTGGTCAACATGAAAGGCAATGACATCAGCAGTGGCAAGGTCCTGTCCGATTACGTGGGCTCTGGGCCTCCCAGTGGCACAGGTCAGTAAAGGTTGCTTCAGGGGTGGGGTGTGAGAGCAGACCGGGGGAGTGTTGGGATGGCCCGGGGGGGGGGGGGGGGGCGCGGGGGGGGGGGCCGGGGCGGGCACAGCCCCGCTTTATTATTTCCAAGCCTTACCCTCAGGGAGACACAAGCCTGCTTGCTCACCCCTCGCTTGAAGGACTGTGGGGGTTCTGACTGGGCGGGTCCTCTGTAGAATCACTGCTTGGACTCCTCGAATGCCATGTCAGTGTGTGATTTCTGGTGGTCCTGAAAAATTACAGCCAGGGCCCTCAGACGCTTTAGGCAAGCTCCTGTCTCTGGGCTGTCCAGTGCTTTGAATGAGCAGGGGCACAGGGAGCAGGCGGTGCTGTGGGGAGCGTGGCGTGAGTGTCTGGGGGCTGCGTGTGGGGCAAATGAAGTTGAGCCCTTCTGGTCCCTGACTGATCGGCTTCGTGTGATCTTAGGAGTTTCCGATCTTATGAACAGGTAGTGATCACCATTTTCATACCGATGCCCAAAGACTGCCTTTTATATCTCTTTATAACTCCTTTTCTCCCCACTGAAGAGACAGACACACACACACACACACACACACACACACACACACACACACACGCACGCTGTAGCGACCGACATTGAACACACGCTATTTTGTGTTTACATGGACAGTATGAGTCAGTGAGAGTCAACTCCGACATCGAAATTCCCCAAAGCACCCGTGGAGCTGGTGGGGGACATGGTTACTGCCTGTTGCCTGTTACACGGTGTTCCCATCCGCTGGAACATGGCCACGGCGGTGATGGGTGATGCATGGCAGAATGCGACCTTCTGTGCATTGTTCCGCCCTGAGGACTGACTGGAATACTAATAAGTACCCGATAAGGACAAGGACCGTTGCTCATGGCTCACGGTGTGGCCGCAGGCCCGGCAGCTTCCAGGTGCCTTGAAGGCCTCTCGCATGTTCATTACAGGAGAATCAAGAAGCAAATTTCTGGGGACTCTGAGGTTCTCTAGGGCACCTACGAAAGGAGGTGATTTAATTATAGACGGATGGCCCTGGGGAGTAAAGCCATTCTCTGGAGGAGGAGCTGTGCTCTGCTTCCCAGACTAGAAACGCCAGCAGCTCTCGGGTGCTCTGAAGGGTTAGCCTGTGTAATAACTGATGGGTCGTGAGGTTTCAGGCAGAGGATTTGAGGCACACACACATCTGGACACCCCAGGAAGATGCAGGCTCTTCCTGCCCCCGCGAAGGTTTCAGAGGTGGCCTTGTTCCTGTGGCTCCCCTAGAGCTCAGCGTTTTCTGCCCACCCGCCTCCACGGTCACTTTGGCCACCACATTTCCAGTGGGCAGAGTGTGTGGGGTGTGTTAACCTGGTGAGCGGTCATCCTGGTTCTAGTTCATTTCATTAATTAGTATTCTCTGTTCCCGTGCCTCACGGTTCAGCCTTCCTCCTCCTGGGCACTTGGCCAGATTGTGGGTGTCGTGAAGAGAGCCACTGTGTACCTTCCTGGCTGTTCTCAGCAGGGGGTTCCATCACTCTTGGGTAGACATCCCAGGTCTAAGAGTTAGTTGATCTGGAGTTCTCCAAAATGGACATTCTGCACCCTGATCAGCTTGTATGAGGCTTTTGTGAGTTTGTAAAATCCTTGCAGCTCCCCAGGAGGTCTTTTATACTTTTGTGACAGGTGGCATACTGTGGCTTCCTTGTCCAGCGCTCTGATGGATGATGGCCATTTCTGTCTTTACCATCCTTGTACGTGTAAAAAAAAAAAAAAAAAGACTTTTTAAAAAGTGGTTAAAACCATACGATTTTGACATAGTTTCATGTAGCTCAGATTGGCTTTGAACTTCAGAATGATCCTTAACTCCTCCTCCAAGTGCTGGGGATGCTGGTGTGCACCACTACACACTGTGGACCGTTGTGCTGTCTAGAAAAGCAAGCCGGGGATTTTTGTACATGTTAGGCATGAGTCTTCCCAACTGGGGCTCACTCCCACCCCACACTTACAGTCTGGGTGATGCTTGCCTCTCCCTGCAGGCCTTCACCGCTATGTCTGGCTGGTGTACGAGCAGGACAAGCCGCTGAACTGTGATGAACCCATCCTCAGCAACAGGTCAGGAGACCACCGTGGCAAGTTCAAGGTGGCGGCCTTCCGCAAGAAGTACCACCTGGGAGCCCCAGTGGCGGGCACGTGTTACCAGGCCGAGTGGGACGACTACGTGCCTAAGCTGTATGAGCAGCTGTCCGGGAAGTAGGGAGCCGGCAGTCCTGGGGACCCCCCACAGTATTGTCAAGTTGTATAAAGCATGCTGTTTCTCCTTCCTTCCTTCCTGCCCCCTTTGCAGGGAGTCCTGAGCTGTGCTAGGGTAGAGGTTTAGGGTGATTTCCCGCTACCCATCCTTATGATTCTACTAGTTGCATCCTGGTTTATGTTTGCTCGAATTTAGGCTCCATCTGCGGGGTGGTTGGTGTTCTGATGGAGTCATTGTATCGTTAATTTAAGAAGCGCAACTCTTAGGGCCGGGTCCACGGGCTAGTGTTGTCTGTACGTGGTCTGACAAGGGCTAGGTGCAGAACCAGGTACGGTGGCATCTTCTGAGATGTGTTTTGAGAGTTCTGTCCCCCGACTGAGACAACCCAAGGCTTCCATGTCAGCCAAGCCCCGAGAGTCCATATGGGTCAGGTGGCTGCACAGGTGTTGATGTCCTGTAGCTAAGGAACAAGGGCTGCTGTGCTGAGGCGTGGCCATGGAGAGGATCCCTGCTAAGCCTTGCTTCTCAGTGTTGTGAGCGAAAGTCACTGGAGTTGCTACATGTTTTAATTGTGTGTGTTCATCGGCAAATAAAAATAAAAGGCATTGGAATCAGACATGCAGGTACTTTCCTTACTGTGTCTGGGTTTCACACGTGGCCGGAGTCAGAGCCCTCTTGAGGCAAGCAGCAATGCGATCCGGCCACAGGGAGGGTTCTGCCATCCCTTCCTTCTGGGTGCTTATAAAGGCTGTGGGAACAGAGGAGTCAGGAGTGGTGGCGCATGCCTTTTGTCCTACCGCTTGGGAGGCAGAGGCAGGTGGATCTCTGTAAGTAGGCTAGCCTGGTCTCCATAGTGAGACTGTGTCCCAACAAGAATGAAAAAACAAAACAAAACAAAACAAACCAAACTCCCAGGCTTCAGGCTGGCCTGGGAATGGTGGATCAGACCTGCAATCCCAGCATTTGGGAGGCTGAGGCAGGAGGATTGCGTGAGTTTGGGGACAGCTCGGGCTACATAAAAAATAATGAAGGCCACTGAGATGACTCAGCAGGCAAAAGCACTTGTCAACCCTGATGGCCTGACTTCAGACCCCGGGACCCAGTGTTGGAAGGAGGAAACTGACAACTGTAGGTTCTGATGTCACTTCAACACGTGCGGCTTAGCACACGGACACCCGAGCACAAACACATCATTTTAAAAGGTATTTAAAGAGGAAGAGGCTTGCTCTGGGCCAAGAAGCACCTTTACTTCTGACGAGTTCTTTCTTGTCAAATGCCCTTGCTCTTGTCCTCCGTGACGGAGCTGATGAGCAGAAGGGCTTGTTTTGGCTCGTGGGTCTGTCACAGCAGGGAAAGCACAGCTAGATGGCCCAGGCTGTGGTGGTGGGACTGTCTGGTGACGGGGGTTCACATCCCGGCAGAGCAGAGAGCATGGGGCTGGAACCAAGCGGGCTAGAACTCCCAGAGGCCTGAGCCTTTGGCCTTCTTCCTCCAACCAGAAACGAACTCTTAAAAAGTTCACAGCCTTCCAAAACAGCACTCCCACCGGGGAAAAGAATCCCGTGAGAGATGGACCAAATCCAGAACACAGCCCTACTGCATCCCTTGGTGCCAGGGATGGGACCCAGGACCCTTCTGCGCTCCCCACATTCTCCACAAGCCTTCCCCTTTGGTGTGGTGAAGCTGTCAGTGTCTCAGAAATAAACACTCCTGATGGTTCCCCCACGGGTGTCAGAGGAGCAGGTGGAGCAGACCCAGCTCCTGCCTGGTGTCAAGAGGTTCCTGTCACTGTGACTGGGCTCATGGGGAAGGATCTGGAGTTAGACCTCCCCATCACTGCTATTCTTGGATGGTGACAGGCCTTACAGCCTACCTCAGGCTGGCCTTGAATTCCTGATCCGGCTCTGCGTCCCTCTGTCCCTGGAGTTACAGGTATGTGCCATCTACCCACCTCCTAGTACTTTCTTTGAAAAATGTTGAGAACATGGCCTCATGGTTCCTGGGTGGGATCAGGTAGGTAGAGTTTGTGGAAAATGTATTTTTAAAGTAAGTTAATAAAATAAAAGTTCTAATGAATGATGGGGTTGGGGTGTAGCTCAGTGGTGGACATGCACTTTGCATGTACATGCCCCCGGTTTGATCCCAGCACCAAAAGAAACACACTACACACACATGCAACAGAGCGTGGAAAGAAAGTGCCTTCCAACTCAACATGGTGTCGTGATGGCAGACAGTCCCTGGCTTAGATTTTCTTCCAGAAGAAACAAAATGTACATTATCTTTACATCCTTAAGATAAAGAGATAAGTCATGGTCTGGACACTGGTAAGCACTGTAAGGCACTTACTTAACAAAATTGTCTTGTTTTTTTGAGATAGGGTTTCTCTGTGTAGCCGTGATTGTCCTGGATCTCACTCTGCAGCCCAGGCTGGCCTCGAACTCACAGAGATCCGCCTGCCTCTGCCTCCCGAGTGCTGGGATTAAAGGCATGCGCCACCACCACCCAGCCAGTGCACCCTCTTAATCACTGAGCCTTCTCTCCAGCCTTTTCTTTAAAATTAAAAAAAAAAAAATTTTTTTTAGCCATCCATCCATTCATCCATCTATCATGTGTTGTGTGTGGATGTAGACACATGTGCACATGCACACACACGTGTATACTGCAGCATGTGAAGATCAGAATTCAATTTGTGGAAGGTGGTTCTTTCTACCCTGTGGGTCCTGGGATCAAACTCCTATCATCAGGTTTGGTGGCAAGCACCTCTATCCGCTAAGCCATCTCACCGACCCAGGTACCTATTTTCCAAACCTACTAACTACTCCATACAATGGTTCTTCGGGTGCTGTAGTTCCATTTTGAACCACTGTGTGGTTTTGCCTATTTCCATTCATTTGCTGTTATAAATAGTGCTTCAGCAAACACCCTTCATACAGGTGTGGGGGGAGCCCTAGTATTGTCAACAATGTGTCCGCAGGTATGCGTCTTTTCAGTTCTGATATGTGCAGACTGCCCTCCAGGAAGAGTGGTGTGTGAGTCCCATCGCTACTGTTGGGCCAGTTTTATTGAACTTCAAACATTTTGACTTAGTATTTACATATATTTAAAATCATCCACTAGCTTTCTTCCTCTTACGAGATTTTTCATGTGATTTTGCATCACTAATTGCAAGATGTTAGGTTTTCTTAAAAAGTGATAATCAGGGTGAAGCAGTCCTCTGCTTCCCTGTCTAAACACGCGTAGACTCAGGCCAGCAATGAGGCAAAGTCACTGCCACCAAATCTGACCCAGGGGACCCACAGTGTGGGAGGAAAGAACTGACTCACCGCTGACCCTCGTGTGTGAGGTGTGGTACACGTGGGCATACACACATACACAAAATAAGAAATGTAATAAATGGGGACTGGAGAGATGGCTCAGAGGTGAAGAGCACTGGGTTCAAGTCCCAGCAACCACATGGTAGCTCACAACCATCTGGTGCCCTCTTCTGGCCTGCAGGCATACATGCAGACAAGCACCTGCATACATTAAAAAAAAAAATCAATCTTAAGAAAAAAAAGAAATGTAATAAATGATTAAACTGAACCTGATTTGACATGCCTGAGCAAAGTCCAAAGGCTCAGAGCCGTTCCCTGATTACAGCCTTCCCAAGAGCTTAACACAACGGTCTGGAATGAACACAGAGACAAGTGAGAGCGGTTTGAAGGCACAGGCCATCCTGGCGGGGAAGGCGTGGTAGGAGGAGCTTGAAGCAGCTGTCACGTGACACCCACAGTCAGGAAGCAGAGAGAGCTGAATGCTGGGGCTCACTCAGCTCGCTTTCTCCTTTTCAGGACCCTGGCCCGTGGCATGGTGACACCCACAAGTACAGTGGATTGTCTCACCTCAATTACCTTAATCCGGATAATCGCTCACAGGCCTGCCCAGAGGTTTATCTATGATTTGAGTCTGGATCCTGTAATAATAATATCAGCCACCACAAGAGGTGTCTCACCATCCAGCCGGGCTCACAGCCCAGGATTACTTAAAATGGTATCCTGTTACTTTGTGTGTGTCCGTGTACGGTTGGCATATGCATGCATCATGCGGGGGTGTGCAGCCCAGCGTGTGTGGCCAGTGGAAGACTTGGTGGAGCTGGTTCTCTCTTACTAGTTCAGGTATTGAACTCACGTCAGTCAACAGGTTTGCACAGCAAGCCCCTTCCTTGCTGAGCTGTCTCGTTGGCCCTCAGCCCAGTGGTGTGTCTAAGGTTGGAATCTGGGGACGTGCCTGTCATTCTGACCGCATGTGGATGGGAACATGTGCTGCGTCAGTCCCTCTGGAATTCCTGAATTCACCTCTAGTTAACGGAGACCACGTCCCAAAAGCAGGGCTAATATCTCATCAGTGTTTAAACCCAACTGCACAGGGTGGAAACGTGTCTTGACGTGGGTGCAATGTCAGGCAGCCTCACAGTTGATTGGAAATCCCTGGTTGAAGCTGGGCAGTGGTGGCGCACACCTTTAATCCCAGCACTCCGGAGGCAGAGCCAGGCAGATCTCTGTGAGTTCGAGGCCAGCCTGGTCTACAGAGCAAGTTCCAGGACAGGTTCCAAAGCTACACAAAGAAACCCTGTCTCGAAAAACCAAAAACCAAAACCAAACAAACAAAACCCCCAAAACAAAAACGGAGATCCCTGGTTGATTGACAGATGCTGCTGGGATAGATAGAGCCTCGGTCCTTCGCAGGGCCTGGGAGGCGTTTGTCATCAGATCCCCACAAGTCTCTTGACTCATGCAGCTCCTACCTTGCAGGAGTGCCTCCTGGTTCCTTGAACTTGCCAGGCACTTTCAGATCTGGCCCTTCACACACACTGTCATTTTTCTGCTCTCTCTGTTGACAGTGATGACCCTTACAGTACCTTGTCTGAGCGGGCTAGGTATTCCCATGGCTCTGTGGCCGTGTTTCCAGTGCCATTTAAAGATGCATGTGCATATAGGTTTTCTTTCTTTCCTTCTTTCCTTCCTTCCACCCTCCCTCCCTCCCTCCTTCCCTTCCTTCATTTTTAAGGCAGTGTGTTACATCTCTCAAGATGGCCTCAAACTCAGACCTCCTATCCTCCAGCTCTGCCTCTCGGCTGCTGCGATTCAGCTGAGCACCACAGCCCCCCGTTTATGCAGTGCTGGGAATGGAGCCCAGGGCTCTGTGCGTGGTCAGCAAGCACCCCATCAGCTGACTGGCCTCTCCAGCCCCTGTGTGTAGAGTTTTTTGAATTCTGGTCTTGTAAGAGATTATTTTATTTTTTTATTTTTTAATTTTTTTAATTTTTTTATTTTATTTTATTTTTTGGTTTTTCGAGACAGGGTTTCTCTGTGTAGCTTTGCGCCTTTCCTGGAACTCACTTGGTAGTCCAGGCTGGCCTTAAACTCACAGAGATCCGCCTGGCTCTGCCTCCCGAGTGCTGGGATTAAAGGCGTGCACCACCACCGCCCGGCTAAGAGATTATTTTAAAATATGTCTATGAGGGTATTTCTGTGTGGAGGTAGATGTATGTAAGTGCAGTGTCTGTGGAGAGAGGGCACTGGAGTTAAAGGCGGTTGTTCATATATGTGTGTGTGTGTGTGTGTGTGTGTGTGTGTGTGTGTATGTGTATGTGTGTGTTCTATGTATGTATGTATGTATGTATTTAAATTTAATATTTAGAAGGTAGTGCTCTTCAGGATGTCAAGGACTGAGAATGTGTTGGGTGGAGGCATGGCTCAGTGGTAGAATCCTTGGATACTGTCTGCAAAGCCCTGGGTTTTTCCCCCAGCGCTACAGGAAAACCAAACAAACAAACAAACAAACAAAAAAAAAAAACGCTAACGAACAATAAGAAGCTACAGTCCCCAGCAGTGGAGGACACCGCCTGTGTCCTGAAGTCTTCTGAATGATTGACAAGGGGTCCTTAGCTTCAGGGACTTTATTTTCTCTCTCTGTTTTGAGATGGAGTCTAAGTGCATAGCCCATGTTGGCTCCGGTCAGATCGGTGTCTGATAGCCCAGATTGGCTCTGGTCTGATGGGCACCTGACTCTTTCCTACATGGACTTCTGTGTCCATAGGACTTATTGTTTTTTTTTTTTGTTTTTTTTTGTTTTTTTTTTTCCGAGACAGGGTTTCTCTGTGTAGCTTTGCGCCTTTCCTGGAACTCACTTTGTAGACCAGGCTGGCCTCGAACTCACAGAGATCCGCCTGGCTCTGCCTCCTGAGTGCTGGGATTAAAGGCGTGCGCCACCACCGCCTGGCCCATAGGACTTATTATCAGTCACTCATCATGACCACTAGTCACTGGGTGTCTCCCAGCCCTGCACTGTGACGTCACCTGTGGCAGGGACATGGATGGGCACATGGAAGGCACTCATGTACAGCCACAAGAACCACAGGACAAGGCTTACCAGCTACACCTTAGCTATATGCTTGACAAACTTGTTTTTCTAAAAAAAAAAAAAATTTGATTTTGTGTGTGCTTATGTGTACACACATGCCATGGTGCATGTTAGAGGTCAGAAGACAGCTTGCAGGAGGGGGGTGTTGTCTTTCCTCCTGTGGGCTCCAGGGTTTGAACTCATGTTATCAGGCTTGGCAGCAAGCACCTTTTACCCAATGAACCATCTTGCCAGCCCATAAACCTCTTTTTATAATCCTCTTTACACTCAGGGGAGTTTACTACATGCTGCAAGGGAGGACTCTGGCTTTCTGCCCTGTCCTTGTGTTTCTTTTATACCTGGGTTGCTGGTTTTTGTTTTTTGTTTTTTTTGCTTTGTTTTGTTTTGGTTTTTCTGAGATAGAGTTTCTCTGTGTAACAGCCTGGGCTGTCCTAGAACTCACTCTGTAGACCAGGCTGCTGTCCTAGAACTCAGAGATCTGCCTGCCTCTGCTTCCTGAATGCTGGCATTAAAGGCATGTGCCCCCATGCCAGGCTCCTCCAATCTTACTTTCAATGTGCTGACCATAAACACTAACTGAGGGGCCTGGGATGCTGGGCGGCTGTTACCATAGGCTTTATGGAGGAGTGAATCCATGTTAGTAACTGTGTTATTTTACAGTTGTCAGATTTAGTCACAATGAAACCGACAGGTTACATATGTGCTTGATAACACTCTCTTTTAGGATCTGAGAATGGTTCTCAGGTTCCTCATTCAAAAGAGCAGTGTTAGGGATTTAGCTCAGTGGTAGAGCGCTTGCCTAGCAAGTGCAAGGCCCTGGGTTCGGTCCTCAGCTCCGGAAAAAACAAACAAAACAAAAAAACGAAAGAGCAGTGTTGGCAGGGGCAGGGGCAGGGGCAGGGGCAGGGGCTGGGCCGGGGCTGGAGAATAGTCCTACTACAGTTGGAATAGTGCCTACCTAGCACACAGGAGGCTGAAATTAGACCCCTGCACTGCAGAATCAGAAAACTGCATGTGGCCTCAGCTTGGCTGAGCATGCCTAAGCAGCCCAACTCTCAGGTCATTAGGAAAGCACAAAACAAGGCTGGGTGTGTAGAGGCACACGCCTCTAATCCCAGCACTTTGGGGAGGTGATGGGGTAAGGGTAGAAGGATCTCTGTGAGTTCGAGACCAGCCCAGTCTGCATTGTGAGTTCCAGGGGGAAAAAAAGTGGGAACACCAAAAACAAGAAGAAATGAAGAGACAATAATAACAAGAAAGCAAAATCCAATTTCAGTATGCACGGCTTGCAGAGCTAAGGGTATAGGTGTGAGCCATCCCGGAAGTCCTGCTTTTACTGCATGGTTACTCTAGTGACAGGAGGCCGGGAAGGGATGGAGTCTGCACTACAGTGGGACAGTTTCCTTCCGCAGCTTGCTCTTCTTCGTGGGGTGCAGTCGTCTTGCCTGCGATCCTGTGTGGCTTGTGCTTCTAAGGCTAGGGGCACTGAGCTGGGCCGGTCTCTGTGAGCATGTCAAAAAGCGCACCTCCATCTTGGTCCAGAAGAAACTGGAAGATTCGGCTTCCCCTCAGCGTCCTTCTGGAAGGAAGCCCTGGAGCACGGTTCCAGGAGGACTCAGCCTTTGGAGTGAGTCATCCCCCAGAGGCACCTAGAAGGGAAACCCTGCCACAAGAACACAGCCAGGCAATGTGACGAACACTTTTATTTACAAATATAATTAAAAGCCCTGACAGTTAATCATGCTCTTCCTCGGAACCTGAAAAAGGTTTTTTGTTTTTTTTTTTTTTTTAAAGTGGTTTTTTTTTTTTAAGGTGCATGCCAAAGGAGTAAAGCCTTTTTTTCTTCATCATTTTTTATTGTAAGAAAATACACAGTTTGAAAGGATGAATAATGCAATATTTATGACCAAAGATAGGGGGCGCGGGGAGGGAAGGAGAAATAAACGGAGATGATCGGACTGAAAAAGACATTGAACTCGAGACTGAACTGGAAACCGCCGGGAGGTGGGCGTGGGTGGGTAGGGAGGAACAGGAGGAGGAAGTAAAAAAATTTTGATCAGAGAAACAGTTAAAATACAATATGAAAATAAGCAATTCCTCTCCTTAGATTCCCTCTATACACAAAATACATGATTTGCCAAAGCCCAATTTTGTGCTACTGGGATTCTGTGAGTTCCGTACGTGTATTCGCACCGTCTGCAACAGCAGAGGATGCCGGGATACAGTAGACCAGGCTGACGGCAAGGCAAACTCTTGCCGGCAGGTTCTTAAAAATCACAAGCTCTCTGCACCCCACCCCCCCACCCCGGCCCCAAAATAGTAATAATATGTTACCACTTCATATGTACATCACAATTAGTTCCTGTAAAATGTATCAAATTTTCAATCTTTAATAAAACTTTGTTTTTTTTTTAATTCCTGATGAATAAATACCAAAAAAATAAAATAAAATAAAATTATGCAGCAGCTGGTTAAGGTGTAAGGCTGCGGATTTTGTGTCTCTCTCCCCCTTGGCATGTATTATTTATTTAGTTTTCTTTCTTTAGTTTATTATTTTTTTTTGCTTTATTTTCACTAGTTGGTGACAATGAGGGATTGCTTAAAGCAATATCCATCTGTGTTCCATCGCTGTTTGTTGGTTGACTGACCCCAGAACCACCTCCAAGGTTTTCGCCAGAGCATCTGTGAGCCACACCGGTACTTCGGTGTGGGTGGTGGACGGTAGGGACGGCCGGGCGGGCCGGCCGGCGCTGAAAGTTGACATGGGGGAGGAAAGGGCCCCTGATGGAGTAAGAGTAAACAGGCACTAGGTCCGACACGATGTCAGGAAGAGAGAGAGAGAGAGAGAGAGAGAGAGAGAGGGGGAGAGAGAGAGAGAGAGTGTGAAGTGAGAGCGACGCCCGTTAAAATGGGGAATGTAGTTTTGCAGGGTCTGAATTTTTTTGTTTTCTTTTTTTCATTTTTTTTTTTTTGTAAATGGCAAAAAAAAATTTAATCTCATCTATAGTCCTCCTTAGGAAAATCTAATGTCACCAAATTCCCAAATCCCATTCTGAGGCTCTCCATGTCAAAAGTCTCCGTCTCTCGCTCTTGTCTTTCCAGGAGAATCTTGATCCTCTCGCTACGTTCCTTCTGCAGGGCGGCCAACTCCTCTTCAATCTGCACGAAGCACAGAAGTGGGCCTCAGTGCCAGGGCTCATCCCACAGCCACGAGGAACCCCCCCCCATGAGTTTGAGCTCGTGCGTGCGAACACACACACACACACACACACACACACACACAAGTGGGGAACAGCCTAGACCTGAGAGCCGGGAGCCCAGGAATAAAGTATCTTGGATTTGATCCACTATGTCTCAAACTTGCTAGGGCTGGGGTGTGGCAGTGGTGTGGTGGGATGGTAGTGGTGTGGTGGTGGTAATGGTGGTGGTAGTGTGGTGGTGTGGTGTGGTGTGGTGTGGTGTGGTGTGGTAGTCTGGTGGTGTGGTGTGGTGGTGTAGTGTGGTGTAGTGGTGTGGTGTGGTGTGGTAGTGTGGTATGGTGGTGTAGTAGTGTGGTATGGTGATGGTGTGGTGGTATGGTGGTGTGGTGGGGTGATGGTGTGGTGGTGTGGTAGTGTGGTATGGTGATGGTGTGGTGGTGTGGTAGTGTGGTATGGTGATGGTGTGGTGGTGTGGTGGTGTGGTGGTGTGGTATGGTGATGGTGTGGTGGTGTGGTGGTATGGTGGTATGGTGTGGTGTGGTGTGGTGGTGTAGTAGTGTGGTATGGTGATGGTGTGGTGGTGTGGTAGTATGGTATGGTGATGGTGTGGTGGTGTGGTAGTGTGGTATGGTGACAGTGTGGTGGTATGGTAGTGTGGGTGGTGCTAGTGGTATGGTGTGGTGTGGTGGTGTGGTATGGTGATGGTGTGGTGGTGTGGTAGTGTGGTATGGTGATGGTGTGGTGGTGTGGTAGTGTGGTATGGTGACGGTGTGGTGGTATGGTGGTGTGGTAGTGGTATGGTGTGGTGTGGTGTGGTGTGGATGGGGGTGGCGATGCTATCTGAGCCTGGGCTGATCCAGGTCAGTGTCTTCTTCCCTCTTGAGTCCAATGAGTCTGTGTGATAGCTTTTTTTTTTTAATGGGGGTGTTGGGCTAGAACCCAGGTCCTCCTGTCTGCAAAGGACACACCTTCCCCACTGGGCCATCTCCTCAGCCCCAGCTTTGAGCTGCCTCATGGCAGTTTCCACTCGACCCTCCTACAGCAAGGCATAATTCCAGGGGGTTAACATTTACTACACGTGGCAACACCAACCTATCTTGGTTTTTACTTTAAAAAAATTATTTTTATTTAATTATTTACGTCTATTTGTGTCTGTGTTTAGGTGTGTGCATATGAGTGCAGTGTCTATGGAGACCAGAAGAGGGTGTCAAATACCATTATTATTATTATTATTATTATTATTATTATTATTATTATTTGTTTGTTTTTTTCGAGACAGAGTTTCTCTGTGTAGCTTTGGAGCCTATCCTAGAACGCTCTCTGTAGCCCAGGCTGGCCTCTAACTCACAGAGATCCACCTGCCTCTGCCTCCTGAGTGCTGGGATTAAAGGAGTGCACCACCACCGCCTAGCTCTCATTTTATTTCTTTTTTTTTTCTTTTTTTTTTTTTTTTTTTTTTTTTTGGTTTTTCGAGACAGGGTTTCTCTGTGTAGCTTTGCGCCTTTTCCTGGAACTCACTTGGTAGCCCGGGCTGGCCTCGAACTCACAGAGATCCACCTGGCTCTGCCTCCCGAGTGCTGGGATTAAAGGCGTGCGCCACCACCGCCCGGCTCATTTTATTTCTTATTTAAAGAGCCTGCGGGTAATTTCATTCGCTGAAAAAATTCAAGTCTTATTTGACGTTTTTTTAGGCCCCTGGGCCGCCATGTTGGCATTCCATAGTTCTTATGTAAGTGATGTCATCCAGCTGGCTAAGATGGCAGGCTTCCTAAGCAGCGCCTCGGATGGTTGAATAACCTTCCTGAGCCATCGTGTCCCAGGCCTGGAGATAATGCCTGCCTCTCTTGGGTACCAGGGGTAAGTTGAGAGGGTCACTAGGGAGGGCTCCGTACAAAACCACGACCCTGCCCCACCCCAGCCCCAGCAACCCGCTCCCTACCCGGAAACTTCCTACCTTCTGCTCAAGATGCGCTCTGCGCAGAGACACCCTCTGCTCTAGCTTCTGCAGCTCGCGCTCGTGCTGGGCCTCCGTCTGCATCTTGATTTTGCTCTGGTAGGCGTTGAGCAGCTCCATCTCCTGCTGGAGCTGTAGTCTCAAGGCCTGGCACTCCGCCTCTTGCGCCTCGTCTAGCCGTAACTGTGGGTACAGAAGACACACGCTATATAGATACACACAGCAGTCCACGCGCGCACCACTCTGGGGACGACTGGGAATGGTCCCCTTGCTCGGACTTAGGCGGAAGGGCAGAAACTCGATAGACATTGCAATTTGGATTAGAGCCAGAGGAGTCTGCCCGGGCAGCCACAGGATCCTAAGAGTACATTTCCTTCGGTGCGGGCCTCAGATCCCAGAAGGCTGTCTACTCTAGACGCTAAGCATGAGCGCTCTGGAGGTGAGCTGGTGACCCTGAAGCCTGGCTCTGCTGCTCCAGGGTGTCACTTTGCTAATTATTCAGCCTCCTTTGGTTTCATTTCTTTCTTTTTCTTTTTTTCAAGGAACCAATCATAATAATTCCCATTAAGGTTGGCATGAGTTTTAAATGAAAGACTCCATATAGGATCCCGACCCTAAGACCCCCATACATACTACAATGTCCAATAAACAGCAGCTATTACATTATTTTGTTTCTGACAAGACAGTGTCCATATTTAAACACCTTTAACCATAAAACCATGACATCATATAGACGTGTTTAGTGCTACAGAAGTGAATTCAACAACAATTCATATTCATGAAGACCGTGCCCACTGTAGCTGTCATGACCGAACAAATCATGCTGGCCATGGCTGTGGCTATACATGGCATCTTCCTCGCCACCAACCCAGAACCCCACGGGTTCAGAAATCTCACTCCTCGAGAGCAGCTGATAACCTCAGGGGACGTATCTTGCTTCAAAGCAATGGGATCTAGATTATGCGCGCATCCTGGCCCAGTTCCCTTAACTTTACATTTTGTACCAAGATGCCCAGATCTTATGTGGAGATGGGCCAAGTCCACCTGCAGAATCTAGAAGGCCGGAGCTCAAAGATGTTCCTGGGTCAGATCATTAGCATAGCACGGGTTAGGTCCTCTGTACTAGGCAGTCCCTCAGTTTGGCTGGGATTACTGAGGTCAGAGCCCCGAGTCAGGCAGCATGGCTACCCTGAGTTTCTTTGCACCTTTCCATACAGTCCATTTCCCCAGTATCATCTTCAACTGATCTACGCCTGTGACACCTGACAATCTTTCCCAGCGTGTGCAGTGGGAAGTGACTTTGGAAACATTAAGCTACTTGTAGAGTGTATTCTCGAGTCCTTCTGTGGGAAATATGCCATGAAGTTAAGGAGAAGAAGTGTGTTTTCTGAGTCCCACCCTAAGCAGTCTATGTTAGAATCTGCTAGAAGACAGGCCATTCTCTTCCCATTTTCCATTTGGGGCAGGGTTGCTGCACACACAGTCTACAGCCAGAATAGTTCACAGATGATGTTGAAATGTCCCGTGGCTCCCAGTGAGGACTGTTACGGATTTTCTCCTGATCTGAGAGGTTCCTTACCAGGAAAGAAAATGACAGCCCAGCCATTCTCTGCTTCTACACATTAGCTGCTGTGAGCCCTGAACAAGCCAAGAGTTTAGACCTCCAATGGGCAGTTTAGACCCTTGAAGTGTCTCTCTCTGAGACAGGGTCTCATGCAGGCCACGCTGGATCTGGAACCTGCTGTGCAGCCAAGGATGAGCTTGAATTTCTAATCCTCCTGCCTCTACCTCCCAAGGGCAAGTGTGCACCACCATGTAGGGATTACAGGTGTGCACCGCCATGCAGGGATTACAGGTGTGTACCGCCAAGCTGGAATTTCAGCAGTGCTGGTGACAAAACCCAGGACTTCCTCCATGCTAGACCAGCCCTCTCGAGCTAGATCCCCAGCCTGCAGTTTCTAGCATTTAGCTATCCTCTGCTCTGTGCCAGCTCTGACCACCCAAGTTCAGGTGCTAGAAACCACAGGTGTTCCAGATTTTGGAATGTATCACCCGCAGTCAGTCACACATACAAATGCACCCTAAGGTTTATAATGATGTGGGTGACTATCACGCTTGCTTCCTCCAGTGGTTTACACACAAGAGGAGGAGGCAAGGGAGTGTGCAGTATAACTCAGTGGTGGCCTAGCGTACAGCTCACAGCCTCCACCCAAGATGTGACTCCCTCCACTCCCCCAAATGCTGGAAACGGGAATGCTACAGCCCCTAGGCTGTGCCTGTTTATAACTAAAGTTTTACTAGGGCATGCAAGCTTGCTCTCTCTTACACACACACACACACACACCCCATTTCTGGCTGGTTCTGCAGAGGTGAGCTGGCTAGTGGGATGGACACCTCAAGGTCTACACAGCTTCTCACATTTATGACTTGTCCCTTTACAGAAAAAAAGTGCCAGCTCTTGTGCCAAGCAGTAGCTAATGTGAACGGCCTTCCTTCAGTGAGCCTCCAGTTCGCACAGGTAAAGGAGGGAGTCACAGCGGGTACTTAAAAGGTTACACCTGACTCATGGCCCAAGGCCAGTGGTGGACAGCTGTCATGGCCATACTCAGAGTCTCCTCCTCCCTGGTTTAAAAGAGAGGGCACTGCTCTCCTCTTAGCCCACATTCCTTACCCTGTGTCTGCCAGCTTACATAACATGTTCACTAGACCTTGCCCCCTTGACAAGGGCCAGCCTGGGGTGTGGCTGGGTTGGCAGAGTCCATATGGGGCACGCATGAAGCCCTGGTCCCATCTCAAGCCCAGAATAAACAGGGTGAGGTGATGAACATCTGTAATCCCAGTGCTTGGGAGGTGGGGAGGCAGGAGAATCAGGAGTTCAAAGTCAACCTTGGCAACATAGTGAGGTTCAGGCTAGCCTGGGCTACAAGAGACCCTGCCTCAGAACAAAACAAAGACCAAGACAGGAATCTACCCAGTGCTACCCCCATCACCTTTCTTGCTCCTTACCTCTCATCTTTCCCTCACCGTCCTCCACTTACACCCTCATGCTCAGGTTTCTGATCATCTTTGTGAGGTCCCTTAGTGACCTCACCTCCCAGCAGGGCCTGCCGCCGCTGAGGGCCTCCTTTCTTCCAATTCCTTCCTCTAGCCTGGACTTTGTCTCTGATTTCTGAGACACTGCGTCGCACCCTCCCCGTGTTTTTCTCCCCATTCTACTTTCCCAGCTAGTCCCTGCCAAGCAGGACCTTAGGAAATGTGGGCGCTGCGGGCCTTTAGCCTGGGTCCTCTTCTAACTGCTCCTCCTGAGGGCTCCTGTTTCCTCCAAGAGTATCTCTTGGGCAAATGCTGGCACACCAGAGTTGCCTGGGAGGGTAAGTCCTCCAGTTTTCTCCCTTGGTTTCTTCTGTTTAGGTGCTAGGCAGATTCACCTGGGCTGTTTGGTAGACCCACGAGTTCAACATGACCACTACAAACTCAACTTCCTGCTTCCCCTTCCCCAGACTGTCCCATTGCCTTTTTAATAAGCCATCCCTGTCACCTACCATTAAGCTCAACCCAGAGACTTAGGTCCTTCCTTAATCCTCACTCAGCATCTTGGCCCTCTCCCAAGCACACTCCCTGAACCTCTAGCCTGTGTCTCAAACATGGCCTCTCCCCTCACCCCAGCATCACATCTCTAGTGAAGCCAGCGTCCCCTTGTGGCCGAGCGAGAGCACAAACACCATAGTAGGCTCCTGTCGCTCTTGGGGACTCTCAGGCCATTCTCGTGTGTCTCTCAGGGATGGTCCCCTACACTTTAGTGACAGTGCACTGTGCCGAGGCCTGCAGACCTGACTGTCACCTGGCCCCTGTGCAGCCCTCCTGTCTTATTCCCAGGCGAGATCCGTGGCTCTCCACATCCCAGACAGAACTGATGCCTCCGAGTTCTTCAGGGGGGCTACGGTTTTCCCACTTCTGCCACTATAGACCAGGCTAGCCCTTCTGGGTCCACTGCTCCCTTCCTGCTTCTGCCCTCCTCCATGCACAGCAGCCCCCTTTTGATGTGGCTTCCTCCGTTGTCCCTGGGGACCTGGTTGGGGAGTGAGGATCTCTTATTTATCATGTCCTCTCCAGGGATGCCTGGAGCATGGTGCAGTCAGTCATAAGTGCTGGATGGATGGATGGATGAAGGTGTGAATGAGTGCAGCAGCACCCATCAGCTTAGGAACATGTTTAAGCCTCTCTCTACTGGCAGCAGCTTCCTTTAACTGTCCCCTCCATGTGCTACATGTCTATCTGCCTCTACTGACGAGGATGGGAGAGGGAGTCCCGTGTGCGGTTTCTTCTTTTTATGGGCATTCTTTATTTTTGAGACAGGGTCTCATGTAGCCCAGGCTGGCCACAAACTTGCGAGGTGGCTGAGGATGACTTTGAACTTCTGATCCTCCTGCTCCATCTCCCAGGTGCCGGGATCACAGGTGGGTGTCACCATGCCGGTTTCTGCAGTGTGGAGGACCAAACCCAGGGCCTCATGTGCGCTGGGTAAGCACTCTGCCCGCTGAGCTGCGACCGCATCCCTTTGAAGGGGAAGAGTACCTTCCGCTCCTGCTGCAGTCCCGCACTGGCTAAAGCCACTGTCCAAAGCGGGAGGTCACCGGGGTTTCCTGCTCTCGCAGCTCCTGCACATTTGAACCCTCCGGTGGGAACCTTCGCTCTGCCTTCCGTGACTTGCTCTCTCCTGGCCCCTCCTGATCTTTGGGTACTCATCCACTTTGATCTACACCTACCCAGCCTTCAAACATGGATGGCTACCAGATCCTGCTCCAGCCTGCTTCTCAACCCCCCCCCCCCCCCCCCCGTAGATTTTACTTACTCCTAACTGTCACAGCTGCTCCCACGAGGCAAAGGCATGGGGCCTTTTGTCTTTACTCCTGGCGTCCCTTCTGACCGGCAGATTTCAGTATCTAGATCTCTCCACATGGACACCTACAGGGCTCAGTGGCACCCTACTCAGTTACTGTGCCCGGCATCTGAGTCTACCCTCTTTCCTCAACCCTCCCAGTCTCCTGTCAATTCCACTCTGAAGCTCAGTTCTTCCTGCCACCCCTCCAAAGTGTTCCCCAAACCCTGCCCAGCCCTCGCCATGTCCACATGCCTGCCTCCCACCTCCCTCTTGTGCTGTGGTGGACCCCAGGGCTCACGGCAATGACACACTGGACATCTGAGGTCTCTTGTTGTAGAGTAACAGCTCACCTCCTGCCTCGGAGCCTCTGACCCTCACCTGCACCCCCCCCCCGTGTGGTACTCCCCTGCTGTGGCAGCTGGTCGGGCTGGCCATTCATTCTCAGACCCTTTGGGGTTTCTGCATCTTTGCCGGCTGCACCCTCAGGTGGAACTAATGCTTCTGTTGAGTAAACCATTGGCCATTGGGGCTGGGTGCTGTGGGATGACGTCATTCAATGACCTGACAGACCCATTTCCCAACCTACCAACATCCTTGGGACACAGTGGAGAACCAGGAGAGACTAGCCTGGGAATAAGACAGGAGGGGTACACGGGCCCCCCTTTCTCCTTCCCTTTCCCTCCCTCTTTCTTCCTCCCTCTCTTCCTCTTTTCTACCTTTTCCTCCCTTCTTCCTTCCCCCCTTCATCTCCTTTGCGGCGCTGGGGGCCCTCCTGCAAGTGGTCTACTGACGAACTACATCCCCCGCTTTGTTTTGTTTCGCAAGACTAGGTCTCGACAGTAGTCCATGCTGCCACGATCCTCCTGCCTCAGTCTTCTGAATGCTGGGATCACAGCTTTCCTCCTCCTTGACCCTCCAGCTCTGAGCCCCAGATGCACACTCTCCTCGTCTGGACCTTTGTCTATATCGTCGGCCCATGGATTTTCATGGCTTCCTTTTTGTTCTCCAGGTATTTCCAGGCCAGGTATTTCCCTGTTCCTCCTTGTCCTTCCAAGGCCCTGGGTACCCCGACAACTAAGGACTCAGTGTGCTTGGCTATTCCCACTCAATGACCTGGCTTCCCAGCCTCCCTGACACAGCATGAGACCTAGCTAGCTAGCTCCACTGTCTCTGGGCCCAGCGCAGCGCTGCCTGCCGAGGCTTGGCCAGAGTTTATTTAGCATATATGTCTGTGTGTGTGTGTGTGTGTGTGTGTGTGTGTGTGTGTGTGTGTGTGTGTCTCCCCTCACTTGACCGTGAGCTCAGAGGCAGCAGGGCCATGCCTGACATTAGTTGGGGTGGTGGTCAGTAAACCTCTGATGAATAAGCGTAAACACAACACGCGGTATCCATCCCGTCTCGCCCTCCCTACGTGCGCCCCCCGCCCCCGGCTGGACCGGCACTGCTCCTTCGGCTCCATCTTATAAGACGCATTCCGGCTTGTATCCGAATGGCCTTGGCTTTACTCAGCTACTCAGCGTCGTCGTCTTCCCTCCGTTCCTCGGGCAGGAAAAGAAGCCACCAATAATACCCTAAACCAATGTATCCCGGAAGGTGCTTGGGAGTGAAAGCCGGATCTTGCCTTTTCTTGAGATTCCCAAAAGCTCTCGGAGCCGTGGCAACGAACCTACCCACTTACCGCCTGAGAGGCCATCATCTCATTTATACTCTGTTCGTACTGCTCTGCCAAAATGGCCAGTTTTCTCGTCTGCTCGTCTTTCAGTGTCTTTAAGATTGTTTTGTGCTCATTCTTTGGAGTGACTTCCAACTGGTGGTTTTTGAGTGCTTTGTACTGTTTGGTCTGTACTTTGCAAGTGTCCTGAAACTGTTTTTTAATTTGCATTTCCATGGCCTGGCAGGGAGAAAAAGCAACAGAGAGAAAAAGAGGGTCAGTCCACGCGGAAGTCCCTGGGTTGTGTGACACAGAACAAGCACGGGACTGCCACAGGACAGCCAGCAATCCAGAAAAGGACAGGGACAATGTATGCTGGAGGTCACACTATGCATGCTCTGTTTTTTGTTTTTTTTTTTTGTTTTTCTTTTTTTGGTTTTTCGAGACAGGGTTTCTCTGTAGCTTTGGAGCCTGTCCTGGACTAGCTCTGTACACCAGGCTGGCCTCGAACTCACAGAGATTCACCTGCCTCTGCCTCCCGAGTGCTGGGATTGAAGGCGTGCACCACCGCCGCCTGGCTGGCCCCACTGAGTTTTCTTTCCTCTGGGCAAGTGTGTACATCCATGTATGCACTATTCCCTTTTATTTCCAAGCTCAGAAAGGGGTGACACTAGACAGTCAGCTTCCATGGCCCTCGCTCCAAATGTCTCCCTGAGACACTGATAGAAACAGAGCACCCGAACGGCACTTCACAGCCTAACCCATTCCTACTCGACTTCAAGAGAAACTGAAAGAGAAAAGTGGCCTTGGATCTTTGATTCCATTAAGAGTATGATTTCAGCTGGGCGGTGGTGGCACACGCCTTTAATCCCAGCACTCGGGAGGCAGAGCCAGGCGGATCTCTGTGAGTTCGAGGCCAGCCTGGGCTACCAAGTGAGTTCCAGGACAGGCGCAAAGCTACACAGAGAAACCCTGTCTCGAAAAACCAAAAAAAAAAAAAAAAAAAAAAAAAAAAAGAGTATGATTTCACTCTGGAAAGTGGGGAGAGGAGTATGTGGCAGGCACAGGCCACTCTGTGGTCACATGTCCCTTGAACACTCAGGGCTTCTGCTGGCAGGGGTCAGGGATGTGCCAAGGGTTTGCACTGGAAGACGTGCCGGTGTGACTAAGGGTGGCCTGCGTCTGTGCCAGCACTGACAATCGGCCTCTCTTTGTGACACATGCCGGTGGCTGAGGAGGACACAGAACTTGGCCAAGGAGAGCCATGCTCGGATTAGCTGGAGGCTGCAAGGGCCACCCCCACTGCAGCCTGGAGAGCCAGGCCCGATTCCCAGGCCCACGGCAGATGTCGCTAGTGAGCTACACCGGAGCCTACTGACTCTGGCTGTGGCTTTGGAGTAGCCTCTATTTGTGAATAGCAACCTTGAGGATGGCTGTTCTCACTGACTGGGGCTAGGACCATGGACAGTTCCCGAGCCACTTTTGCTGGGAGCACTTGTGTATATGTAGATGGGGGTCAGAGAACAGCCGTGGGTAGGTACCACAGATACTGTCCATTTTTCTTTTTCTTTCTTTCTTTCTTTCTTTCTTTCTTTCTTTCTTTCTTTCTTTCTTTCTTTCTTTCTTTCTTTCTTTCTTTCTTTCTTTCTTTCTTTTTTTTTTGAGACAGTATCTGGCAAAAGCCTGGGGCTGTAAAACAGGCTAGGTGGGTGGGCAGCCAGCACCAGGGAGCTGCCCAGAAGAGCTTACAGACAGCATTTTTTGTTTGTTTTTTTCCTTTTTATTTGGTGGCACAGGGTCTCACTGTGTAGCTCTGCCTGGCCCGGAGCTCACTACGTAGACCAGGCTGGCCTTAAGGGAGCCTGTCTACCTCTCTGTGTGCACCACTACTATATGTGCCCAGCCCAACTTTTGTTTTTTTTTTAAAGATTTACTTATTTATTACGTATACTGTGTTCTGTTTGCATGTATCCCTGTAGGCCAGAAGAGGGAACCAGATCTTATTACAGATGGTTATGAGCCACCATGTGGGTATTGGGAATTGAACTCAGGACCTCTGGAAGAACAGCCAGTGCTCTTAACCTCTGAGGCATCTCTCCAGCCCTAACCTTTTTTTTTTTTAACATAGGTTCTAGGGCAGTGGTCCTCAACCTTCATAATGCTGAGACTCCTTAATGCAGTTCCTCATGTTGTGGTGACCCTCCACAATAAAATGATTGTTGTTGCTACTTCATAACTCTAATTTTGCTACTTTTATGAATTGTAATATAAATATCCATGTTTCCTGATGGTCTTAGGTGACCCCCGTGAAAGGGACATTTGACCTTCATAGGGGTCATGACCCACAGGTTGAGAACCACTGCTCTAGGAGATAGCCCTCGGGTCTTTGTACTTGCAAACACTTCACTGACTGAAACGTCTTCCGAGCTGTCCTTGCTCACTTTCAATTTTTTAGCTTTATTTTATATGTATGAGTATTTGGTCAGAATGTGTCTGTGCACCGCATGGGTGCCTGGTACCCTTGGAGGCTAGAGGAGGGCATCAGATGCCCTGGAACTGGAGTTACAGATGGTAGTGAGCTGCTGTGTGGGTGCTGGGGATCAACAATCTGGAAGAGCAGCCAGCGCTCTTAACCGCCGAGCGGTCTCTCCAGCCCCTCTTCACTGCCTTTCCAAGACGGTGGGGAACCAGTGGCTCAGGTAGGCGAAGGATTGAACTACAGGGAGGGCCAAGGTCCCTGAAGCTTAGAGGGATTCCAAAGCCGCTTCCCAGCCTGCAGAAGGAGCCCTGGACACCACACCTGGAGAGCCCGATTCTGTGGGGTGGAACACAGACAGGCCGCTGCGGCCCCGCCCCCTGCGGCCCCGCCCCCCTGCGTGAGGATGCGCGCCAGGTCCTCTTACCTTTAAGTTTTTCGGCTGTTGCCGAAGCTCCATGACGTGCTTCCGATGCAGCTCCCGCTCCCGCCTCTTATTGTACTCCAGCTGGTTCTCCAGCTCCGTCTGGTGCTGTAACCGGATCAGGTCCATGCGGAGCTTCTGCAGGGTGTGCAGCTGCCTGTACTCTAACTCTCGGGTGGACTCGTCGTGACGGATCAGCATGGCGTGCTCCATCTCCTTCTGGGTCCTCTTTTTATTTAGTTCCTGCACCCAGGAGCAAAAAAGATGAAGGGAGAGAGATGAGCGGAGCGGAAAAGGGAGGGACACACGGGCGCGGTGAGGGATGGCTCCTAATTAGTCCATTAGTGTTTGCAGCATGACTTAATGAGATCAGAGGGGCGGGCCCCTGGAGCTTTGCATTCTGGGATGAGGCCACCACTCACAAGATGGAAACTTCCCAGCGGTCACAGCTGTACTATCTGGGAAATGGGGTTAATCCCCCATGGTCTTTCCTGTCTCACAGAGCGGCTGTGGGTCTTCGATTGTGTGAAGGGCTCCCGTGCTGGCTACCCATTAAAATCATATAAGGAAACACATGCCCAAATTCTGACAGTTGTCTGGGACTCCTCCGTGCCCCATTTCAATTTTAAAGCCTTCTCCAGGTGACTCTTGTTATGTGACCAGGGTCAAGATCTCCAGGTGACTCTGATATGGGGCCAGTGCTGAGAACTCAGTTGGGAATGCCCGCATTGCCCTCAGCTTTCGGGGAAATACCCTGTTTTTGTACATAACAGAAGTAGGCCAATTATCTATTTTTTAAAAGCAGAGCTTAGGGCATGCTGGGAGAAATCTGAGCACAGCACTTCCCTTTCATCTTTCCCACGGCAGACGGATCGTGTCTAGATCTAACACTTGGTATTTTCAGTTCTACGTCTTCCTTCCTTCCTTCTCCCTCTCTCCCGGCCTCTTCCTATGGCACTGGAGACGGAAGCCAGAGCCTTGGACATGCTAGGCAAGCGCTTTTCCACTGAGCCACACCCCCAGACTGCTCCTTAGTTCTACTCCTGCCCGTCTGATGCTTTTCTCCTCCTTTCCTCCCTTGGAGAGTGGGGAAGGATCTACCAGAAAAAAAAAAGAAAAGATCAAGTAAAAGGTTTTCCCCACTAACCTGAGACTGTTTTCATCTCTCATTCCAAACTGGGGATTTGAACCTCAGGCCCTGGGCTTTGCATCCAGAGCATTGCACACCTGGGCAAGTGCTCTACCACTAAGCTACACCTCCAGGCCCTTGAGACTGTGTCCTCAATCCACTAGTTGCAAAGATCTAAACCAGGAGCCCCGGATTCAGGCCAGCGTTCACTAAGCGGTGGCTGCTGCCCTCGACTTGGGGATACTCTAATGGTGAAGGAGGTGCTGGTCTCACAGCCGAATGGATCCAAGGTGGGCCCAAGGCATAATAACCAGTCTACTTTCTCTCTTTGGAATTTGGAGCTGTGACTCGGGGCGGCCAGTTGTCTCTGTGGTGGCTGGGGTGACGGTACATGCAGGGACTATGGGATGGTCACCTGCTGCTAGGAGGGATGAGATGTAGATAAAGCTAGACTTCAGAAGAAAGGGAAGAGGGAGAAGGGAAGGAGATGGAAGAAGGAAGTGGGGAAGGGAGACAGGGAGAGGGAGAGAGAAATGGATGCAGTGAGTATTTTGTACCCACGTCTGGGCTGCATTTCAGCCCATCCCTATGTCCAGCTGTAGTAACAGCTGATGAGATTGTTGTTCATTTCTGTTTTGGATTCCCCCCCACCCCCCAGACAGAGTCTCACTACGTAGTCTAGACTGGCCTGGAACCTGCAACCTAGACCAGGCTGGCCTCAAACTCACAGAGATCCACCTGCTTCTGCCTCCTGAGTGCTGAGATTAAAGTCACTGTGCTTTGATTGGCGCTTTTCCTGTATTTCTACAGTGTCACTCCTGGTTTAGACCGAAGACAACCCAAATAAATTCCAGTTAGCATGCAAGCCAGAGTCTTTTTTTTTTTTTTTTTTTTTTTTTTTTTTTTTGATTTTTCGAGACAGGGTTTCTCTGTGTGTAGCTTTGCACCTTTCCTGGATCTCGCTCTGTAGACCAGGCTGGCCTCGAACTCACAAAGATCCATCTGCCTCTGCCTCCCAAGTGCTGAGATTAAAGGCATGCGCCACCACCGCCCAGCTCAGAGAGTCGTAACCAGCTCAGGGAAACAGGATCTGTACACATTGAAAAGGGAAAAGAGCAGGGCCCGGGAAGAGGATACTCCAGAGAGGGTGTGTGTTAGGAAGTTTGGTGGAAGTAAGCTCGGAGCTGGGCTTGGCAGGGGAACATCTGGGTGCCCCGCCTCTCTCGGCATCTGTGAGGGGAGGAGATGGGAGGCATGCGTGTTTACAGGGATGTCAGAAACGGATGGGTATGGGTGCTTGTAAGTATCCTGCATACACCGGCTCTCCACCCACAGCATCTAGCACTAGAGCACTGCTATAGAACATTCATTTATTCACTCAGCAAGCATCATTACATTCTTGCTGTGTGCCGATGCAGACACAGACACAAGGGATGGAGCTGGACCAAGGGCATCCCTGGGGCTCGGCTTTTAGTAGCTACAGTAACAGGAGTAGCTACGGTGTAAACATGGTTTAAATGTTTCAATTCACAAAAGCGAATCCTGCCAGCTTCCATGCTTTTCTTTCTAGTGTTTTATTTTTGCCTCTTTACAGAGACTACCAAATTCTTCTTTTAAAAAGAATGATTTTTATGTCTATGAGTGCTTTGCCTGCATTATAAGTAAATGCACCACACGAGTGCTGGAAGAGGCCGGAAGAGGGCATCAGATCCCCTGAAAAGGGAGTGACAGATGATTGGGAGCCACCATGTGGGTGCTGGGAACTGAACCCAGGTTCTCTGGTAGAATAGCCCATGCATTTAACCACTGAGAGACCTCTCCAGCCCCAACTAAATGTCTTCTTTCAAAGACTAGTGAGTGACCTCTAGGTGGTAACATAGGAAACTGGCCCTTCCCAGATCAGGTAATCAGGTAAACCCAGGGAGTGCCAAAGAAAGTGCCATAAGTGAATGAAGGTCCCTGTCCCACAGTCACTTGAGCCACAGTGCTGAGCTTTCTAGCTCTACACTAACTCCTCTGAAACCCAAATTGAGCTCAAGCTGCTCAGAGACTAAAAGTAAATAACATCAAGTACTAAAGTAGACATCATGGGCTTCTCTTCTTGAATGGACTGGCTCTGGGTGCTGGGAGACACCTGCACAGGATGCTCTAGGTGCTGGGGGACACCTGCACAGGATGCTCTAGGTGCTGGGGGACACCTGCACGGGATGCTGTGGGTGCTGGGGGACACCTGCACAGGATGCTGTGGGTGCTGACAGCACCTACATTGGATGCTCTGGGCTTGAATGGACACCTGCATGGGGTGCACTGAGCTATGCAGTGGCTGCTGACCAATACTAACGTCCAGGAGTCATCCAAGCAATGCTCAGGTGAGAGTTAGCTTTGGTCCTGCTGGTGACTCGAGGTCTGTGGCTTTGGCAAGCTTCCTATGCAGGGAAACCCCTTAACACACATTTTAGTTTCTTCAGGCATAAATTCAGGGCCTTCCCACCCAGCACAAATAATGCTTGTGAAGATGATATGACAGATCCTAAGAAAACGCTTCAGAATGTAACCATGAGTCACTGTTTTTCTGTACTTAGAAATGAATAACTGGCATAGAGTATCTTAGACTTGGTTTTGCAAATTATTTAGAGAATGTAAGTATGGTAACAAAAATGGTTTTGGGGTGCAATTTCTAGGCCGGTCCTTTATCATAAATCCTATATCTGAGTTTTGAGGTGTAAGATGGCCAGCTGCCTGTAATAGTTCCAGCCATGGAGAGCCCTTTCCTATCTTATTTCATATCTGTCTTATCCTGAGTCCAATGCCATGCCTACATGACAACATGCAAAGTACTTTCAACTTTTTTCTTTTATGTGGGAGTATTGCTATGGTGCCCAGGCTGGTTCCCAACTCCTGCACCCAAGTAATCCTTCTGCCTCAGACTCAGCCTTCCAGACAGTGGGGACTTCAGGTATGCAACACTCTACCCACTTCTCAAATTAAAAAAATTTTTTTTCTTACAGCTCACCCAGTTCTAACTGTGCCTCTCTGTAAGGTGAAAACGTTGCAAAGATTTTTATTTACTTGTTTGCTTATTTATTTATTTATTTTTGGACAGTATAGATGGCCTGGGACTCTATGTAGACCAGGCTGGTCTTGAACTCACAGAGAGCTGCCTGCTTCTGCCTCCTGAATGCTGAAATTAAAGGCATGTGCCACCACTCTGAGGGCTCCTTATGAAGACTTTCATAGGTAACCGTGAGGCACTGGGGAGCTGAAGGTCTAAGATCACATACAACTTCTGTGCAGTTGAATAGAGGCTAATAAAATTCTGCTTTTCAGGTTTGCAACATTTTCTGTGAAAAGATATCCCAGTGAAGTGTATCTTCCTGTGTTAGAATGCTCTAGACACTGACGATACATTATATGTTAGAGCCATGCATGTCTGTGGCTGAACCATAGTTGATGAATGAGCTGAACCATAGTTGATGGCATTGGGACCCTGCCTGCCAAGCACTCAAGGTCCACATGCCCCGGGGGAGTGGGGGCAGAGGCTCCCTTTGCCAGGAAGGGGTTCTCCCACTAAGCAAAATCTCCAGCCCTTCTCAAGTGGTATTTTGAGACAGGGTCTTGATAAGCTTCCCAGGCTGGCCTCCTGACTCACGATTCTCCGGCCTCAGCCTTCCAAGTGCTGGGATTATGGGTGTGTGCCACCCACACCTGGCTTAGAATTCAAACTTCACAATGGTGCTGCTGTTGGACTGTATATTTAGCAATTTCTTAGTTCTGGTATTTGGAGTTCTGGTTCTTGGACAGGGTTAGGAAGACTCAGACAGACACTGGTGTTCCTTTATACCTGCTTTGTGAGCTAAAAGAAGTACTGACAGTCAGCTCAGAAAGGGATGAATGAAGTTATGTTCGCTGGTAGAACTACAGACTCCTAAGAGAGTGACTCAGTAGCATCTGTCTGTTTTTAAATTTTTATTACTCTATGAGTGTACATGTGTGGGTGCATGTGGTTTTTAGGGATCAAGCTCAGCAAGTGCCTTGTACTGGGTGGTTTTGTGTGTCAACTTGACACAAGCTAGAGTCATCAGAGGAAGGAGCTTCAGCTGAGGAAATGCCTCCTTGAGTTCCAACTGTAAGGCATTTTCTCATTTAGTGATTAACGGGAGAGGGTTCAGCCCATGGTAGGTGGTGCCAACCCTGGGCTACTGGTCCTGGGTTCTATAAGAAAGCAGGCTAAGCAGGCCACGAGGAACAAGCCAGTAAGCAGCACCCTCCATGGCTTCTGCATTAGCTCTGGCTCCAGGATCCTGCCCTGTTTGAGTTCCTGTCCTGACTTTCTTCAGTGATGAACAGTAATGCTGAAGTGTAAGCGAAATAAACCCTTTCCTTCCCAACTTAGGTATGCACTGAAATGCTTAGTGACTGATTTTTTTTTTTTCTGCAGTGCTGGGGATGGAACCTGTAGTGGTATTTGCTCCCAAGGTCATGGGCGGAGCAAATACCACTACAGGAACCCATGGCCTTGTGCATACTAGGTGAGCTGTCTACCACTGAGCCACACCTTGAGACACTAAAAACACTTGCATACAGAGATGTTCTTGGTGGTGGTGGTGGTGGTGGTGGTGGCATTCCCATTTCCACGGATGCCCTGAGAGGAGCAGCATTAGCTACAGCTCTGTGACTATAGGTGAATCCTGTGATGCTCTGGAGAGCAGGGCAGTGCTCTGCATGCTCCATGGTAAATGGAGAAAGGTGAAGTCGTGTGGTGGACATCTGATATTTCTGCACTCTCCCTGCCCTATCCTTCCTCTTCTGCTTTGAGAAAGGACTCCATCCTTGCTGGAGTCAGAGTGTTACACTGAGGACAGACATATTACCCACTCAAGTTCTCTCCCTCCTAGGAATTGGATCCGGTACAGAAATGATACAGTAACAGGACTGAAGAGATACAGCCCAGTGACAGTGCCCAGAGGGGCAGAGCTCTTGCCTTTTGCATCACGGAAGGTGCTTTCCCAGCACATCTCCTCATCATTCCTGGCTCTTTCCCTCAGCTCTGTTACCTACCCCTTACCCTTCCAGGTAATTCTGGGGTTGGAAAGATAGCTCAGTGCTTAAGACAGCTTGCTGCTCTTGCCAAGGACCTGGGTTGGGTTCCCAACACCCACATGGTGGATCACAACTGCCTATAATTCCAGTTCTAGAGGGACCTACCACCCTCTTCTGGCCTCTTTCACATGCAGACAAAACATCCATACACATAAAATAAAAATAAATTCTTGAAAAATGTCATTACCATGCCTAAGCCAGCCAGAGTTTGTGTCTATTGCTTACAGATAATGCCACAGAGCTAACGTCATACATAAGATAGGGGGAGGTGGGGGTGGGGGAATCTAATATATACTAAATGAATGGGAGTAGAAACTGGATGATAAGAAATTATGAAGAAAGTCTGATTGACCAAAAGGCACCAAATTTTCATTATGCAAGATGAATAATTTCTGGATATCTAAAGGACAGCATGATGACAATAGCTTGCCATGTGTATATTTGGGAGGATGGGACAGAAATTTCCTCACTCAATCAGGAATATACACTTTCACATAATGTATGCATATACACTTGCACATAATATATGTATATACACATATATACTTGCACATAATGCATGCATATACACGTGATACATGATGCCTGCACACATAATGAATGCACATAATACACAAAGACATATACATACACACATCATGCATGCACACATTGCGTACAATGCACACATTGCGTACAATGCACACACATACAAGCAGAAACTGTGGGGCTGATGGATGTGACAATGAATTCAAATACAATAATTTCACAATGAACACTATATCAAAGCACTGAGTATATATACCTTAAGTAGAGACAACTTCTATTCCATAATTAAAAATAACATTTTATATTACACTTTATGTTTTTCTATTCTTCAGTGTTTCTGCTGCTTTTTTAAGTAGAAAAGCACTGATCATTTTCATGAAAGCAGGTAAGATTAAAAAAGGAAAATCTGAATCCTTAAGAAAAATACTCCCACAGGGCTATCGTTTGCTTATCTCTGTGTGTGTGTGTGTGTGTGTGTGTGTCCACGTGTACTACCTATGTGCAGTACCCGTGGAAGCCAGAAGAGGGCACTGGATTCCATGGAACTGGAGTTACAGGTGGTTGTAAACAGCCATATGAGTGCTGGGAACTGATCCCAGGTCCACTGCAAGAACAATGAATGCTCTTATCCTCTGAGCCATCTCTTCATGAATATAGCTTTTTTTTAAAAATCATGTTGGGGAGTAGTTACTTTCTATAATTTTTATTGGTGATAACTGACCCCTTGACCTCAAAGTTTCCCTAAATATCTGCTATTGGAGTAACAGTAATTGTCAGATGAAAAAAAAAACCCAAATATTTTATTTCTAACTAGCTGTAGGGCTTTTCATTTTTATTTTATTTTATTTTATTTTAATTTTTTTATTTTTTTGGAGACAGGGTTTCTCTGTGTAGTTTTGGTGCCTGTCCTGGATCTCACTCTGTAGACCAGGCTAGCCTTGAACTCACAGAGATCCACCTGCCTCTGCCTCCCGAGTGCTGGGATTAAAGGTGGCCACCACCATCGCCCAGTGTTTTGTGCTGGAGGTGGAATTCAGGGTTCTGTCACGCTAAGCAAACACTTGCCAGCTGAGCATCCCAAGCCCTGTTCACACTGTCTGAAAGCACAACTCAGACTGAGCTGCCTTTTAGAGCCTCCCACCACCATGGTGTGGCCCCCACCCGAGTTCCCACCCCTGACCCTTTGGTATCTAGTCTCTCCTCTCTAAAGAGCTTTTCTCAAGTATTGACTGTTGTTATCACCTCTGTAATGAATCTGTCTAGTTTTCCTCTCCTTTATTTACTCAGATCCCTGACACATCAATACAACAGCTCACTGTGCCCCTCTGTCTACGACTGTGAGCCAGCAGAGCGCCCCATGCTACCACAGTGTCTAGACACCTCTTCTCACCCTAGAACCATTTTCATCCCCTTGGGGTAAGTTTGAACTTCACTAGGGCCCCTCATCCTCATCAACCCATGTATCACCCCAAATGATGTTCATCTCTCTCTCTGGTCTATAGTTTATCAAATCACTGCCCCGATGGGAAATGTCCACCAGTTTCTCCTTCCCAGACGTCGAAACACAAACACAGAGCCTGGCTGGTCTAGAATGGTTGGTGGTCAGCAAATTCCAGTTGGCTTTGCTCTTTCTTCCGATTTGAACCCTGCCGAGAGCATGCCTATGATCCCAGCACTCAGGAGGCTGAGGCAGGAGGATGGACAGTTCAGGTCAACTGGCCCACAGAAGGAGACCTTGTCTCAGAAAACAAAACAAAAAAGGTGTTTTGGTTTTTTTTTTCTGAAACATTTGCCCCAATTGCTCTTCTGTTAATGTTAATGAAGCGGTTGCTGCCCTCCTGCATGTGAACATCAGAATTTCACAAACCATCAGTATTTTTACCAATGGTTCACAGCATGTCTTCTCAGATTATTAATGCTTTCCTGACAGACATGCCTTCTATATCCTCAATCTCAGTGAGGGCCATCATGCCCCTCTAATCTTCCAAACTGGAAGACTGGCAGTTATTACTATTATAATTATTATTGCTATTATTGTTATTGTTATGATTGTGCGCGCGCATTTATATGTGTGTGGGGAGGCCAGAAGTTGATGTTGTGTGTCTTCCTCAATCCCTATCCACTTTATATTTTCAGACAGGGTTTCTCATTGAACCTGCAGCTCCCTGATTAGCCTGGACTGGAGGGACAGCAAGCCCCAAGTGTCCTCCTGTCTCTACCTCCCCAGTGCCGGGATTACAGATGCACACTGTAGCACCTGGAGTTTTGCTTTGGTGCTGAGAACCCAGGTCCTCATGCTTGTGTGGCAAGCTCTTTACAGACCGATGCACCTCCCTAGCTCCATCATCATTACTTTTGAAATGTAGGCTTCCTATATAGCTCAGGCTAGCCTCAAACTTGTCAGCCTGCCTCAGTCTCTAGGCAGAAACCATTCTGGACTCCTCTGTTTGAAATCCCCATGGGAAACTGGTAAGAACTAGCAGCATCTGACTTGAGGCATGCCGCTCTGATATGCCCCCCCCCCTTTCTGTGCCAATGCCTCCTCTGGGCTGGAACTCATAGAGGAAGAGCACCTGTTTCCTCCTTGCTCTTGGCTTCTCACCAGCGTAGCCTGGGTCTCACACTGATGCTCTGGGTCTTCAAAGCAAAGCTAGTGCTTGCCAGGTCACTCCCCTGCCTAAACACCTCTGATGGCTCACACTGCCTTCAGGGTACAGTCTGTAGGCCTCATTTTAAATGAGGCCTGCAGCCTGCTCCAGCCAGCTCCCCTTGTCCCCAGGCTGCATTCCACACGCCCGCCCGGATCTCTGGCTGCCCTTGATTTCTCCTCCAAGCCCCCATCTCAGCCTGTCACTGCCACTCAGGCAGGAGATTGACATTCAGTCAGTTATGTCTGTTTCCCTCCCCAGACTTCAGCAGCCAGGTGTTGCTTGGTCGCCCTGGTGTCTGTCACAGAGCCTGGCACAAAGGAGGCACTCTGTGGGCACTGGATGACAGTGAATGTGATGATGTGCAGAGCATCGCTCCGTCATTTAAGTGTTTCTTGTAGAATCACAAAACCTAGGGCTCTGACAAGCAGGCTGGAAGCAGAAGATTCCCCCCCCCCCACCGCCCTCTCTCATGCCCCGCTTCGTGTGATAGGATGCATGTGCACCTTCGTTATAACACAGCTTTTCACCCATTTCAGGCTGGTCCTTATGCTGAAAATGGCTTTATCTTATCGGAGGTGACATCATCCCCTGACACGTTTTGCATAGGACCCCTGCCTTGTGCGAATGGCTAAGGACATAGGAACGGAATGGAGGAGACGGACCCCCCCACTGCCCCTCAGACGGCTTCGGTGTGACAAATACCTCCCGAATGTTCTGCTGTTCCACCTCATGGCGCTTGATCATTATTTTCCGCTTGAAGAAGCGACAGTTTCTGTCATAGTACAGTCTCTGTTGAGTGAGCAGGTGGGCTTCCTCCTCGGCCTGCGTGTGCTGCAGGTTCTCTTTATGCTTCGATATCCGCTCCTGCTTCTCCTTCTTGGGTGTGCTATGGTCCTCGTTCATTTCCTTAAAACGACAACACAAACGGGCTGGAGAGCTGGCTCAGCGGTGAAGAGCACTGGCTGCTCTCCCAGAGGTCCTGAGTTCAAGTCCCAGCAACCACATGGTGGCTCATAACCATTTATAATGAGATCTGGTGCCCTCTTCTGGCCTGCAGGGATACTTGCAAGCAGAACACTGTATACATAATAAATAAATAAACCTTTAAAAAAAAAAAAACCACAAACATATTCAGGCCCATCAAACGGGATGGCACTGAGGACAGGTCAGATCATGGAGATGGTAAGTGTGGATCTCAACACAGAAAGGTTTTGTGGTACACCCCTCCCCCCCCACTTGTCTTCTCCCCAATTACTTGAGTGTTAAGTGAGGGGGTACTTGAGTTTGCCTCCATCTGTCTTCTCACGCTCAGAGATCATGTATTCAGTCAACAGCCAATGACTCTAAGCCCTGACCACAGGGTTAGTAGGTGGCAGGTGAGCAAGGGATCCCAGCACCTCGACACTCAAGGGCTGGACAATCCAGAGTCCAAACTGGATTTCAGAGCCGTGGAAAGGAATGAAGTGATTGTCAAAAACCTGCCTTTGAGGGAAGGACCGGCGTCCTCCAAGAGGATTTGGTGGAAAGCATTTGACCTCAGTAACAACTATGTGGATATCGGAAGGAACGGATGGGAGGTAAGTAGGGGACATAGGCTGACGGAGGGAACAGCCTGGGAAAAACTCTTGCATGGGGTGGAACTAATTCGGTCAAGAAGTGATGGGAGGCAGTGGCCTGTGGGGTCTCACAGGCCACGAGGCTGGTCGGCCCAGGGACGTGTAGACCAAGTTCAGATTGGTGTTTTACTCAGTTCTAGGGACTGACCCCAGGGACTCAGACATGCTGGGCAAGCACTCTACCTGTGAGCTACATCCCAAGCCCACCAAGGACCTTGGGTCTGGGAAAAATGGCTATTCCGTATGTGGGAGTTGCCGTCATGAGGAAGTGGATGCTGGCTGCTGTGTGGAGAGGCAGGACCAGGACCAGCTGTGCAGGCAGCTGGGAGTCTCCCGGGAAGGTCAAGTTGGGGGACACAGAGTGGCTTGGAACAGGGAGGAGGTAGAAGGCTTAAAGAGAAGTGGATGGGTTTCAGAGTTGGGAAGGGACTCTGCAGATGTGGCTAATTGAAGTTCTAGGAGAAAAAGAACTGTGCTTCATTTGGGATCAGAGAGTGAGGAAACCACGCATAGGAAATCTCTACTCTGGCTTCCCAGAATACATGGGCAATGTGAAGAGGGCTGTCTACCGGAAGATCTGGGATGCTAGACTGTGGAGAGGGCAAGAGGACTCTTCTGGAGAGCATACAGAGTACCGACCTTCGTTCATACCAACGAGCTTGACCTAGGTTCGGTTAACCCTCACACATCCGAAACCACTTGCTTTTCTTATTGATTGTCAAAGCCCACCATTATTTAGGTTAGTTTTGGCCTCTGCCGATAAGTCCTTGTAAATCAGAGAACCTGCGACAGACAGGCTGAATGATGTCTCTTTATGCCATGATGTCACCCCGAGGTTCAGTGTGAGCCCCAAGTTTGAATGTCTGAGCTCAAATGTGACCATAAAGAATCACTCTAGAATCAAGACTGGATTATTAATGTCCTTCCCGTACCGCTCTGGTTGGTCCACACGTGAAATTTTAGAGGTATCTGAACACAGGCCATGAGCATGCTCTACTCCTAAGTGGCCAAGGCCACCTCAGGTTGACTTTGGACCTGCTTCTTTCCAGGAAAAGGCCCAAACCTTTTACATTATCTAAGTCTGGTGACCCAAAGCTAACCTGAGGACTGGGTTGGGTGTGGGACAGGACTCCGGAATAGATGTCTGGTGGGGAATCTCAGCCGACCCCCAATATCCTGGTGTTGCAAAGGCCCAAGATGGCAGTCATACTTCTAGAGGATGGCCTTGAGAGCAGGAACAAATACGTAGAGTTTATAAAGGAGAAAGTATTTGGAGTTGAGGGAAATAGCAAAATTTCCTATTGGAAAAAAAAAATCAAAGCAACCTCCAAGATCCAGCAAGATCTTGCCAATCACAAAAGAAAAATACCAACGAAAAGCTGAAGAAAATGTGGACCCCTTTCTTCCCTGAGCTGTTTCTATTGACTCTCTAGTTTCCAGAACTCAGAGAGTCAGAGACCCCCGGCACTCAGACAGTGTGGATCAGCTTACCTGGGCAGAGCCTGAGATCCTCTGGATACCCCACCCACCCCCTCCCAGATCCCTCACTAGGCCCTGTGCCCTTTACCCGCCAATCAGATGGTGGGCTCTAGCATAAGACTTCACTAGGGCAGTGCCCCAGGCTGTGCTTTATTCAGCCTCGGGGGACGCTCTTAAGTCCATCTGCGTTCTTCAACCAAACGTTCTGGAATCATCTATTCAGGTGGCAAATAGACTCATGTATCATACACAGTCTTGGGCAACACCAGACATGCTCTCTGCTTTTATGGTGTTTAGCAGCTAAGTAAGGACTTTGAATAATTAGTAAAAAACTCTAGTTTCGTGAAACGGGAGAAGTGTATCTTAGCCAAGGCAGTTAGAAAAGGCCTCTCTGGGGAAATAATATTTGAGTTAAGATTTCAATAATCGATCCTAACTTTTACAAGGAGGAGGAATGAATTGGGCAGAACTGCAGATGGGGTAAAGAAACACCATGTGTAAAGGCCTTGGGAGGGAGAACTTGTTACATCTGAGGAACTGAAGGGTATCCTGGGGATGCAGCAGCCTTGAGGAGGCTGGGGTGGGGAAGGGAGGTGAGGGGAGACTGGTGGTTAACCACGTGGGGTCTTCAGAACTTCCACCTTCTCTGAGAACAGTGGGAAGATGGTGGATTTTCCAAGGACGAGGTGGGTTTCAAATGGCTTCAATCTACTTCTTTGGCTGATGTGTGGAGAAAGGTTTGGAGCATGGTCACACCTTAGATCAATGATTTCCTGAAATGCAGCCCCTCGCCCAGCAACATTGGTGTCCCATGGGATTTGTCAGAAAGGTGAGTTTTCGAACTCTACCCCAGGCCTAGCGAAGACGGGAGGATGGAGGGGTGTGCCGATCTCGGCTTTACTAAGCCTTCCAAGGACTCTAATGAGAAGTCAGGGCTGCTGAATTCTAATGCCGATCCCAGGGCAAGATGGGCCATTTCAAGCTCTTAGCCAGTTCAAAGTGCAGGTGACCTCGGGTGCAGGCATCCTTACCTCTTTTATTTTTTCCTTACAAATCTTGTACTGCTTCTTCTGACTTTCTAAGAAAGTTGTCAAGTCCTTCTTCTGCTGGGCCAGAATCTGCTGCTGGAACTTCTTCTCATCTGCTGCGGCTACCTTTGCCTGAGAGGAAGACAGAGGTGGCCGAGGTCAGCCTGAGCTCCCCAGACTCAGCTGTCCATGAGTGCCAGACAATGTCACCCCTGGACGGAGAACGAAAGACTATCTATCTAAAGATATGCCTTCCAAGCCAGGTAGGTTGTGGTGGTGGTGATGGTGCACGCTTTTAATCCCAGGCAGAGGCAGGTGGATCTCTGTGAACTCAAGGCCGGCCTGGTCTACATAGCAAGTTCCAAGACCACCAGGGCTGTTACACAGAGAAACCCTGTCTCCAAAGAAACACACAAAAAGACAATGCTTTCTGTGGCTCTTCTGCATCTTAAAAAAATACATTCCCAATGATAGGGGAGATATGAAGGTAGATCAGATATGAAGGTGCCTCTGTGTGTATGTGCACATATGTGTGTGGATGCATGTGGACACCAGAGGCCAATCTCAGGTGTTGTTCTATGAGGGCCACACACACTTATTTTTTTCTTTATTCACCCACTTTATTTATTTATTCATTTATTTATTCATTCATTCATTTATTCATTCATTCATTCATTTATTTATTTATTTATTTATTTATTTATTTATTTATTTATTTATTTATTTATTTATTTATTTATGCGGTGTACGAGCATGGGGGGTGCTTGTGCTTGAGTGTGCACACTCCTGGAGACCAGAGGAGGACATGGAAGCCCTGCTCTATCCCTCTCCACCTTACTGGTTTGAGACATGGTCTCTTGCTGAGTCTGAAACTAGACTAGTGCCCAGCCAGCCCCTGTGATCTTCTGGTCTCCATCTCCACCACACTGGAGTTACAGGTGTGCACACAACCATGCCCATGTAGGGCGCTGGGACCCGAACGCAGGTCCTCACGCTTGCATGGTAAGTGCTCTTATTTATTGAACCATCCCTCGCCCCCACCCCACCCCATCCCTCGCCCCCACCCCACCCCATCCCTCGCCCCCACACCATCCCTCCCATTGGTCTGAGGTTTACCACCGATTAGGTTAAGCTGGCTAGCCGGTGGGTCCCACGTATCTGCCTGTCTCCACCTTTCCTTCACCTTTTCTGTGGACTATGCCTGGCCCATCATTCCCTCCTAATATTAAACATTTGATAGTAACAAAGACATTATCTTGATTTGTCTTATTTTATCTTTTTTTCTTCTTTTTTGATGTGACAAGGTAGCACGATAGAAGCCCGGAAGGCCTTGAGTTGGGAATCCTCCTGCCCTGGCACCCAAATCCCTGAGATTACAGGTGCCTTCCAACACATCCAGAGAGAATGCTCTCCAAATTAGTTTAGAGGGCCCGAGAGTGACTCTCAGGTGAGCATGCAAGAAAGTCTTGGTTCCATCCCCAGCACTACCAAAAAATTAACTCAAATAATTACACTGGCTAAAGACCTGGATGAGGAAGAGAGCTCTTTCCTCAGAAAACCCGAATCACAGCCAGATTAACTTCCTGGTGGCCAGCGGCTGATACAGTAGCAGTCACAAGCAGGGATGGATGTTCCCCACTAAAGGGGCTGTTTGAGGGGAACAGGGGTGCTGCCGGCGCAGACAGATCTGAGCTCTCTGGCCACTGTGGAGGGAGCTCTGCTCTCGACACATCAGAGTGAAGCCACCTGATAATTTTACCTTCCATGGCGATTTCAGGGAGGACCCCCAACCCAGCAACAGTGCCCCCCTGCTACTCCCTCCCTCTCCCTGCTGACTCTGCCACCGGTGGAGACTGGCTAGGGCTGGCAGCACCTAAAGGTCCCCCCCAGCCCCTGCCTCCTGGCCGCCCCCCGCCCCCAGCACCCGAGGGCGCCCCGCCCCCCACACCCCGCACACTGACCTCCTTTTCTATGGTAGCCACCTGCTTCTTGGCCAGCTTCTCCAGCTCGATGGACGAGTTGTTGGCATGTGTCTCCACCTCCTTCTGGAGTTTGAGGCGGTGCTCGTCCATCTCAGCCTTCAGCTTGTTCTCCAGGGCGATCAGCTGCTTCTGGTGCTGGCGCCGCATCCGCTTATAACCTGACATCTGTTCCCGCAACTCGTTCTCCTGCTCATGCTCATGGATCTGCCGTGTAACCTGAGGCAGGTGGGGGGACAGAGCTCGGGTCACCGGGTGGACCGGGGGTGCCCTTTCGAGTAGAGAGTGCCCGGTGACCTCGGCATCCTCACCGGCCTGTGGTGGCCTGGAGCGGGGGCGCTGCCGGACACTCTGTCATCCTCAAAACGTCTCATTTGCTTAGCGCTTTTACACACTCACGAGGTCGGTGTTACTGCTCTCGTTTAATAGAGACATTGAGACTTGAGGGAGGTCATTCATATATTTTTAACAGTCATTCACACACACACACACACACACACACACACACACACACACACACACGGGGTAGTGGGGCTCTCCAAGTGAGAAGCTGTGCTTTTTCAAAGGATCATCCTAATAGGGAGACAGACAGACAGACAGACAGACACACACACACACATACACACACACACACACAAAGTTTTTAAACTCTGTCTCCCTTAGCCACATCCCTAAAAGATCTGCCCACAAGTTACAATTTTTTTTTCCTACAAAAGAGACAGTGTTCCTATGAGTGTCCCTGGACCACTTTTCCCGATTTCATTTCGAATTCAATGTCCAGCAAGCCCAAGTCTGCCAGGGGAACCTGCAGCCTGGGTATCTCGACTCCTCCTCTGACTCTTCTGGGAATTTCTAGCCTCCTTCGTTAGTTCCCCCCCCCCCCATGGAGCTGTCCATCGCTTCCTTCTCCTTTTCCCTATTTTAGAAAAGCCCTTGGATTTCAGCATCAGGATGCTAACTTTACTTTTCACGGTATCATCTGGCTGCTCCCCTGGAGAAGGAGCCCACTCCCCACTTCACCCCCAAAACAAGTTTTCCTGGAAAATCCCACGCTATTAACGCCCTGCACTGTTTGCAGTTTGTGGGCCAAACTGTGTTTCACGGATGGCACACCCATCAGAAGGGTGTCCCTGCACTCTCCACTGGGCCCTTACTATAGAGCAGAGGTTCTCAACCTGTGGGTTGCGACCCCTTAGGGGTTGCATATCACATATCCTGCACATCAGACATTTATGTTACGATTCTTAACAGTAGCACAATTACAGTTATGAAGTGACAACAAAAGTGATGCCGTGATGGGGGGTCACCACGACATGAGGAACCGTGTTAAAGGGTCACAGCGATAGGAAGGGTGTTCTAGAACCGCACTATCCTAGGAGCGGACTTTAATCCTTCCTGATGAGCGAACATGCGGTTTCCTATGCATGCCTCACTTGGAAGGACATTCCTCTCCAGGACTGAGAGCAGAGGATATTTTAAGACCAGCCGACAAAGAACACCCTGGCATCACCCTAAAGGCCTCTAGTACTCCGAGAGAAGTGAGTGATGTGTTTCGTCGCTACAACACCAAGTGATCTATTTATTTATTTATATTCTGGGTACGGGAAAGGAAACCAAGGTTTCCGGTGCCAGCCTGCCCTTTATGCAGGCTGGTCTCAACACGCTCCATCCTTCTCTTTTAGGCAGGTGTGTTTATGCCATGTTTGCCCCCTCCCCCCGATGCTGGGAGTGAGACACTAGCATGTTCTCTACCCCTGAGCTAAATCCCCAGACATCTTTTTTTTTTTTATTTTCCTTCTGGAGACAGGGTGTCCCTGTGTAGCCCAGGGACCTTGACCTTCACGGAGAGCCTTGGCCTCCGTTTTCCGAGTGCCAGGATCAGCAACTCATCTCACTGTACCTAGTCCCTTTATTATTTTCTTAAATGTGTTTATATCTGGGTAGAGGGAAACACAGAAGTATTTTGAGATATGTGTATAAGTTTCAATCCCATATGCTTATATCACACACGAGGATGACTTTAGGGAAAAACAAAACAAAAACGGCCCCTTTTGAAATCAGATCCCCCCCCCCCCCACACACACACACAAGTACAGTGGCCATTTCCAGGTAGACATATTTTATCCAGATATTAACTTTTCACTTTAGTATTCCCGTGTGTGTGTGTGTGTGTGTGTGTGTGTGTGTGTGTGCGCGCGCGCGCGCGCGCGCGCAGGCACAATCACCCACGAATGTGGGCATGGAGGTCAGGTGGTTGGCTTTCTCTATCATTCTCTACCTTATTTTTTGAGAGAGGTTCTCTCACTCAGCCTGGAGCTCACAATTTTGACTAGGCTGGCTCCCCGGAGAGGCCTGGGAATCCTCCGGTTTCTACCTCCCCAGTGTGCTGAGATCCCAGGTGCACACTACAGTGCCTGGCTTTCACATGGGTGCCAGGATCTGAGCTCCGCTCCGCAGCAGGCACTCTATCCACTGAGTCATCTCCCCAGCCCTCTGGAATTCCCTCTTTAATGAGATTCCCAGAGGGAGCCAGGGCTTACCCTAACGCCACCACGATGCATCTAAACCCTGCACATGTCCCGGCCCACAGCTGACACTCTGGGATGACTAACCTTATGCCAGGAGGCCTCACGACGGACCGGGAAGGAGGCGAGGGACGTTTCCTGTCTTACCAGGGCCTGGGTCCCTGCAAACAGGGTGGTCCCACTGCCTGTCTTATCACACCCAGCTCAAATGTGTGACAGAGGCAACTGGCAGAGCCCAGCATGCCCTCCTTGTACCTGGCTGCCTTCCAGGAGGGCAGCTTTGCTTTTGGCGCTCCCCACGGTTAGGAGAATCACCTTCCTCAGACTCCAAACACAACCTTCCATTTGTCACCACCGAACTTCCTGACTTTCAGACTGTCTTCCTGAGCACATACAGAGAAGGGTTGTTTTTTTTTTAAATTTTTTTTTTTTTTTATTTTCCGGAGCTGAGGACCGAACCCAGGGCCTTGCGCTTGCTAGGCAAGCGCTCTACCACTGAGCTAAATCCCCAACCCTGAGAAGAGTGTTTTGATATGAGGTCTCTCTCTGTAGCTCAGGGTGACCTCTAACTCCCAGGTAGGAGGTTAGCGGGTGTGAGCCACCAAGGTAGACACACAAGCTTAAGCGAAAGTATGAGCAACGGTCAGTTGTGAAATGCAATGTGAGATATATTGACCATTTGTTAATTAGGTTATGAATTCTCATTTCACTTTTACACCATGTGTCTGAAGAGCATACCGTTTGGTCCATAGCATTTTAAAAAAAACTGGTAATTTGGGGCTAGAGAGATGGCCCAGCGGCTAAGGGCCCTGGCTGCCCTTCCAGAGGACCTGAGTTCAGTTCCCAGCACCCAGATGGCAGCTCATACCTGTCTGTAACTCCAGCTGCAGGGCATCTGACACCCTCACACAGACATACATGTAGGCGAAACACCCATGAACGTGAAATAAAAAATAAATTATATATTAAAAAAACTGATAATTTCATATACTTTATATGTACTTTATAATTTATCTTTTAGACTTGTGTCCGCGTGTGGCGGATGTAGTTGTTAGTATGGGTGTGTGCACATACTTGTGAGTGTGCCTGCCTGCTGACGTGTGCGGAGGCCGGAGGGGAGGCTGACACTGGCTAGCTCTCCTGAACCTCTCTCTACGTTTATTTTTTGAGACAGGGTCTCTCGGTGAGTCTGAAGCTCATGAACCCTGCTAGACTGGCTGGCCAAAGTCTGCCATGGATCTGCCTTTTGTTACCCCTTCTGTGTTGGGGTTACAGGGACCTGCCACTGGGTTCTGGGGATCTGAACTCTGGTCCTCCTGCTTATAAAGCAGACACTTTACTGTGTAACCTGGTCAGGCCCCAAACTTGTTACTTTCCCTCCTCAGCCTCTCAGGTACTGAGGCTATAGGCTGCCACACTTGTGGCTACAGACTACCACCCTGATTCTCTCTTTCTCTCTCTCTTTGTAGTGTTCTTTTCTTTTGCAATGGGGTCTCACCGTGCAGCCCTGGCTGGCCTGGAACTCACTATGAAGGCTCTGTCTCCAGCGTGCTGGGATTAAAGGCTTGCATTAACACACCCAGCTACTTCTTTAATTTTTATACACCATGGGTATCAGAACCAAGGGCCCACGGTTCTTGAACTTCCTGAGGGACCTCATCATCAAGGAAGATAGATAGTGATCATTTTCTGTTATAAAGACACCAAAGAAATCACCCCCCCCCCCCAAAAAAAAAAGTCAAAGCTGGGGAGAATGGTAAGTCTGAATCACACATTGAGTGTCAAACTGCGAAGAAGCTGTGGGGATGTGGTGACTACAGTTTTACAAGGGCATCTCAATGGGACCAAATGTAAGTGGGAAGTGCCACAGTGCCATGCCAGGCTGCTTGGAGAAAACACCCATTCTGTCCTAATTATGACCTTGGGCAAACATTTGACCTCTTCAAGTCTTTTGATGCTTCCTTAGGGAAAGAGGGGTGAGCCCAGGTCTCCTCAGTGTGGTGGACTGGGTGGGGTGGCCTGTGTCAATGTGTCGAGGAGCCTCTGACTCGAGGGAACACGAATGACCTGTTGCTCCCCTGCTCTCTCCCGCCAGCCCCGGAGAAATGTCTCCCCTGTGCCTCTGCTTCTGGTGGGGCAGGTCTAGCTTTCAACAAGTGGACAGGAGAGAAAGGGCTTCGTTTCATTTCCATTCTTAGACAGGATCTCGCTCTGTAGACCAGGCTGGCCTGGAACTCACAGAGATCCATCTGCCTCTGCCTCCCAAGTGCTGGGGTTAAAGGCATGCACCACCAATCCTGGTGAGAGAGCACATTTAACAATGCAGTCACCTATGGCCAGTGTGTGGGCTTTAAGGTGGAAACACGATAGAACACATGCTTAGCATGCTTGAGGCCCTGGCTTCTGTACTCAATACCTGCTCCCCGCCCCCAACTAAAAAGGGATCAAGTATGTATATTTCCCACTGTGTCCCGCTCTACCACTGAGCTATGCTCCCAGGCAGGCCACATATAATTTCTGAGTCAGAATTACTGCTCACCTCGCATACCTGGAATAGATACACTATAATAAATAAGCGACAGCTAAGGAGTCATAGCCAGGAGGCCTGCAACACCTTTTAAAGGAAGATCACAGTTGTTCAACACCACCCTGTTTAATCCTAGAAGACCTGGCTCTGAAGCAAACCGTTTCACCTACAGCCCAGAACACGCCTTCCACGTGCGAGCATGAAGGCTGACAGTAACTACTCAACAATAGGCACTCAAGTGACCAAAGCCCATGAACAGGATTAAGTCTTCCTAAGGAGCAGAGCAGTGCACACAGCGGATGTGGTCACCTCAGCGCTGAGCAGTAATCACCCGCCAGCAAGTTCTCAGAATATGGTGAGTGCCTCAGGTTGGCTGCAGAGCCTCGACAAGATGCCCTTCAGAACACCCAAGGGAAAGGTGTTTTAAGTTCTCCACTAACAGCTGAGGGATACCAGGAGATTTCTGCGTCTCTCTCTCTCTCTCTCTCTCTCTCTCTCTCTCTCTCTCTCTCTCTCTCTCTCTCTCTCTCTCTCTCATTCACACACACACACACACACACACACACACACACACACACACAGAATAAGCGACACTCATCGTTTTTTTGAAAAACGGGAGCTAGGATCTCCTTATGTAGCCAGGCTGGTCTTGAACTCGAGCTCTTCCTGACTCTGTTTCCCATGTAGGGGCATCACAGGTTGCCCTACAACACCCAGCTAAAATGCGCACTTCTCAATCCAAATCCTCATGTGGCAGTGGCTATGGGGACATCACTCATTCAATTATGTGTTTACTGAGGGAGTGGCCATGTGGGTTGGACATATTGATTGACAGACAGCACAGGTGAAAGAAACTGGGATCAAATAGTGAGTTAAGAAGGCAGGCAATGGGAAAGAAGTATGTAATATTCATGTGTGCGCACGCATGTGTGATATGTACATGTCCATCTGGGTGTGCACATGTGTACAGAGGCCAGGGGTCAACATGTAGTTGTCACTCTCCATGTTCTCCACCTTATTTTTTTTTTGGGGGGGGGGATGAACACATTAATTCAGCTAGGCTGGCTGGCCAATGAGCTCTAGGGATCTGCCCGTTCCTACTCTTACCCCTGCCTTGCCCCGCCCCCGCCTGAGAACTGGTGGTACAGAGTCACAGGTGGCTGGCTACACGGGTGCAGGGACAATCTGAACCTCACTGACCGAGTTGTTCTCCTAGCACTGAGATTTGTGGTGTATCGATAACGCATCCTCTGGTGCACCGTCCTGAAGGAGACATTTTCAAACTTAGCTTAGCGCTGGGCTCCCGAGAGTCGCCACTGGAGTGCTTCCGGTGGGCCACACTCATGGAGATGTTACCAGGTGAGTTCAGCAGCTAGACAGCGCTTCAAACATTCCAAATGCAGATCCCCCCCCCCCCCAGCTCTTAGGAATTTTTCCTCTCAAGCTGATGAGGCCAAGTGAGAGAACCAGCTCTACAGGGGATGGAACAACAGTTTCTCTTCCATGTTTTTCTGAGGACCTTAAACCAGACTTTCCTCTCATGCTCTCTCCCTAATGTGTGGTCTGTTACAAACTCGCTCGTGTGGCCAGACCATTCCTTTCCAATGAGCCTTCCTTTAGGAGGCAATGAATGAGCCATCCAGTAGACATGCGTGACCCTGATGCTCTTTATGACACCGTCTACTACAGAAGCTGCCAGGGACCCAGAACATCCCAACATTTGAAGAAGTGACTTCAAACATCCAAACAGCCAGAATCGCTCTCATGGGTCAGTCGCAGAATGCAAACACTGGGCGTTCCGTTCACTGGCAGTAAGACGCAAGGAGGGTCCCCCTCAAAGGGCCAAGGACTCGGAGAGACAATCCTGAAGAATGACATAAACTGCTTTCTTCTAGACAACAGACCAGCTCAAGCCATGCTTCCTCACAGAGGGTAGGAGAAAGGCCATGACTTTCCTTTCCTTCTCCTAGGTCTACATGAGGCTGGTAAAGGCTGCTCATGGGAGGCTTGAAAGAAGCAGCTGTATTCTAAAGCCCCACCACGGCTTGCTTTTCTTTTGTCCCACAAGCAACAGAAGAGCAGTGTGTGGAACCCAGAACACTCTGTTTTAAGGTGCCCAGAGAACCACGCCCCCAGGAGCAAGAGCCCACAGCTCATGGCCACCACACACCCAGGAGCAAGAGCCCACAGCTCATGGCCACCGCACACCCAGGAGCAAGAGCCCACAGCTCATGACCACCACACACCCAGGAGCAAGAGCCCACAGCTCATGACCACCACACACCCAGGAGCAAGAACCCACAGCTCATGACCACCACACACCCAGGAGCAAGAGCCCACAGCTCATGACCACCACACACCCAGGAGCAAGAACCCACAGCTCATGACCACCACACACCCAGGAGCAAGAACCCACAGCTCATGACCACCACACACCCAGGAGCAAGAGCCCACAGCTCATGGCCATCACACACCTCATCCAGAGACACAACACAGAGAGCCATACTGAGTGAGAGGAGGCAGTGTCCAGCGAGGGCCTCCTTTAGGTTTGTGTGGAAAAGGTGGGTTCATGAGACACATCTGAGAAGTGGTTAAGTGTTGGCCTGGGTTGGCAAGTCAAGTGAAAAACGTTCTCAGCATTTACTGAGCTCACAATGGAAGAGTGAGCTTGTGTGTTTCTGTCTGTGCTCTTTGCTAGTCACCTCCAGATCTCTGTGACTCGTCAGCAGCCACCAGAGGGAAGCCACGGAGAAAGGGTACAATCCAAACCAGCCAATGAACTCATGGTGGACACACCAACCCATCAACCTGGTATTGCCGTCACCTGTCAGTTTGACCAGTGGCTTGACTACTGACGAGAGGATCCCCGCTGTCCCGTGACCCTGCGCTTAATGAAATGCAGTTTACACTACCTAAGTCCTTTGCACTTGAACTGGGATCTATGGAAACAAAAATAGGATGTGTGATCCATTTTCTAAAATTGCACACTTCTTTCCACTACTCTAGTGTCATGGCTTGGGCAGTCCTTGGGTTGAGTGTCTGAGACCATGTGGTGAGGGGCAGGACTGACATACTTGATAATATACATGAACATAGCCGTGGCAATAGTTAGATCGCCCCAAATGGGACATAGACACGACCATCCAATGCCACACTCCATTCTTCCCTTCATTCCTTTACTTGTCTCCCTCAAAATTTGCCAGCTACTCAGAAGAACTTCCAAGATAGATATCATCATGACTCGGACAGCATCCCATCTGGAGAGGGTATGTGCCCAGAGCGCCAGCTGCCGCCCCACCCAAACCCAGGCTTCTCGGTCTTTAGGTCAGGATCGGAACAGAGACCTTTCGACACATCAGAATTCCACCGGAGGGATGGACCACAGCAGTTTCCTGCACTGGGGGGTGGGGTGGGGTGGGGTGGGGTGGGGTGGGTTACTCTGAAGCCTGGAGCATCCAGGGAGGCTTCCAAGGGCTCTGCCCATAGCCTGAAGTGGCCTGGCAGGGGAGCGGCTTCTATTAGGCACTGAGAAGGCGGCTGTGGTGGCTGGAGCCCACGCTGAGCGGCCCCGGAGGGAGTTTTCAGAGGCCGGCATGAGACTATACCAGCATGGCTGTAGTAATGAAGGGCGGGAGGAGAGAGTCATGAATATATGATGTGGGAAGGAGGGCGTGGCTTGAGGGAAAGCAGAGAACCTGTCCCACAATGGGGGAGACTGCCGGGACTGGGGTTCACCTCCCTGCAGCCTGCCCCTGCTGCGAGGGCTCCCTGTGGCCTCTCTTCCCACTCCTCGGAGAGCAGGTGGGGGGTTCAAGGGACGAGCCCCACGGGATCCTGTGGTGAGTAGTCACAGTTTTCTTGTCAGACACCGTGGCACAGAGGCAACTATGGACAGCCCCACCATGTTCTAGCGGATTCACAGGCGTGTTTTTGGAGATGCTTGCCAAGCATTAGCAGCCACAGAGTGGACATTTTGAGATCTCCGTCACACGGCAGGGTGTTCCTTTCAGATGAAAAATTGCCCATTAAAGAGGTTACAAGAAACTTCAGCATCAAAGAACTCGGGAGTGGGATTCTTTATGAACAGACTACGTTAAACTGTGTGATTTTTTTTTTTTTTTCCTGACATGGAGTGGGCATGAGCAATAGACTGCTGCTATGGTCTCCATTTTCCTTCCATTTGCTCTTTCAAAGATTATAATGCCTTCTAAATCTCAAACATCACTGGAGCCTTAAAAAAAAGGACTTGGTGGGGTGGGGGGGGATAAAAGTAGAAATTAGGTTTGAAAAATAGGACAAGAAAAAACCGATTATTTCTGGGTCGGCCTCAGATGATGTCATCATGGGTTCTGGATGTAACGGCCAAGCAGTGTACAGTAACTCTTCCCGCTCATGTGACCTCTAACATCCATCTGGGCAAAACAACTAATATTTCAATAATTTTCCTGCCGGAGAAGTGAGATTCAGGTGGAAAGGCTGAAAGAGAGTTCCAAATGCTAAGGATGAAACGGGGAGAGAGAGAGAGAGAGAGAGGGAGAGATTGTGTGTGTGTGTGTGTGTGTGTGTGTGTGTGAGAGCGCGCACGCGCACGCGTGGGGGGCCAAGGGGAGGAGGCATGAAAACTAAGTCTTCCTGCGCACACCCCTTTTGCTACTACAAGGGCACCCGGCAATCACATTCGCAGTAGTAAAAATGCTGAGGAATCCGGCAGCCCCTGGGCTCCCACCGCTGCTGCCAGCCTCCCCTACAAAGCCCTCCTCGCTTTATGGCTCTCAGGAAATTCTTCAGGGGTTAAATGGGGGAAGCTCGGCCACTACCACCATTGCAATAAATAAATGAATGAACCAGAACGAACCAGTGGACTATCCCTGGGAAGCAAGTGTCTGATTTTTCTACAATTATACAGATGGTAGCCGGCAACCATCTATACATATTTTTTAAATCGTGTTTTACCTTTTGATGTGTATGTGTGTGTATCATAGAGACACACATGCACCTATATAAAAAGCATAGTGTCCTACACACATCCATACCTTAAAAAATATTTTTAGATTTATTTTGATTAAAACACAGATCGCTTTAAAAAAAAAAATTGGTCATGCCAGCAACTCATCCCCAAACCTTATATTTTACATATACAGCACACACACACACACACACACACACACACACACACAGAGGCTTTTTTTTTTTCCTATGCCATAGACAATGCTAAATATCTCAGATCAGGTTGCTATGCCAACAGATTTTTCCCCCCCCTAAAATGAATAAAATTATTTGGAGGGAGACAACATCCCTGGCTGCTTTTCCTCCCATCCATGAAGCCGAGGGAGGCTCAGGGAGGGCCAGAGGCTGCCAGACAGGGAGGAGGGGAAGGCAAGGGAAGGTGGGGAGAGCAGCATCAGCTTACCAAAGACGCGGATTTGATCGTGGCAAAGCGCTCTCGGTTCCGATAGTGGAGGGCCTGGCTCTGAACTGACTGGGTAGGCCGCGGCTCAGGCCTGGGATCGCCGTGGCCCGCCTCATCCCTTACGAATACATGATCCTGCAGAAATGGATGAAGAGAAGGAGGAAGTCCAGCTGCGCTCTTTCCTCGCCGGCTGCCTCTCTCTCACCCCTCTTTCTGAACAAGCACCGCTGTTTGAAATGCATAGTTCAGCTTCTCTAGTCCCCGCAGCTCCCACGGTATAAAATGAATAAGCAACACATTGCAGCCTTCGGTTAGGAATGTCAGCTGATCGCTCGTGGGATGCCTTCTGACGCCCTGGCAGGCTTTTTTTCCCCCCTTTACCTCCGGAATCACATAGATGCAAAAGCAAAAAGGAAAAGGAGAGAGAATGGCGCGGACGGACGACGCTTCAGCACGGTCTGCTTAAAACGCGGTGACCAGATAATTCCTTTAAAAATGTCATGTCCGTGTCTGGCGGGGAGGATGCTGGTGGCTTTTAACATAAAAGCGAGCCTCCGCCTCATTCCCTTGAAAGAGCTGCGTTGTCAATTGAATTGGATCTGTGAGCTGGTCGGTGGGGTCATCCTTCTTCTGGGGGGTGGGGTGGGGGGATCAGGGGAGGCTTGTGGCCAGCCGCCTCTCTGTCTTGTGCTGGGAAGATTCGGCAGTCACTGAGGGATCCTGCTTTCCAGTCATGATCGTACACAGTTCTAGCACCTTCTCTCTACAGCTTCTGAAAGGATTTTTTTTTTTTTTTTTTTTTTTTTTTTTTTTTTTTTTTTTTTTTTTTTAGATTTAAAGAGACAGGCGTACAATTCCAAACCAAATGATACTTTCACAAACGGTCCCTCAACTTGGCATCGGTATGCCAGCAGACTCAGCGAGGCTGGTATTTAATGTCCTTGACTGATTTAATCGAGTTCTGTGCTTTCTTGATGGCCAAAGATGATTAATCTCATTCTAATGCCCCGTGGAAAGAAAAAAAAAAATGCCCTGGATGGATGATAATGGATGTTCCTTAAATGCAACTGAAATGACTTTTAAAGGAAAAAATGTTTTCAGAGGACCATGCCCCCACAGTACAAGATGAGCTGGTCATTCAGTTAGTTGGGAGGTTAACCTTTAGAAAATTAAAAACAGCCCTCCCTCACCCCCAACAGTACTCTGGCAATTTGTAGCTCAAAACCATGTTCAACAGTGGGGGATTTTTAAATAGCACATGCTCAGATGGGGAAGGAGAAATCAATTTCTTATTCCCCAGGGTTCTAGGAGAAACCGTTTGTTTGCATTTTCTCCAAGAGTACCTGGAAATTTTAAAAAACATAATTGCCCTCCCCTTCATTACAAAGCAAGGACCAAAGAGATTCAGAATATACAAAACTATATCATTTATCTGAAATTGTCAAAAAAAATCAAAATATGTAGACTTTTTTGAGGGAAATAAAATGTTATAACCAGGTCTTGATGTAAAAGCTACAATAATAATAAATAAATAAACAAATAAACAATGCATTACTTATGCTGGGTCAGGTTGTGTCCACCTATAATCAGCACCCTCCAAGACACACCTGCACTTTGAAGCACCCAGGAGGTAGGAGAAATTGCAAATTTGAGGTCACTGTGGGCAGAACAGTGAGAGCCTCGCCCCACTCCTGAAATAATTAAAAATAAATTAACATAGGTATTTAACATAGGTATTTTGAAACTTAGGAAAAAAATGTTTGAAGGATCCTTTTAAATTAATTTGTATTACTTCCCAGGAGGTCTGAACTTGCGGCACACAGACAAAAGAGCTTGGCGTGAGACGGCGACCCTGCAGTGGGCCTGAGCTTCTTGCAAGGCCCTCTCTCATCATCGTGTACTTACTAATGAAATCTCACCATATCTAAAACTGAACTTACTTAACACGACAGGTTCAGAAAAGCATGAAACTTTTCAATGCCAGCCTCGTAAGAGACACAAAGTCTGGGGCTCCGAGCCGTGACTTGGGTGAGAAGTCAGCAGGGCCATCGAGAGAGGACGTGGGGTAAGGGGCAGCGGCAGTCACTCTTCAAATGGTGGTGACTTCACGTACAAAGATGGCCAGTGGCACCAGAAGCCACAGTGCTCACAGCACACACACCCATATATAATAAAAAACTAGAACCCAGGGTGTGGCGATGTATGCCTACAATCCCAGCGCTCAAGAGGCCGAGGAAACAGGGCAGTTGGGGGCCAGCCTGGGCTACGTTAGTACGCCTCTGCCTCAAAAAACAAAACCAACAACCAAGAAAGAAAACCCCAACCAAACAAGCAAAATTATGACTATTTTAGGTTTAGGACCCTGATGATTAAAAGTCACTGGTGTTTTTATTGTGCTAGATGTATGGGAATTGGAATACATTCAGAAAGTTAAAATCTGACAGCACTTTTGATTGTTATCAACAGATCAAATAACTCACTAAAGTATGTATTAAAAATGCTACACACAGTGTGAAACCTGTCTCAGAAAAAGAAAAAAAGCTAAGACACCACTTTAGCAATTAGTTCAAAGACGAGGGCCAAACTTTTAACTTACTTTAAATATAACAGACAAAATGAATAATGTGAGTCTTTGCTTTACCCTTTTTCTTGTTTAAGAATTACATTTATTGCCGGGCGGTGGTGGCGCACGCCTTTAATCCCAGCACTCGGGAGGCAGAGCCAGGCGGATCTCTGTGAGTTCGAGGCCAGCCTGGGCTACCAAGTGAGTTCCAGGAAAAGGCGCAAAGCTACACAGAGAAACCCTGTCTCGAAAAAACAAAACAAAACAACAACAACAACAAAAGAATTACATTTATTAATGTATGTTTGTGCATGTGTGTGTATATACATGCTACGGCACGTGTGTAAGGTCAGGGACAACTTCAGGAGTCAGCTCTCTCCTTCCACAATGTGGGCCTCGGGTATTGAACTCAGGTCATCAGGCCTGGCAGCAAACGCTCCTACCCACTGAGCCATCTCACTGGCCCTGCAGGTTTTTTTTCCCTAAGAGAAGTCTTAGATTTGCTGATCAGTTTGGCACCAGGTCACCATCTCTAATCTAGTACAAGAGAGGCAAATGATCGGGCTGTGAGTCATTCTAACAGTGGACACACCCATCCCTAGGGTATCAGGAAAGGAAGTCTGCTTGTCTTACATTTTATTTATTGACTTCTTTGGAGACAAGGTCTTGCTACTGTAGCCTGGCTGGCCTGGAACTCACAGAGCTCCATCTGCCTCTGCTGAGTACTGGGATTAAAGGGGTGGCCACCATATCTGGCTTACTTGTATTTTGTCTTTTGGGGCAACCATTTGCTAACACTGAATGACATTCCCAGGCCCAAGAAATAAATTTGCAAACATTTGATCTCATTGGATTAAAAAAGGCTGAAGTTTCCAAGTCAACTAATTAAAAATAAGGGGATGTGGCCTGAGATCTGAAGCCCAAACACAAGGATACGTCACCTTCGTTGAACATTGTCCCTTCAAGTCACAGACCCTCAGAGTTTAACCGCTGTATATGGTGCTCACAGTTTGTGTGAGCTGGGCATGATTTAGAAGTAGCCGTGGAGAGGGTCAGTTAACATAATAACAGTAAGAGCCTGCTCTCTGCCCACGAGGAGCTCAGGGCTGACATCTCTGAAGAACGTTTCTATGAGATGAAAGGCAAACACCACGCTACACTCTACCAAGACCAAATATGTGTCTTGGTGGTAATTTACCTTTAAAAGATTATTATCAGGGGGGCTAGGGGTTTAGCTCAGTGGTAGAGCACTTGCCTAACAAGCACAAGGCCCTGGGTTCGGTCCTCAGTTCCAGAAAACAAACAAACAAACAAACAAACAAACAAAAAACATTATTATCAGGGCTGAGGAGATAGGCTCAGTGGGTAGTGGTACTTGCTTCCCAGTCTCAAAACTTGCATTTAACTGACTCCTGTGGGTTGTCCTCTGACCTTCACAGGGACACTGTGGCACACATATACACACACATGTGCACGCACAGTAAGTAAATAAAAAGTAATGAAATATTATTGTTCAACAACACATGAAATAGTCCTTTGAAATTTTTTTGGGATTAGAGGCCCATGTTATTAAGCCCATGTATTTTAATCTGGCAAATGTACATGTGTGCTCATGGTTAAAAAACACCAGAAATATTTCCTCAGATTAAAAAACTGATGTCACTCTGTGGGCAGACCTCCAACTACTACCTGCTCAGCACCCTCTTACAGTATATGTAATAAATTTGCTTTTCCTTAAATTGTATTTTTTATTCAAAAAATTTTTTTTTGGAAACAGGGGCCTTGCTTTGTAGCTCAGGCTGGCTTGAATCTACAATCCTCCTGCCTCAGCATCCTGAGTACTAAAATGACAGGCAGGTGACAGGTTAAAAAAGAATTACATTTTTATATAATAGAGTGAAATATATCACTTGAGAGGCACAAACTTATGTCCTGGCATTACTGTGTATGTGTGTCAGCACATGCGGAGGTCAGAGGTCAACAGTGGTGTCTTCCTCTATTGTTTCCGACCTTGTTTTTTGAGGCAGGGTCTTTCACTGAACTAGGAGCTCGGATGGGCTGGCCAGCAAACCCCTGGGATTCTCCTGTCTCTGCCCTCCCAATTCCAGGATTACAGGTGCGTGCTGGTGATGGAACCTGGGGCCCTGTGCATGCTGGTAAGCACTTCATGAATGGGACTACATCGGCACTGCTAAGATACTGCTTTTAACTTAGACGGAAGCTTCCTCCCAGACAGAACTGCCTCGTGGTCACAAGTCTAGAAAGTATATGAGGCAGAGCCAGGTGGATCTCTGTGAGTTCAAGGCTAGCCTGGTCTCCAAAGCGAGTTCCAGGAAAGGCACAAAGCTACACAGAGAAACCCTGTCTCGAAAAACCAAAGGAAACAAAAAAAAGTATATGAACTTGGCAGTGATTTGGGTCCTTCTCCTCCTGACTGCCTTGTGGGCTTGGCTCACTTTTCCCAGTTCACTTCGATTTCTGCCTGGGACTGTGAGGCTTGGACAAACCCTGTCTCCCTAGGACTTGGCCTGAGGTGTGGCGCTTTGTCTGGGAGGCCATGGCTCAGTAAACTCAAGAGGAGAGGAGAAAATGGCATTTTCTCTTGGGTTATTTAACAGAATTCGTATTGGTGTTTCCTCAAAGCCCGCTACTCTGTTTACAGGGAAGCTGTAAAATGGTGACACACACACACACACACACACACACACACACACACACACACACGCACGCACACACGACACAGCCCACGGGTGTGACCCGAAGCAGCTTTTCTCTGACTGGAGACATCCTCTACAGACACCCTCACCGACCTGTCCGTGGACGAGGGGCCAGCAAACTCACTGCCCCCATCTTCAAAATATCACTTTGGTTTTGTTGAGACAGGCTCTCTATGCAGCTCGCGCTGACGTGGAACTCACTCTGTAGACCAAGCTGGCTTCAAACTCAGCGGCCTCAGCCTCCCCAGGACGGGGTTAAAGGTGTGAGGCACCAGACCTGGTTCCCAAGGCTGCTCGATGGAGCTGGAGGGGAATCCCGGGTCTGAACCAGAGAGACAGGGAGGGAAGATGGCAAGGACTGAGGACAGGGCCATGACGGCAGGATGCTCCTCGTCCCTCATCTGCACCATCGCTCCTTCGGGTTCTCTTTGCTGAGTGTAAGCGGAAGCAGCAGTGAACCTGGCCCTCTGTCCGGCAGAAATAACCACAGGCCACGGGAGCAAAACGTACCTAGGATGCCCTAGCCCCTCAAGGACTTTTCTTCCTGCCAAACAAACTGGGGAAAGAAAGCTGTTCTTTGGTTTTCAAAGATGACAACAGGGCCGGCAAGAGGGCCGGGCGGGTAAAGGCACTTGCTGTTAAGTCTGATGACCTGAGTTCTAGCCCTGGGAGCCACACGGTGGAAGGATAGAACAGACAGAAATCTGTCCTTTGACCTCCACATAAATGCTCTGGTGTGCAGTGCATGTGTGCACATGCACACACAGACATCCATACTAAATGTCATAGAAATGAGTTTACACTCATGACCTGCACACATCACACACACACACACACACACACACACACACACACACACACAACTTTAGACTTAGGTTTTACATGAGACACAAGAGAATATAATAGGACACATATGGGTGAAAATGCCATAATAAAATCCATTACTTTTCATATAAAAAGTAACTAAGAGAATGTAAGGGCAGGGTATATTAAAGAAATGATAAATTACTTGAAGGTAACTGACACAAATATTCTCTTGGTCAGCAAATACTTTTTAAATTTTGAGTTTTTCCATTGTATTATAAACAGTTAAGAGTATTGGAAATCATAGTTTTAATGTTCCGTGGTAAGCCTGAGAATCATTGGCATGTGTGTAAATACATGTGCATACATGAATGGTGAAACTGTAATCAATGCACATATAGGTATTTTTAAAAGGTGAGCTTGATAAGATGGTCATCTTCTAAGACGGTAACCACCTGTAGCTCCGGCTCCAGGGGACTCTGATACCCTCTTCTGGTCTCTGAGGCACCTGAATGCACATGCTACACAGTCATCCAGCCTCACACACATACGCATAAATAATAATAATAAACAAGAAAATGAAAAGGGAAAGTTCTGTCTTGGCTCTCCTTCCTAAAAGTGTAACCAGGCACCCAAATGTCTGACCGTGTGGTAGTGCGGCTGCCGTCCATCAGCATGGGCAGGGAACCGACTTGGGCAGGGCGTCTCGAAAAAATCCCATTACAGGGAAATCTCAGGTGGACTGCATATCCCTACTGTAATACAGAAAAAGCAGCCCTTCTCCTGGCCGGGGTGGGTGTGAGGCCGCTGTTTCCCGGATCGTGGAAACAAAGGCAGGAGAAGCCAGTCTGGTGGAGCCCTTGTCACCTGTGCCACGCCCACTGAGCTATAGCTCCCGTAGCCCCAGATCCGTTCTAATGCCTCCCTTGTGCACTCTACTCATGAGACCCCAACGGGTGGTAGAGAGACAGCCAATGCCTGTGAGCACCCACGGATACAAAGGCTTTGTTATTTTACATTTTTCTTTACTTTATGCCTCCCCGACCTGTAGCTGCACATGTTCCCAGGACATAGGTCAGGGGACAACATGCGAGAGTTGGGTCCCTCCTCTCCTGGGGACTGAACTCAGGTCATCAGGTTTGGCAACCAACACCTTTACCCACTGAGCCATCCTCCCAATCCAATCCTTTCTTTTCTACGCTTTACATACATGACCATTTGCCTATAATCCAAAGAGTCCAGCTAGTACGGAGGCAAATGGCTTTCTTTATCTGATATCGCCCATTTATTTCCTTAAACTTCCTGGTCCCCAGAACCTGACGTCTTCCCAGTCTGATGAACACCCACTTTCCAGGCTCCAACCTCCTCGACCTTTGCCCTCTTCCTTGATATGTAATGCTCCTCCTGCCCCAGGGCCTTTGCACTTCCTGCTCTTGGATTCACTCCTCTCCCAAGCTATGAGGCTTCCACATGTCTGTAAAATTTCATCTAAACTGTCATCCTGTGTAAACTTCCCATTATTCTCTGGTTGATTAAGATTTCCTGTTACCCAGAACAAATTTTGCAAGAACACTACACACAAATGGCTCAGATACTTAAGAAGAAAAAATTAAAAAAAAAAAAAAGAAGAAGAAGAAGAAGAAGAAGAAATGACCAGGGGTTGGGGGGAGGTGCAGAAGAGATGGCTTGGAGGAGGTTAAGAGCCCTTGCTGCTTTTGCAGAGGACCTGGTTCAGTTCCCATCACCCATCATGGCCTGCAAGTCCAGTTCCAGGAGGGTCAGACACCATCTTCTGGCTTCCATGTGTACTGCATGCACATGGTACATAAATACATACATGCAGACAATACATGAAATGCTCAGCTACATGAAATAAAAATAAAGTAATAAAATTTTAAAATGACAAGGGATCTTTTTTATAATTTTATACTGTGGAATGTTGACCTTGAGCCAAAGCAATGGCTTTGAAGTAAGCCTTAACTTTTTTCATAAAGAGTCTTAACTTAGGACAGGTTTGTATAAAATGGGCATTCTGCAGGTTAGGTTTTTGCCACCTTGATACAAGCTAGGATCACTGGGAAGAAGAAACTTCAACTGACAAACTGCCTCCATCAGACTGGCCTGTAGACAAGTCCGTGTCACATTTTCTTGATCAATGATTAATGTGTTAGGGCCCTGCCCACTGTGGGTGGAGCCATCCACAGGCTGCTGGTCCTGGGTTCTATAAGAAAGCAGGCTGAGCAAGCCAGTCAGCAGCACCCCTCCATGGCCCCTGCATCAACTCCTGCCTCCAGGTCCCTGCCCTGTTTGAGTTCCTGTCCTGACTTCCATCAGTGATGGACTGTGACCTGAGAGTTGTAAGATGAAATAAATCCTTTCCTCCCCAAGGTGCTGTTGGTCGTGGAGTTTATCACAGCAACAGAAAGCCAACAGGACAGACATCCTAGGACAGGCATCCTAGGACAGACATCCTTAATCAGGACCATTCAATCAAAAGTCAAAACAGGGGCTGGAGAGATGGCTCAGAGGTTAAGATCACAGGCCGCTTTTCCAGAGGTCCTGAGTTCAATTCCCAGCAACCACATGGTGGCTCATAACCATCTATAATGAGATATGGTGCCCTCTTCTGGCATGCAGGCAGAACACTGTGCACATGTGTACTAATAAGTAAGTAAATAAATAAATAAATATTAAAAAAAAGTCAAAACAGTTAACGGGGTAAGGAGGCTTGCCTGCCACCAAGCCTGATGCCCTTGGAACCCCCTTCCCCCAATAGGGGAAGGACAGAATCTACTCCTGAAGGTTTTCCTCTGATCTCTACATGTGTGCTGGTCACACATATGTGCACTCTCCCCACAAAACAAACAAACAAACAAAATAAATCTGTACATGTAGTTAGCTGGCAAAGAGCTAGCCTTAGAAGGATCATAAACAATAAATTCTAGAAACCACATAGAAGAATAAAAACCATCCCTAAAATAAACAGCACTCAGGACTGTAGATTCCAAAACACTTCCTACCCCTGCACCGGGTAATGGGGGTGGAACCAGGGGACCTGCCTATGACAGTCATGGACGCCACCAGTGAGTTCTATCTTCAGGCTTCATCTGCTGCTGTTTTGTCTTTGTCTTTTCGTGTTGAGACAGGGTCTTTGTAAGATGTTCACCTTGAACTCACTCTGTAGCCCTGGCAAGCCTTGAACTTGCCATCCTCCAGCCTCAGCCTCTTGAGTCTCTGGGGTTAAAGATGAACTGCCAGGCCTGGCTGTTAGCTTTCTTCTGATGGTCTGAGGTGTGGAGGTCACTGCTTTACAGAGGATCTCTCCCTCTGTAAAGATGAGTGTCTTTCCATGAGGCTCTGGGAACTTTGACTTCCTCTTCTTCTTCTTCTTCTTCTTCTTCTTCTTCTTCTTCTTCTTCTTCTTCTTCTTCTTCCTTTTTTTTTTTTTTTTTTTTGTGAGACAAGGTTTCTCTGTGTAGCCGTGGCTGTCCTGGAACTCGCTATGTAGACCAGGCTGGCCTAGAACTCACAGAGATCCGCCTGCCTCTGCCTCCCGAATGCTGGGATTAAAGGCATGCACCACTACCACCGCCGGGCATGAATAGGTGTTTTACCTGCATAAATGTCTATGCATTTTGCATGTCTGGTGTCTGAGGAGGCCAGAAGAGGGTGTCAGAGCCACCTGATTGGAGTTAGATGATTGTGAGCCATTTATGTGGGTGCTGAGAATTGAACCCATGTCCTCTGGAAGAGCAACCAGTACTTTTAACCTCTGAGCCATCTCTCCAGCCCCCCCTTTTTTTGTTTGTTTTCTTTCTCTTTCTTTTTCCTTTCCTTTTCTCTTCTCTTCTCTTTTCTTTCTTTTTTGAGACAGGATTTCACTGTGTAACCTGGGCTGGCCTACAGTTCACAATGTAATACAGGGCAGTCTTGAACGGTGGTAATCCCCCTGCCTCAGTCTTCCAGGGGCTAGCATTCTAGACCCTGTGCTACTTGTGCTCCACTGGGATTTCTTTACTGCCAGCCATCAGAGCAACCGGAGAGGGTAAAGCCACAGGAGGAGTAGCCAACATGGTCTTCTGTCAATCATTCCCTGAAGTCCTTCCTGCTCTTCCCATGCTTTGGTCGCAAAGCAGAAGCCCACCCACCTGGAAGCAGTGTGTCCTGAGCTGGCTTTGCTGTGACCACCCAGCCTGGCTCGTGAGGGTCCCGGGATGCCTACCTTCTTGTGCACCATGGAGGAGCCGGGGCTGACAGTGCCTTCATCCTCCTGCATCATGACGAGCTCGGGGCTGCTCTCATCCATGACCTCCTGCATGCTGTTCACACTGCTGCTCCGGCTGCCTGTGCTCACGGACACGCTGGGGATGGAGTGGATGCTGCCCAGGCTGTCCACCTCCCTGCTCAGGTTGCTTCCATGTTCACTGTCCTGTAAAAATGGGCAGTGGGATTAAAAAAAAACAAAAAACAAAAAACAAAAAACACCTGGAGATCTAGTGCCGACTCACTGACTGGGCCACTGAGTACTCAGTTCTGCAGCGTCGAGTGCTTTTCTGTTGGTGTGAAAAGATCAAGTGTGTGTGTGTGTGTGTGTGTGTGTGTGTGTGTGTGTGTGTGTGTAGTAGACAGAGGTCAACCCTGGGTGTTGTTGCTAAAGAGCTATCTACCTTGAATGGTATGCATGTCTACTGGGCCAAAGACTAACAGCGGGCTGGGGTGAAACAGTGTGGATATAGCAGTTAACCATCACAGAAGAAGCTCTTCCCCCACAAGATTGAATGTCACTAAGTCAATCTAGGTACAGATAAGCCTTGTTTTCCAACCCTACTCTACATAAACGAACTCAGTAAATTGCTATGTAGACTCGAGAATACAAACAATCACTCAGTCATACAAAATGGTAGACGATACACCACTTTTTCACTTTTGTGTTTTGAAGACAGGGTCTCAGTATGTAGCCAGGGCTGACCTGGAACTCAATCTGTAGTCCAGGCTAGCCTTGATGCACAGAGATCAGCCTGCTTCTGCCTCCCTAGTGCTGGGATTAAAGATGTCTGCTTCTATGCCCCACTATTAACATGTCATATTCCATATTGGAGATGCCAGAGCTATGGGTACCTGCTGAGGAGAGCTGCTAACAGGGAGTAGAACCAGCCCAAGAGAAAGAAGTGTGTTGCAGTCAACAAAGCTGAACAGAGGTGGAGATATGAAGAGCTTCTTGACATCAGACATGGAGATGCAGAGTTTGGAGTTTGACCAGCTGATCTTTGTCTTACTTTGGTCCAGTGTTTCCTCACTGTGCTTCCTTCCCTATGTTTTGGAATGGTAATGTATATCCAGTGCCATTATATGTTGGAAGTATGTGATCTCATTTTTGATTTTACAGGGAATTACAGTTAAGAGATTGCCATGACTCTCAGAAGAGATTTTGAACTTTAGACGTTTATATAAGTTTGAGACTGTTATGGACTATGGGGACTTTTGAAGTTGGACTGAATGCCTTTTTGCATTATGATATAGCAACAGGTCTTTGGGGGCCAGGGAGTAGAACGTGGCGGTTTGAAAGAAAATGCCCCCCAAAGGGAGTGGGGACTATTAGGAGGGGTGGCCTTGTTGGAGTAGGTGTGGTCTTGTTGGAGGAAGTGTGTCACTGTGGAGGTGGGCTTTGAGGTTTCATATGCTCCGGCCACACCCAGCAAGACAGTTCTTTTCCTGTTGCCTTTGGATCAAGACGTGAAGACTCTCACCTCCAGCACCACGTCTGCCTGCATGTTGCCATGCTTCCCCCCATGATGATAATGGACTGAACCTCTGAACTGTGAGAGAGCCACCCCAGTTACATGTTTTCCTTTATAAGAGTTGCCAGGGTCATGGTGTCTCTTCCCAGCAACAGAGACCCTGACTAAGATAGGGTGGGTGGTAAGGTCCTGAAAGAGCTGTAGGGAGAACAGGGGCTGAATGTGACTGAAAGGATTTGTATGCATGTGTGAAATTCTCAAATAAAAATATATTTAGAAATTTGTGCTGTGCCCATTCATGAATGTCTATTCCATTCCACTATACCCTCACTCCTACCCAGCACTGTGCCCCGCCCCCCATGCTGGGGCTGGACCCCCCAGCACTTTTCACAGTCTACCTTAAGCAAGAGTTGCTGCACTTATGTTACTTCGAATGTTTCATAGGGGAGAGAGCACCCATTCTGTTCCCATCCTCCAAAATGTTTTCCCTGTACCAACTCGGGAAGCTGAAATCAGGGGGACCTACTTCTTCTTCTTCCTGGGACTCATTCAAGGGTCCGTTCCGAGTCTCCTGGAAGAGGATCTTCTTCATTTTTCTGTATTGCAGGTTGTCCAACTCTCGGACAGCATCTTTTGTCCTCTGTATGAGGTCAATGAGGACCCGTGGTGGCCGCTCCCTCCGAATGAAGTCGTGCTGATTGACAGGGGAGGAAAACACGGATGATGAGTAAGCCTTACCTTTATGAGCAATGGATACACAGAAGCATCCAGGGGAGAGGGAACAGGTTCACGGACCTTAGAAATAAACGTGATCTTGAGGCTGGTGTCCCTCAAGGGGACTCCCCCTTACAAAGACATTACAATGCTTCTACATTCTGTCCCAAGCTCCTCTTTGCAGACTTGGCTCTGGAGTCTCCACAAGACTTTTTTTTGTTTGTTTTTGTTTTGTTAAGCAGGGCAGTAGTGCACAATTTTTAATCCCAGCACTAGGAGGCAGAGGTGAGAGGATCTCTGTCTCTGCATTTGAGGCCAGCCTGGTCTACACAGTGAGTTCCAGGCCAGCCAGAGATACATCATGAGACCTTGTCTAAAAAGACTTTCTCTTTTTAATTATATATATTTATGGTATACAATGTGATACTTTGGTACAAATTGAGAAGTAACAGAAGGCAGTTACTACATCATCATTTCCCATTCTCGTGTCTGTAGCAAAGGTGCCTAAAACCCACTGCCTTCAAAATTTGCATGACATTTACAGTTTTCAAGTCAGACCTTAGGTCTCACTACTCAGTATACTGCAGAAGTAAAACACTGGGCCCAATACCCTCCCCAATTCTCTTCTACATATTCATTTGTATGTGCGTACACACATGTATGTCCAGGTCAGAGGACAACCTGCTGGAGTCGGGTCTCTCCTGGGAATTGAACTCAGGTCTTTAGTCTTGGTGACAAGCCCCTTTCCCTACTGAGCCCTCTCATCAGCCCTAATTCTCATTTCCATCCCTGAAACCATCTTTCTACTTGTTTCCTGTATCTTTGATTTTTAAAAAAGTGTGTCATGTATACAAGGCCGTGTGGGGCCTTTCTTTGTATGTCTGGTTTCTCTGACTTGTAGAATGCTGTCTAGATTCAGCCATGTCATCACATATCATAGGTTCTCTCTCTCTCCCCTCTTCTCTCCTCCTTTAATTGAAACAGGGTCTTATGTGGCCCAGGCTGGCCTTGAACTCACTACGTAGCCCTCTGATCTCCTGCCTCCACCTCCTAAGTGTTGAGCTTACAGGCGTGTGGTACCATGTCTGGCTGGGAACTCTTATTCCCAGGCTGAAAACGATGGTGTTGTGTTTGTGTTCCTCTGTGTGTGTGTGTGTGTGTGTGTGTGTGTGTGTGTGTGTGTGTGTATCACAGCTTCCCTTATTTTTTATCCCACTGATGGACATGTAGGATTGTTTCCACACCTTGGCTGCTATGGGTAGTGCTATAGTAATTATGGGATGCAGACATCTTTACAAGATAATGAATTCCATTTCTTTTAGACGTAAACCTGGAGGAGGGAATGTTGGATCAGATACAGTCCTTTGTTGTTATAGTTGTTTCTTATTTTCTGGGGAAATGGCACACTGATTTCCACAATAGTCACACTGATTAATAAGCATTCCCTTTGCTCTGGGGTGATGTTATTCCCTAAGATTTACTTTATCATAAATATAATATAATAAAAACCACTAGAACTTAGGGCTGTAGTGACGTCTTAGTGACTGGAAGTATGTTGTAGAGGACCTGAGTTCAGGTCCCAACACCCACATGGTGGTCCACAACTGTCTGTGACTCCTGTTCCAGGGATCTAATGCCCTCCTCTGGCCTCTGTGGGCACTGCATGCACATAGTGCACATACATACATGGAGGCACCAAACACAAAATAAATAAAATCCTTAAAAAACTCATGACGGGGCTGGAGAGATGGCTCAGAGGTTAAGAGCACTCACTGACTGTTCTTCCAGAGGTCCTGAGTTCGATTCCCAGCAACCACATGATGGCTCACAACCATCTGTAATGAGATCTGGTGCCCTCTTCTGTTCTGCAGTCATACATGATGTATACATAATAAATAAATAAAAATCTTTAAAAAACAAAAACAAAAAACAAAAACTAATGACAAGAACCTTAAGTAACAAAGATAGATTTGTCCCTTCCAAAGCTGAGGTGGGACAAGGTCTATCCCCACCACAATTCGCCTCGCCTTCTACCTACCTCTCACCAGCTTTTGGAAAACAGACTTGTGCATATTTTGCCTTCTCTTTCTTTCAGACACACCATGAAGAAGACTGCATAGCTTGCTCACTGGTTTATCTAAATTGCTCACAATTTAGATAAAAAAACATGGCAGCTGTGCAGTCCACCAGAGGCCAGAGTTCCTGTGAGGCTGCCCTCCATTAGGGAGCTGGACAGGCAGAAGCAAAGGACCAGGGTCTCCGAGGACCTGCACCCCACCCCAGCTGCTATTGGTGGCAAGCAGCAGCCCAGCACACACAGGCAGAAGCCTCTGAGGTTTCTTTTGTAGATCAAAAGGAAGACGTGTAAGGAGAAAAAAAAAAAGGTGTTTTGTCTTTAGCCCTGTGTCCTTCCTGGTCTGGAATAAGGATTGAGTCCTGGAGTTGTGGCAGTCATTTTCCACCTAAGAAGATGGAGGCCACGAGCTGTGGAGAAAGCGGACAGAGGAGTTGGGGCTCAGAGTGACATTGCTGAGTCACAGTCACACATTACTTTAGACCTCACACTAGGAGAGGACTCAGCCCTCCCCTGTGTACACCTTCTGAAACATAGAAGTACTCAACGCCTAAGTACTCAGTGCCTAAGTACATCTCTCCGTCTGCTGGCGAAAGCCTGCTGCACTGGGTTCCTGCTTTTATTCCAGACCCGGTTCTTCCTTCTCATCCTCCTAGCCAGTGCACAGAGCACTCTAGAGGATGGTTGGCCCTGGCCCTGCCGCTGCCACACCTGTGTTGTGCTCATACTCCTTGCCTGCACCCCCACACCCCTGCTGCTCTCCGCACCCCTGCAATCAAAAGGTCCAGACCCCTGTAAGAGAATAATCTGTAAACCAGGGGTGGCTCATGCTTGTAATCCTAGCGCTTGGGAGGCAGAGGCAGGAAGAGCTCTGGGAGTTTGAGGCTAGCCTGGTCTACAGAGTGAGACCCTGGCCAGGCAAAGCTATAGATCGAGACCCTGTGTCAAACAACAACAAAATAATAACTTTATTGTTCTTTACAATGTTTAACTACTCAAATAATATAGAAAAAATGCTTAAAGGAAAATAAGGGAATTCCAATTTCCATCATCCAGAAGAAAATATTGTAAAATTATAGGATGTCAACTTAGGTCTTAACAATTCCCCCCCACCCCAGAACAAAGACTTTTAATAAAAAAATTTCAAATGGGAACCATATCATAGATTCTAATTTAAGTATAATCTACAAAGCTAAAGATGTACTTGAATTTAACAGAATTAGAAGAGAGTGAAATAAAATAATTGCTTCATTTTAGTTATATATTTTTTTCACTGCCAGCATTATCTATTCCTAAACCCCCCCTTTAAAATTAAGGAGAAAAAAAAATAAAATAAAGGAGAGCCATGAATTTGAGAGAAAGCCCTGGAAGTGGGGTGGGGTGGGGGGCACACGGAAAGGGATGTGGGAAGGTTGGAAGGAGGGAAGGGAAGAGGGAAAATTATGTAATCATATTTTAATTTCAAAAATTAAAAAAATACGTAATAATCTAGGTACAAATGCGATCCTCAATAAGTAAATAAATCAATAAGTAAATAAATTTAATTAAATTAAGGAGAGGGCTGGCGAGTTGGCTCAGTGGGTACAGGTGATTGCCGCCAAGACCGATGGTGACCTGAGTGTGACAGCTGGGACCCACACAGTGGAAGGGAAACGGAGAGCAGGTGACATGTGTGCGGGACACACATGCTCGTGTGCACACATACGCTCTCTCTAAATAAATACGTCATTGCAACAAGACATTTCAAAAAATGAAGAGAAGATATCATACAAGGCCTAAGAGAGCGGGTCACCTGCATCAAAACACTATATTTCAATCTGAAAAATAGGAAAATTAATACACGGGTAATTTCCTGGCCCTAGTTTTCTCTGGTTGCCTTTGTTTATTTCGCCAGTGTTTATCACGTCACATTGCGGTTTTTAAACATTTCAATAATTTTTGCCTTAGTTCTCTATATTTAGTCAATGCAAAAGTGACATTTTAATGGCAGGAAGAAAATATGAGGGAAAGAAGGATTATTGAAAAATATTCAGGAATACGTAGATAGCCAGCTGGAGGAAAAAGTGAGACTCTTACCTTGTGCCTTTTCAAAATTCATGCAAGGCAGTCTTCGGCACAGAGGAGGCTAAAGGCCTCTCGAATAGCAGTCCCGCCAGGATTTTTACTTTTGCTCAGGACTGCTTTGGCTGTCAGTGGTCTTTTCTGGTTCCATCTGAATTTTAGGATTTTTTTTTCCTATTTCTGTGGAGAATGCTTAGGTACTTTGATTGGGATTTCATTGAATCTGTACATCACTTTGATAGGACGGTCATTTTCACAATATTAATTCTACCAACCCATGAACATGGGAAGTCTTTCCATTTTCCAGTGTCTTTCTTAATCTCTTTTTTCGGAGATTTGAAGTTTTCTTTCTTTCTTTTTTTTTTTCTTTATTTTATGTGTAGGGGACTGAGTCACAGACAGTTGTGAGCCACCATGTGGATGCTGGGGATCAACCTGCGTCCTTTGGAAGAGTGGCCAGTGCTCTTTTTTTGTTTTGATTTTTTGTTGTTTGTTTTTTGAGACAGGGTTTCTCTGTGTAGCTTTTTGCCTTTCCTGGAACTCACTTGGTAGCCCAGGCTGGCCTCGAACTCACAAAAGAGAAGTGTACCCATGCCCTCTTTCTCAGCCTGTCTGTGTTAGTAGATAGAAATGCCTACTGATTTTTAAAGTTGATGTAGGGACCAACAAAGGTCCCAGTCCAGGCACAAGTAACCCTCTTTGTAATGGTTGGTCAAGGCAGTCTAAGTGATATCCAAAACAATATAGATTATGTGTAGCCCTAGGTTGCCTCTCAAGGGTTGGGGTAGACCTCTATTGCTGAAGAAACTACACACTCAGGACACAGGAATCATGTGATTTGAGCTGGAACTGACCTGATTGTCTCTTTCCTGTGTCCTAGCTCCCGTGGTTCCAGAAATTACTGTGTAAGCTACCAAGGGAGGGAAACAATTAAACAGCCCTACCCAGCTATAACACTTATGAACCATGACAATTACCAGTGTGGCAGGGTATTACACCTTTATGGTGTAAGAAGTGGTGCTCACATGTCAGTGGCAACCGACAGTTGTCTAATTGGACTCAAAGGAGGGACATCATGCCTGGTGCTAGAAACCTGGCCATAGTCCTGGGGCCGACGAAGCCATCGACCTTAGAACAGAATCTGCTGCTGATACTTTGCCAGATCAGCCTAACTGCTTACCACATTCTAAATTTTATCTTTATACCCCCAGATAAGTGTGGCTACCATCCTTCATCAGAGAAGCCTCTCTTAACTATAAATGGAGACCACCACAAAAAAGCACGACTGGACACATGCAGACGTCAATAGATATGGGAAGCCCAGCCCCAACATCCACATCCACATCACAGCTCCTGCATCCATGGCTCAGGGAATACCAGGGAGGAGGGGGTGGGAAGATTGTGAGAGTCAGAATCACGAAGTCGGCTGTGAATCAATCCCTCCTGGAAAAGGCTGCACAAACATGACCAGAACAATGGCAATAGCGATGGACATGCGACCATGGAAGAGAGACATTTTTAACGAGGTCTCACCCCTGGACAAAGAACTACAGGCCACAGTTGACTGCTGGGAAAGGAGAATTAGACTCTCCCAGGGATAAGCCCATTAGCGGTTGTCTAATGCAGAATGATCAGCCTGACAACTACACCACCAACAAAAATGGACTGAGCAGGGTGTATTTTTATATATTTTATATATTTGTGCACACACATACACACACACGTGTGTGTGTGTGTGTGTGTGTGTGTGTGTGTGTGTGTGTGTAATAAGAATGATAAAAAAAGGCTATCAACTTGAGATTGGGGAACACGAGAGGGGTTGGAGGGAAGGAAACCGGGAGGATATGGTGAAAGTGATGGAATTACTCTCATTTCAATTAAAAACATTGTAATTTACAAAAGAATGCTAAAGTAAAAGTAAGAAAGATGTCTGCAAGATTCGTTATACACGAGTGAGGGGAAAAATCAACAACAGACAGACAAATGGCAAAGATCACAGAGAGGCCTTAGACCAGGGAACAAACGGCATTGCAGCTTAGGGAAAAGACTTCTCCAAGTGATGAGAAATAAAACTTAAAACTACAGTCAGAGGGGCGGGTGAGTGTGTGTGTGTGTGTGTGTGTGTGTGTGTGTGTGTGTGCATCTCTGTTGGCACAGTGCAGGCCTTACAGGGGTGAGGCCCTAGCTTTGACCCCCAGCACTGCCCAAGACCTCCAAACCAAATGAAAACAACCCCAATGAAGTTGAAAAAGATACTATAAAAAAAAAATCCAGAAAAAAAAAGACAAAAAACACCCAAACCACAACCAGAAACTTTTTTTTTTTAAATCACTCTAAGCTGTGCAATTCAGATGCTCACTTGGTCTGGGGGGTAAACCCCAGGGTGATCTGGCAGTATGCATTCCAACCTAAGATCCGCCTTTTCCTTCCTGAGGGCTGTCATGCCTGTGGATGCTCACTGCAGGGCAGGGTGTAAGGAGGTAGAGGCTGGGAGTGAGTGCACAGCTCCCACTTCCAAGCATGCATAGCTGGCCACTTTCCCAGCATGCATCAGGCCCTGGGATCAATACTCTTTGTGTAGCTGTTTCCTCCTAGATTAAAGCCTTCCAAGCTTGTTTACAGAAAGGTAGAACAGCTGCGTGTTCTAAGCAGAGATGAAACACTCTATCCTACAGGGAAGCTCCTTAAGCTCAGGAAGGAAACAACTCAAAAGCTTCAGGAAGTCCCTAAAACTGACCAGATTCATTAGACTTTCCCTCCTGAAGCTTATATAAACAGGAAGGACTGCTGAGGGTCACTCTCAGACCAGCTGAGATACCTGGAAAGGACACTCTCTAGCCTGCTGAGTTGCCTGCAGGCTGTGCAGTGTGCTCTAGATGTCCAGCTTTGTGAGCTGTCACCTGTGCTGGGGTGGGCTTTGGTGATGCAGCTGTCTTGGAGTCATTTCTGCTTCTGTCAGTAGCCCCTCACCCATAATCCTGTAGCCCAGTAAAACTCACAGTTTACCACGTTGGACTTTGGTCTGTCCTCAGATCCTAATCTGCAGTGAGCAGACTGCTGTTCATGTCTTCACATGAGTAGTGTCACACAAAATTCCCCAGTACTGGGAAAACATTAGTGTGTGTGTGTGTGTGTGTGTGTGTGTGTGTGTGTGTGTGTGTGTGTTATGTGTGTACACATTTGCCTGTGAGCACAGGTGTGGAGGATGTTGGGTGTCTTGCTCCACCACTCCCTGTATTATTCCTTTGAGGCAGCATCTCTCACTAAACATGGAACTAGGCCGGTGGCCAGAAAGCATTAGTGTCCTTCCTGTCTCTGCCCCCAACAACACTGAGGCTACAGGTTCATGTAGCCCTGCCCTGCTTTTCATGTGGGTGCTGGGATCAGAACTCAGGTCCTGATGCTTAAGTGCTCTTACCACGGGGTCATCTCCTCAGCCAAAAATGTATTCATTTTTATTTCATATGCATGAATTTTTACAACTTATTTTGTGTGTGGGGTGTTTGCCTACACATAAGCAGTCTGTGCGCTACAATTGTGTGCAGTGCCTTCAGAGGCCACAAGGGGGCACTGGATCCCCTGGAACTGGAGCCACAGATGGTTGTGAGCCGTCGTGTGGATGGTGGGAACTGAACCAGGTCCTCTACAAGAACAGCCAGCACTCTGGACTGCTGAGCCATCTCTCCAGGCCCGCAGCGGCCACTGTTTTAGGCCTGACACATTGGAGGAATACAACCCTTCTGGGTTTTTCCTCATAAACAAACCAACAAACAAAACTGCTCAGAAGAGGATCCATTCTCAGGGGGAAATGAGCAACAGGACTAATAAACACACACACATAAAATGGTAGAGGTCTGCATTATCCTATGCCAGGCAGGAAATGTTTACACCATGGTGGATTCCCATCCACTACATGCCTGTTGATGGACCACAGCATCATCACATAAAATCAACACACACAAGCAAAGAGAGGCTCAGGACTGTGAGGTTCAAATCAAACCAATGCGTATTCATTTTTAAAAAAGGTCAGAAGTCAAAGAAAAGAAAAAGGAAAATATCACAGAATGGAAACTTTCTGTGCTGATGGAAATAGGCTCTCATGCAGCCAAGGCTGGCCTAAACTACTGATGCTCTTGCCTCCACCTCCAGAGCTGGGTGTGATGACAGTATGCTCCTGTAATACCAATGCTGGGGACGTGGAGGCAGGAGGATCACAAGATCAGCCTGGGCATGTGGTGAGATTACAGGCATGCCACCATGGCCTCTTGAGTATAGTTATGTGACACTCTTGCAGTTCATCTGTATGACCCGAGTATCTGGTTTTAGACTGTCACCCTACATCTTCACTGCCTGGATTTGTCACCAACCTAACTGAGATTGGCAGAGTGGGCATTGGTGTTGTTGGCAGATCATCGTGAGAGCTCACTCGAGTTCAGTCAGAAAAACCCTGAATGGCAAGCAGAGCAGGGAGGAGAAACTGACTGGACTCAGGCAACTCAGAAGGGTGGGGAGGAAAACACTGCCCACAGGGGTGGGGTGGGGGACGGCAGGAAGGACATGGATCCTGACAACCTTGCCATTTTTATGCCTATTTCCATCCTAGGGTTGTAACCAGGGAGCACACCATACACCAGTGTATCACAGTGCTCAGCCATGGAGTAACTCTTTGCCCGGTGGTCAGACTTCATGGCCCCTCCCTGGATGGAAACTGGAAAAATTTACCCGTAAGAGTTCCACTGCGGCTGGTCTTTCCTGAGGTATCTTGTGCAAGCAGTAATCAACGAATCTCCTGAAGGAGTCGGTCCTGTGTGAGTGAACACATCAAGGAGAGCAGTGAGGGGCCGAGGGACACAGCATACAGAAGGCAAAGTGCATGGGAGAGAACACTTGGAACTTGGGACTCGTGTGTGTGTGTGTGTGTGTGTGTGTGTGTGTGTGTGTGTGTGTGTGTGTGTAGAGGCCACAGGCTGACATCAAGTGTCTCTCACAGTCACTCTCCACCTTAGATGTTTGAGGCAGGGTCTCTCCCTGAACCTGGAGCTCACTGATTTGGTTAGACTGGCTGGGCAGTGAGCCCCAGACATTCCTTTCTCTCCATCTCCCCACACTGGGATTTCAGGGTCCAGCTTTTGCATTGGTTCTGGAGACAGAACTGATATCCTCTTGCATGCCACAGCAAGACTTTGCTGACTGGGCCATCTCCCAGCCAGGAGATTCCTTTTCATAAGGCATTTTGAAATATCAGGAGACCTGGACCATTTTCAAGTTATGGCATTGAAAATTAATTCTTTTGGATAATGAGGTGGACACAGTCCCAAGCTAGTCAACGCAGTTATACACATAAGCAAGGCTAGGTCAAATCACAAAATAGATCAGAAAATAAAAACACCATACTTATGTGTAATAGTTTAATATGCATTCCCCCCTCAAAGGTAACACCATTCCTAATGTCCAGTCTGCATTCTTCATTACCACTCTGCTAACCCCTCTGCCACCCATAACCTCTAAGGAATAAAAATGAAAGCACATCGGGACAGGGAACCTGGAAACACACTTTCTGAATGAAACTAAGTCCTCTCTTGGAGACTTCTTTGGGTCCACTCTGGTTAGATGGCTCATTCCCTGTAACTCTTGTGGTCTCAGTAGTTACAAACATGCCATGATTTTCGGCCAACAACAACACATCTTCTGAACAGAGGGTAACGTGTTCTGTCCCAGCCCGTTCGGATAGACACGGAGACAAACAATGACACCAGCCAGGGCATCTCACAGCTGCTAAAAACTACAAATGAGATGTGATGAGCAGGACCTGAGGGCTGAGGTGTGGGAGGGAGGTAGGGGGCATGTCCGTGTGTGTGTGTGTGTGTGTGTGTGTGTGTGTGTGTGTGTATACAAAGGTACACTGTTTGTGGGGCATCCATTCTTCCTATTGCTGTGATGGAAGAATGCAATGGTATTTTAAGGCAGATCTATAAAATGTAGTTTAATGAGAATGTCAGATACCCACAGTGAGTTTCTTGGTGATGTCTTACCATTCCCTGGACTGTAGCGTGGGCGAGTCATTCTGGGCGATGTGGTAGAGGGCGCTCATGGCGTTCATGTTGAAGAGGGGGGGCTTCCGCTCCGCTGGAAGAGGAAGCAGGCACAGTAAGGCATTCTCAAAAGAAGTAAGGTAGGTAGCAAAATCAGGATTATCAATCAACGAGACATCATTCTCCTGTTGTACTCTTAGGGCCAGCTCAAAGGAGTCATTGCTGGCTGCTGGTCACTCACTGTCCACTGGAAGGCTCCCAGCAGAACCCATTTTGGAACAATGGGAGAAAATGTCCTTATTTTTTCATAGGTTCTGCATAGATTGTTGTTGGCCTGTTTTTCAATGACAAGGTGTGAATATGTGTGTGTATTTTAATAAAAAAAATACATATTCATTAAATAAAATCAGAAAGCAAAGAAAAGTAGAACAAAAAATATTACTATGGAATGGAAGGGCTGGAGGGATGGTTCAGTGGTTAAGAGCACTGTCTGCTCTTACAGAGGACCCAAGTTTCAGCACCTATAAGGTGGCTCACAACCATCCATTAACTCTAGCCCCAGAGGAGCTAGCGCCCTCTTCTGGGCATGCATGCACACGGTGTAGTAAATACAATACAGGCAAAAAATTTATACATGTAAAATAAATAAATCTCTTTTTAAAAGAAAAAATCTTACTGTGAAGTGGGACAGACATTTAATTATTTATTTAGAGCCAGGGTCTTTCTCAGCCCAGAGGCCAGCCTGTTTAAATAGTGAGTTCCAGTACAGCCAGGGATACATAGTGAGACCTCGTCTCCAAAATAAATAGATAGACACATTAAAAAAAAAGAAAAAAAGGCGATGATGTGGAGGGACTTCTTAGTCTTTTAAAAAATATTTATTCCTTCATGGTCTCATAGTGCATTTTGATGACAGTCCTCGGTGGGTCTTTGCTGACCGGTGTCTGCAGATGCCTCTGGGATGGCCCACTAGAATCCTGCAAGGATTTCTTCTCTGCCTTTCCTGCCCCTCCTTCTTGCCCACCCTTCTCTCTCCAGGGTCTCCAGCATGGCCCCAGCTGGTTGGCCTCCCCCGTAGCTGAGATCACACACGTGCACCACCGTGCTGCAGAAGACTGTTTACATGCATCAAGCAGAAACTGGCAGAAGCTGGTCAAAACTGGCCGATGGTGTGTGAACTGGTCTGAGCCGGAGCAGTGTGGACAAAGGTTTTCAAGCACAGGGAAGAGACAGAAGTGCTTTCGGGCTGTTTTTCAGGAAGTGGACTCTAGAGGTTTCTAGAGCGTGGTCTTCTGGTGATGTCAAGTTCTAAAACCGCATGGAAACTGGGAACTCCTGTGGACACAAGTGCCTTCCCACTCCTTCTAGCACTAAGTTCAGACCACTGAGCAGCGTCTGCAGACCTCCATGAGCTTGTCCTGTCCCGGGAACAACATGGGGCTCGGTCCCCCTTGGTCACCTCTCTCCAGCCATCAAGAACAGCCATTTCACATGGATGTTTTCAGTCCAGATTTTAACCTTATCAGGCTAATTCTTTTAAACAATGCTTTTATTATTATTATAATTAATTAATTAATCAATCAATTAATTAATTAATTAATTTTTTAAAGAGATGAGGTCTTGCTATGTTGCTCAGGCTGGTCTGAAACTCCTGGGCTCAACGGTTCTCTTGTTTGTCTCCTGCGTAGCTGAGAGCATGTGTGCTCCTGTCTCAGCTCTGGCTAATTCTTAACAATCCTGTTGTGGCTTGAACATGAAATGCCCCCACAGGCTCATGAATGGATGAAAAAAGAAATCAAAAGGAAAAGAAAGGACATGGCTGCTCCTAGGTGTGGTAGAGGAAAAAGTTTATTGTAGGTAAAAGGGAGAGCATAAACCGGGCCGTGGTGGCACACACCTCTGATCCCAGCACTTGGGAGGCAGAAGCAGGCGGAGGTCCAGGATAGGCTCCAAAGCTAGAGAGAAACCCTGTCTCGAAAAAGCCGAGAGAGAGAGAGAGAGAGAGAGAGAGAGAGAGAGAGAGAGAGAGAGAGAGAGAGAGAGAGAGAACATAGGCAGCGACAGGGACATCTGGGAGAGTCCAGCGTGGACATGACCATGATGAGCTGGGTCATGTGCGGGGAGGGTGAGGGGGAGAGAGGGGAACCAGGTGCAGCAGCCAAGAGATTCAAAGGTACAAAAAGAGCAGGAAGCCAAAATGTCTGGATTATGGGGAGAGCCCCTAGGGGAAGGTCAGCCTAGCCCCTGGACTGGAGAATTCAGGATAGAGGGTGGGGTATGCCAGCCATACCCCAGTGTGGGTAGGAACTGAGGGATGCTGTGAGAACCTTGAGGCCAGGTCCACTTTGGTATGTTAAGTGGCATACTTAAACACTGGGTCCCTCAGTTTTGGAGGTCCTGTTCTAGAAGGCTATGGAGCCTCCTGGAGGTGGACCCTCACTGGAGGAAGTGAGTCAGGGAAAGAAGGTCTTTGGATTTTTATAGCCCTGCCCCACTTCCTGTCAGTCAGCTCTTGCTTCCTGACAGTGGAAACAATGCAACCAGCTGACTTAAGTGCTCTTGGCCATGCTTTCCCTGTCGAGGAGGGACTGTATCCCCTCAAACTGTGAGTGCTAAACAAACCTTCCTCGCTTACAGTGTTTCTTGTCAGGTATTTTGGTCATAGCAGTGAGAAAAGTAACTGAGATGAACTCACTTTGTTTTTGCAGTAATTGAAAGCATGTTTATTAAGGGCTTCTGCCATGTGAACGGTTACTTCCTCAGAGAAGCCTTCTGTAACTTTTGTCACTGCGGACTGTATCTGTGCTGCTTTTTTTGGCCATACATTACAACTCTCATTATCTTGTGTCCCTTACTAAGTGTCTAAACTTCACAGGGGCAGTGACCATGCTCATTATGCTCATTTTGTTCTTTACTGTCTGGTGCCGAAGACTCACCTTGGAAGGCAGTCCGCACAAAACCTGCTAAGTAAATTAATAAAGGACAACTTAATGCAAAGAACTGTATCCACAAAGAATCTTTGTGTGGGCTGCTGAGATGGCTCAGCATCCAAGGTGATTGCTGCTGAACCTGAGGACCTGAGTTTGATCCCTGGGTCCGGATGGTGGAAGGAGAGAAATGACTCTGGCAAGCTGCTTTCTAACCTCCACTTATATGCCAAAGCACCCACATGCACTTCCTCTACCCCCCATAGACGGATAAATAAGTATTTATTATCTATATAAAATTATTAAAAAATGTTTTAAAAGAATCTATGTGTAACAAACGGGCATAGAAATGATGAAAAGAGACCAAGGTCTTGGGGCTCACATCAAATACCATGTGATTGCCTCACCATAAGAGGGATAAGGTCACTCTCGTTCCCAGGAAAATGCAAAACGATTCAAGCTGTGCAGAGGAACACTGAGTTGCATAGGAGAAGCAGTGAAAAGGGGACCAGATAGAGAAAACAGAAGTTTAGAAAGAGGATGTGGGAGCTGGAGATGTAGACCAGTCTATACAGTGCTTGATTACCATGCAGGGGGTTCAACCTCCACACTGCACAAACCAGGTGTGGGGAAGCATGTTTGTAACCCTAGCACTCGGAGTGAACATAGGAGGATCAGAAGTTCAAGGTCATCCTATGTTCGATAGTGATTTCAAGACCAGCCTGGGCTATAGGAGATCCTGTCTCAGAAGAGAAAATCGAAACCAAAACTCAGCATTAGTGTAGAGACAGCAGCAACTCCGACTCGAAGCCTAAGGGTGGGCCCAGGACAAGCAAGCAAAGTGTCTGGGAACAAGCCATAACAGCCAGCCCTTAGATGGTGGGGAAAATCACTACAGTAGAGAAACCAGAGCCTGGGGCCACCCTCCAAACACCAGATTTGAAAGGTCTGGGCTACCTTTGAATTCTTTACTGGAAGAACTCTCCTTGAGCCAGCTGAGCCTGGTGCTGAAGGCTGTAATCTCTGGGTAGGCTAAAGCAAGAAGATCTCAAGTTCTAGAACAGCCTGGGCTGCACAGGAAGACTGTCTGCAAGCAAGCGAGCGAAACCAGCCTCACAGCCACAGTGACGGGGCTTGTCACCGAGACAGAACGCCACAGAGCAAAGGCCAGAGCCAGCCAGCAGCCCACTTCTGCGTAACGAGGTGTTTTCCACAGGTGTTTCCTGTTCCAGTGGGGAAGGTACAAGCAGTGCGGACACTCACAGCGGGGCCTGCGGAGTCTAAACATCCATCATCTGGTCCTTCCCAGGGAGTTCATCACGGCATTGGAGGGGCACATCAGGGGGCCTAGGTCTGTACACAGTGCAAAGCAAGGACTGCTGGTACCTGAGACAAGGACCCATGAGTCCTTATTTTGTGTGTGTGCGCGTGGGTCTCTGTGTTTGCACAGTATTTACAAGTTTGCAGGTGTGTGTGTCCGTGTGTTGGGCATATGTGTGTTTTTGTGTGTGGTGTGCATGTGAGTAGATGTGTATACTCACGTGTATATTTCATATGTGTATATGTATATTTGCATACGTGTAGGTGCACAGGTGTGTGCATGTAGATGGAGGGCAGAAGTGGTTTTCCTTGACCGTGCTCTATAGGGCCTCTCACTTGAACCCAGAGCTTGCTGACTCGGCTAGTCTAGCTAGCCAGTTTGCTCCAGAGGTCACCTGCTGCTTCCTCCTGAGCTCTGGGATTAGTGTGTGTGTGTGTGTGTGTGTGTGTGTGTGTGTGTGTGTGTGTTCCTGTTTACCTGACAGACAATGGTCACATCTCTGCGGATGCGCCATCTGTGCCAACCAAGATCAAGGTTTAGGGAGCTCAGTTGAGTGGGTTGTTGCTAACAGCTCTACCTGGATGTGCTAACTTGGAACCAGTGGGTTGTACTCTTTTTGAGAAAGAGAGGCGACCCAAAGGCACCCCACTCTTAGATCAATGCTTTTTGTAAGTCAAGGTTTTCCCATAAACAAATATGGCTGGCAGCCCTAGCTGAAAGGCAACACTAACTGCCATGAGTTGCTTAGTTCCTATCCCATATCTGGCACTCACTGCCTCAGGCATGGCACGGACACCATTCATCACGCCCACCGGAGCCTGGCAGCTAAGTGTACCCTCCAGTTTCCTAAGGGACAGCTAGGCTCAGTACTGAAATGGGTGACAGATTAGTGGTCATCAGCCCAGACCCCAGGAGCCTCCCAACTGCTGGGACGTGTGCACACCACTGTGCTTGATGTGTGTGAGTGTGTGTCTAGGTGTACAAATAAATGCCAAGTGAGTGCAGGTGCCTGCTGAGGCCAGAAGAGGACATGGCATTCCCTGGAGCTGGAGTTACAGATGGTTGGGAGCTGCCCAAGGTGGGTGTTGGGAACAGAATTCAGATCCTCTGTAAGGTAGCAAGTGGCCTTAGCCCCTCCCTGAGCCATCTCTCCAACCCCATGACTTAAATTTTTTGATTTATAAACTATGTGGATATGTGATCTCATTGAAAAAAATTAAGTAAATACCCTAATGTTCCCCCTTGAATCATTTTCTTCTCACTAATCTCTCTTTGATGCAAAGTGACAGACAGGTCATGCATCTAAGTTTTTCTGTTGGAAGATGTGGATAAAGTGCTGGGAACAGCATGAGTATCCCAGGTCTCCTCTACAGGACAAACTTCTCAGGAATTCTGACAGGGTTCGTGCAGAGACCAGGAAAGAAGAATTTAAATTAAAAGAGATATAAACCTTAAAAACTAGACAAAGAATTTTTTTAAAAATGTAGTTTTAAGTTTCTAGATAAGGCAGATTAAACCTGGACCTGGTTACCCTGGCTTGGGAAGGCTAACGGCCCCTCCTGTCCTCAGACCCATATCTAGTGAACAGTGATGGCAGCTTACACTATGGAAACACGCAAAGGCTACCCTGGGTCCTTCCCTCCAGCATCAGATCGGTTTGTTAAGTTTATTGGCAGGTATACTGTGGGACAGACGTCATTTAAAGACAAACCAAAATTCAAATGTGCAATCAGGAAAACCAATGTATTTTAGGTAGTTTTAGGTTATAAATATTTGGGGGACAACTTTAAAGATGTGTGTGTGTGTGTGTGTGTGTGTGTGTGTGTGTGTGTGTGTGTGTTACCCAAGGAGGCTAAAAGATGGCATCAAACACTCTTGGATCTGGAGTGACAGGTGGTTGTGAGCCACCCAGTGTGGGTGCTGGGAACTGATTCAGGTCCTCTGAAGATTAGTAAGTGCTCTTATCCACTGGGCGTCTCTCCAGTCCCTGGGGGACAACTGTCATGCTAGTGCATCCTTTACTATGAAGTTTCCTTCAAGGCTCCACTGTCAGGTCAATGTTAAAGGCATATATTCGATAAGTCTTCTAATATTTCCCCTATAGGGTTGTAAATGTGAAGCAAAGCAGTGGGGGTTATTGTAAAGACAGGGTATGCGACGTCACCCCGAGTAAGGGGTGTTTCTCAAACATTAGCAATTACTGGCTTGTTTTTCATGGAGACACAGCAGAGAAGGGACAGTCTTTTGGGGCGCACAAGAGCACGGGAAGTGTCTACGACAAATTCACATTGCCTGGCCTGTGCACAGCCGCCAGTCACTGAGTGAGTTCTAGACAAGTTAACCGATGAGCGGGATGAGGACCAGTTTGCAAAGATCCAGGGAAAACTGCTCTTCACTCACCCAGTTCTATACAGGTGATGCCGAGCGACCAGATGTCAACTTTTCCATCGTACTGTCCTTCGTCCATGGCTAAGATCACCTCTGGGGCCATCCTGCCAAACACAACGTACAGAACTCAAGTTGTCAGTAGAAACAGAATTTCCATTATAAAACTACTCGGCACAGCAGATTTAAGGGTACTCAAAAGTATTTCTAAGGTTATTTAAAAGTTTTTTTTTTTCTTTTGTTTTCTGGGAACCAAACCATGGTCCTCTGTAAGAACAGCAAGTGCCTCCAACTGCTCAACCATTTCTCCAGCCCCTGCTTAAAGTTCTCAGCGTTTGTCGTGGTGTTTTTTGTAGAAGCCATGGAATGAAACCAGCCTTGACAACCAACAGAGGCACAGATAAGGAAAACACGGTCCAGGTACATGATGGAGGTGCCTATGATGTGGTGGTCTGAATGAGAGTGGCCCCCATAGGCTCATATACTTGATTTCGGGGTCCCACTGGTGGAACTGTTTGGGAAGGATTAGAAGGTGCCGCCTTGCTGGAGGAGGTGTGTCAGTGGGGGTGGGCTTTGAGGTTTCAAAAGGCTCCTGCCATTCCTAGTGTCTCTCTCTCTTTCTGCCTCGTGGTTATGCCTTAAGATGTGAGCTCTCAACTGCTCCTGCTACCATGCTTGCCTGCCTCCTGCCACGCTCCCTGCCCTGACAGTCACAGACTCTAACCCTCTGAAATTAAAGCCCCAAAATAAACACTTTTTTTTTTTTTAAAAATAAGTCGATTCGGTCATGGCATTTTATCACAGCAATAAAAAGGAACTAAGATGTGGGATGCAACAGGGGATCATCATGTTACGTGAAGTAAGCCAGACTTAGAAAGATAAATCCAGGAGAGAAGGAGGGAGGGAGGAGGGAGGAGAGCAGAATGGGGACTATTGTGGTGAGGGAGCCAGTGGGGTGGGAGAATGGAGGACACGGGGATGAATGTGAACCAAGTACAAAACGTGACTTATATGTGAGAGAATATGTCACAACCTATTCTTCCGCACAGCAGCTAAAAAATTAATTTAAAAAAATTGAAGATTCCCCCCCAACAGAAGTTTTCCTTACACAAACCACTGGGAAGAATATCGTTCAAAACACAAACGTCTTTGGTGATGTCTAGGAACTACTACACGATTTTCAACACATCCCGGCTCTATCCATTGCTCTCTGTTTGCTCTTGAGTCTGTTGCTCATTCATGGTCTGTCTGTTTCTTCATCTAAACAATGGAGAGACCTGTCATAGGGACCTCAGGCAGATACGTAAACACTTAGTGTGTTGTGAGCACAGACAAATGAATTACTCTAAAAGACATGAAAACATATCTGGAGGGACAGCCTAAAGGACTGCGATCTGTGCTTCCAAAGACATTGTGATTTACAGACCCAAACAGGTAAAGGTGGGCAGCATGTGTGACCCCTCAGAAGGGAGAGGCTCTCGGCCTTGAGTTAGCTTTGGTTGGTGCTGCGGTCTATTCCATGTCGGAAGTGGCTTTGTAAATCCTATCTTACGATGAGGGCACAAGTCGAATAGCAGCTGCTCTTAGCGGGTTTTTCCAGAATGTGTCTTTCTCAAAGTTACGATAACATGACGGGCGTATCTGTGAACGTTTGGAAAGGGGATCTGGAGCAGAAAGTGGAGGACAACTCCAAGTCAGAATGACGTCAAAGTGGATGAAGTGTCAGAGAACTCGATAGAGTTGGGAGCTTGGATTTCTTCCATCCCGGCTTGGTAGCCAGCCAGAGGGCTGTAAAGAAGATCCCTTGTCCTGAACACGCTGCCTCTGGGGAGCAGTTCAAAAGAGATCTCAAGTGAAACCTTAGACAGAGCTAGCCCAGCAAATCGATAACACACAAAGGAGACCCAAAGCCAGCTCAAAGCCATTTGAGCAATTTCAGGTCACTCTGTTTGGCTAGTGAGGTCTCTAACCTTCTCAAATGAAATCCGATTGGGGAACATTGGGAACACAGTTGTTTTTTCTTTCTTTCTTTTCTTTCTTTTTTTTTTTTAAATAGAGTCTCTCTCTATGTAACCCTGGCTGTCCTGAACTCACTGTGTAGACCAGACTGGTTGAACTCACAGAGACCCATCTGCCTTTGCCTCCTGAGTGCTGAGATTAAAGGTGTGCAACATTCCTGGCTGGTAACACATCATTGAGAGACAAAACAAGGCTAGGCCTGGTGGTGCAGGCTTGTGTGCTCAGCTCCACGGTAGCTTGAGGCAGGAGGATTGCATATTCAAGGGCAGCCTGGGATAGAGAATGAATACGAGGATAATCTGAACAAATTAGTGAGGCTGTGTTTCCAAACAAAGGAGCTGCGGTGTAGCTCAATGGTTGAACACTTGCCCAGCATACTCCAGGTCCTGGGTTCAATCCCTACCACTGTAGAAACAGCAAGGCCGATGCCAAGTGTCCCTCCTGCTCACACTTGTGTATTTTAAGCCTGCTTCATATCTTCTATGTCTACGCACCAGTAAGGCGTCCCCACGAAGGAGTTGGCAGGAGAAGCCATGGAGGCGGATCCAAAGTCAGCCAGCTTCACCTGCCCGGGTTCTGTGAGGAGGATATTTCCAGCTTTAATGTCCCTACAGGAGAGAGAGAGGGGAGGATTCGAGAGTTAAGGTCTCAATTCTTACTATGCAGGAGGCCAGAGCATGCAATTAGCAAGATAAAAAAGTTTCTGAAACACACAAGCATACTTTTCTCAGCGGTCACTGCGTGTTGTAAGGGAGCCCGCATTCCTGGGCGGTCATTGGAAGGACTTCCAGGAGGAGCTGTCTTCAGAGGGAGGGGTGGAGCAAGGGAAAGAAGTAGCCATGCCAGTCAAGGAGAGCTCCGAGTTGGCGACCCTTACAAAGCGGGTTTTTCAATGTTCTATCCCCCCACCGCCAACATTCCTCGTGCGGGGAAAGTTGGCGCCATTCGGAAATGCCTGCTGCTTTCCCCCTTCCAAAGCTGTCTGACATGCCTGTGTGGCCCCCCTGGCCGGGGCTCCTCAGCTGGACACATACCTGTTCTGTCTTGCCCGTGACCCTTTCTCTCTGCCTTTAACTGTAACTGCCCCTCTAAGGCATGGGAGGGTACAGGCTATAGAAAAAGGTGTTATTTAAGAAATAACACTGTACAGTAAAAAGAAGACCCTGAAAGATCAAAACAGACAAGGATTAGGGGTTAGGAACTTGCATTTCAGTATTGCAATGGCGGGTTGTGGCTGGTTTGCTATTAAAGATGTTTGATATTTGATGCAGTGAAACGTTAGGGGAAAAAAAATACCATTTGAAAATTCAGAATGAGAGGATGATGTGGATGTCCCCTTATTTTTCTTAAGGTATGAATGATGTGTAATGAGGACTGGGACCCACGAACAGCAAGTTGGTAATGGGCCGTGGGAAGATACAGCTGAAAAAGTGGAGAGAAGGTGATAGGCTTAAACGCTTCCAAAAGTCCCCTTGAAATGACAGGTTCCCTCCTCCGAGACGACACTGGGCAGAGGGGCTGCAAACAAAGGTACTGTTTATTCTCTTACAACAGAAGGGCTCGGAGACGAAATGTCCCTCAAAGCAATACAAAGTTGAGATGAACGGTATTCATGTTGTTTGAAGACTGGGCCCCACATAGCTCAGGCTGGTCTCGAACTCTTTATGTAGCCGAGGTTGGCCTTGGACTTCTAATTCTCTGCCTCTATTTCACAGGTGCTGAGATTATACGCCTATGCCGCTGTACCTGGCTATGGGCTCTTTAAAAACAATTTTTTTTTTTTTTTTGAGACAGGTTTTCTCTTTGTCCTGGAGCTCACTGTATAGACCAGGTCGGCCTTGAACTCACAGGGATCCTCCTGCCTCTGCCTGTTGAGTGCTGGGATTAAAGGTGTGTGTCATCATGCTTGGCTTTCATTTTGAAATGTAAAGAACTTACATTTTTGATTTTTGTCTTCTCAATTTCTTTCATAAGTACCATGCGGATTAAGGTAAGAGGGACGCATACGAACTGAACTGTGGCTTCAGAAAAAAAACAGCAGACTTGCAAGCAAGTCACCATCCAGAAATTATACCTTGGCGCCAAGGAAACAGACCTCAAAGATTTGCTAAATCCATTGATTAAACGGTAAATGGGTTTAGTTCTTATTTACTGTATGCGATTGGTTCATGCTTTGTCTATTTCATTTATTTTTTGTGGTGCTGGGGATGGACAAGGACATGATGGCCTTGTATGTGCTATGCAAATGCTCTGGTACCCATCCGCACACACCCCAGTCTAATCTAGCCTTTCTAAAAAAAAATTATTTATATTTTGTGTATGAACATTTTGCCTACATACATGTCGTGCACCGTGTGCATGCAATGCCCACAGGGGTCAGAAGAGGGCGTCAGAACTCCTAGAACTGGAGTTACAGGCAGCTGTGAGCCACCGTGTGTGCTGAGAGCCTTCCTGACACAGACTTCAGGAACGAGAAGCCTTTGGAATGGGAGAAGAAAAGGCAGGGGCTCAGCTTGGCTGCTGTTCCGTGCATGGAAGTCAGTGGGTTTCTGTTCCTGGCTCAGAGTGGAAAAGAGGATGGACCGATCCTTCTTCAGATTTGCCTGTGCCACCAGGAGGCCAAAGCCAGGCATGGCACTGCCCGCCACAATGTCAGCCCCTGGAGGCTGAGGCGGGACAAACGGAGTTCAAGATTCACCTGGGCTACATGGTGAGTTCAGGGCCAGCCTGGGCTACATTGTAAGACCCTGTTTCAGAAAAGAAAAAGAAATCTAAATTAAAAATAACCACCACCACCCGCAAACAACAAATAAATACCCCACCCCACCCCCAGCACCCAAACATCAGAGGGATGCTGTCTTCATGGAGCTGTGGAGAGGCCTGGGGGTCTCTGCTTGTTCCCTGTGGTCCCTTGGGCACGGAACTGGAACACACACTGATTCCCACGGTCCCTGGGCTCCGGAGTTGGGAAAGCGAATGGAAAGGAAGCTGGGGTCTGGACTTACCTGTGGATCAGGGAGTGAAAGTGGAGGTAGGCCAGCCCCTGCAAAGCACCATGGGTGATAGCAGCAATCTCCACTTCCTGAAGTGGTTTCTTATGAACTGAGGAGGAAGGGGAGATGGTCAGGATGGATGACCAGCCTTCCACACCGCACAGTGACACACACTTTACCAAGGGACAACTAGAGAGCGTTGTCACCTAAACACGTGGAAGCTGTCCCTTCCGTAATACAGCAGGAGACGAGGAAAACCAAGCACATTAAAAAAAAAAAAAAAAAAAAAAAAACGAAACCAACAAAACAAAACCCACAGGCCGGTGGCATTAATTTACTGGTCAATGGTGAGTTAGAGCTGTATGGATTCTAACCCAGCTGGGCCCAGGTGTACCAGTGCCCCTGACAGTGATCAAGGCCATGCTCTTCTCGGCTGCAAAGCCTTCGTAATTACCCCCCTTGACCTACATACAGGTAAAGCGGCCATGAAGCAACTTCTGCTGAGAGACCATGGGCGACTTCAGACATTTTTGTTTATTTATCTTTTTTTTTTCTTTCTTTCTTTCTTTCTTTTTTTTTTTTGGTTTTTTGAGACAGGGTTTCTCTGTGCAGCTTTTTTCCTGGAACTCACTCTGTAGCCCAGGCTGCCTTCGAACTCACAGAGATCCACCTGCCTCTGCCTCCTGAGTGCTGGGATTAAAGGCATGTGCCACTCACTGCCGCCCGGCTAGACATTTTTAGCACTGGTAAGGAGGGATTGGGTCCGTCCTGACACCTCACATGGGTAGATACCAACATGAGTTGACAACACGTGTGAGCACACACACACACACACACACACACACACACACACACACACTGTCTCACATACATGGTCCATCGTGACACTGGCAAAAGGTAGATAGCAACACTTACACATGGTTTTGATGGTTTTTGGCTATGGGTATCGCAGCCTGCCCTGGATGGCCATGGCCTCAACAGTAGGAGGACCGTTGACATCACCCAGACATATAAACTACATGGCAGAGATTATGTCTGCACAGCTTACCCACATGACCCTTAACTTTCAACCAGAGGCCCAAACTGTACTTTGTCTATTTTTCTAGAAGTAGATAACATCCATAAAAAAAGATTTTATTTTAGAGGGTGTGTGTGTGTGTGTGTGTGTGTGTGTGTGTGTGTGTGTGTGTGTGTCCATGTGTACGTGAGCGCAGGTGACCGTGGAAGCCAGAAGAGCGCATCAGGTCCCCAGAGCTGGAGTTACAGGCATTTGTGAGCCACCTGGGAGCCAAACTTGGGTCCTCCCCAAGAGGAGAGTGTTTTTGCCACTGAGCTGCCTTTTCAGCCCCACAGAGAACATGGTGGAGGGAAGAACAGGAGAAACACAGTGATGTCATCCTTACCTTCTAACAAGTCCGAGGCTGACCCTAAGCAGTACTCCATCACCAACTGGAACAGATGAAGAGATCAGAATAATCAAAGTTAATAAGAAGTTCCTCAACTTACCAACCAACCAACCAACCAGCCAACTAAACAATCAATCAACCACAAAACCAACCAACAGCCGGGCGGTGGTGGCGCACGCCTTTAATCCCAGCACTCGGGAGGCAGAGCCAGGCGGATCTCTGTGAGTTCGAGGCCAGCCTGGGCTACCAAGTGAGTTCCAGGAAAGGCGCAAAGCTACACAGAGAAACCCTGTCTCGAAAAAAAACAAAAAAAAACAAACCAAAAACCAAAAAACAAAAAACAAAAAAAAACAACCAACAACCAACCAACCACACAACTAATCAAGTATCCAAACAACCAACTGAATAGCCAATCAACCAAGCACACAACCAACCAACAACCAACCACCCACAAAACCAACCAACCAAACAAACAAATAAACAACTAACCAAGTACCCAAACACTCAACTGAATAGCCAATCAACCACGCACACAACCAACCAACCAAAGCACAAAGAACATCAAGAGAAAAGACATTTGGCCTGACCTAAACCTGTCTTATCTGGTCACTTGATAATGAATTTATTTTTAATTTTCCACATTTCAGTTCCTGTCACCTTTCACTTGGACTTGGCCTCTTACCATATGAGGGTTGATATGAAATAGTCACTGTAGATGGTCAAGCTGAGATTGCCAATTCTGACCTAATACTTTCTTCCTACAGTCTTGTTTCATAATTGGTTTTGAGTGGCTAGATATTATTGCTTATTATTTACTATAAGATAAAATTTGTTGGGGCTGGAGAGATGGCTCAGCGGTTAAGAGCACTGGCTGTTCTTCCAGAGGTCATGAGTTCAATTCCCAGCAACCACATGGTGGCTCACAACCATCTGTAATGAGATCTGGTGCCCTCTTCTGGCCTGCAGGGATATGTGCAGACAGAACACTGTATACATAATAAATAAATAAATCTTAAAAAAAAAAAAAGATAAAATTTGTTACTTAGTGTCAAGGAATACACAAACCAGAAAAACCTGTGTTGGGCTCAGGACTTTGCACCTCACTTATTTGGGGTTAAATCCTTAGAACCCAAAGTAAACAGAAACCCCCAGTTAGCAGGCCTCCTTGTCTACACTGTCTAGAGCTTGACACAAGGAACGTGTCTTTGTAGGGCTCAGTATAAAGACATGGCCTGCCATGTGCTATTATTACCTTGAATCAGTCTAGTGCTACTGCTTTGAATTGGAGTCATCTGGAGATTTCAATTTGTATCTTAAAATATTTATTTAATATTTAACCCCAGAACCCACATGAAAATATTCAGGCTAGCAATGCTCATTTGTAATACAGCCAGCCTAGACTACCAGAAGAGGTCTAGGCCAGTGAGAGACCCTGTCTCAAAAAACAAAGGGTGAGCACCTGAGGAATGGCATCTGAAGAAGTCCCCCGACCTCCATGTACCCCCCCCCCCCAAGAAGTGTTTATGTGATCATGCTACTGAACGTTCTCAGGTAGGCAGTCTGAGAGGCTTCCTCAGAGCAAAAGTGAGGAGACACTTCCTCTGCTGCCACCCCAGACACTGTGTCCCAGACTTCCGATTATGGCCAAGGCCACAGCTGTGAATTCTCTGCCACCCACGTGAGCACACACTCCTGCCAGTGATTATTTTGTTATTCTAAAAGAAAGCATGAGTGCCAATTCCTGTGACCACCCAGACATAACCAGTGTCACCAGAGTGGTTCCTTTCATTATGAACATTAATATGAAGCATTAATATACTATATACTTCACAGTACTCAAATAATCTAGATTTTTATAAGTTGAGGCACTTTATTATAATATTCTTCTTGGCACATGAAGACAAATTCAAGCAGGGTGTGGTAGCTCACATCTATAATTCTGCACACAGGAGGCTTAGGCAGGAGGATAGTCACAAGCCAGTCTGTACCACATAAAACAAAACAAAACAATCCCAAACTGAAAACCCAAATGAAGAAGATCAGAAAAACAACAAAGATAAACATTCATAAGTGTTTTCTTTTATGGCTGGTAAGATAGCTCAGTGGGAAAGGAGCTTGCTGCCAACCCGGGAACCCTAAGTTTGATCTCCAAAACCCACATGGTGGAAGGGGAGAACCGACTCCTGCAAGTTGACCTCTGACCTCCACATGTTCAACATGCATGTATGCACATGCATACACATAAAACAAACATACTTTAAAAATTTAACAACTATATTTTATTTCTTACTGAGACATGAAAGAGCCTACAGAAGTAAAAATTTTTCATGAATGTTAGTTTTACATGTAACCTACTTCTTTTTAAACTAACTTGGAAGGAAAACTTAGTAAACTATCACTTGCTTTTTTTTTAGGTAAGCAGCTAAATATGCACACTAAACTTCCTTAAACTGAAAATGTAAGCTATGAGTACAGCTGTTCCTCTGCCCCATAAGCCCATGATAAGTTGGGGATATCTTAGAAATTCAACTTCAGGACATGGGATATAGCTCAGTGGTACAGTGCTTGTCTTGCACATCCAAGACCCTGGGTTCAGTTCCTAGCACCATCACCAAAGAAAAAGAAACTACCAAAGGAAAAGACCAAAGAGGATGAATTCAACCCCAGGAAATAACTGAGCATCACAGAGCAGCCACAGAGCACAGGACCTCATGTCTGTGATACAGTGTAAATTAGCCACACAGCACAGAGACCCCATGTCTGTGATACAGTGTAGATGAGCCACACAGCACAGAGACCCCACATCTGTGATACAGTGTAGATTAGCCACACAGCACAGAGACCCCACATCTGTGATACACTGTGCTTAGCCATACAGCACAGTGTACAAGCTGTGATTTTTCCTATCTTGGTTGAATTTTCCATAGTCAAGTGTGGTCCAAACATAGTAAATGAAAGATTCCAGAAAAACAACAATTCACAAGCTTTAAGTTGTACATCTTTCTTTCCTGCTCTGCATGAGAATCAGCCCCTGTACAGAGTATCCACTCTGTATACACCATCCACCCAACAGACCCATGGTCACAGTATCTGTGTCCAAGTAATCCTAAGTAATTATCTTAGTCAATAATGGACAAAAGCACAAGAGTAGTGATGCTGGCAATTCCCCTGCAGCAGACACCTGGAATGGCTTTGCTTCAGCTCTTACTGCTGTTAATCTACGTCTGATTTAGAAATTGGCACCAGCTGGGTGTGGTGGCACGTGTCTTTAATCCCATCACTCAGGAGACAGCGGCAGGCTGTTCTGATTTAGAGGCCAGCCTGATCTACATAATGAGTCCTGGACTCATTTTTGGCTCTGCCTCAAAAACAATTTATTTTATACCTTATCAAAGGCATGTATAACCAGGAAAAAAATCATAGCATGTACAGAGCTCAGTACTATCCATGGCTTTAAATACCTACTGGGGTCTGGGAATATGCCCCATGGGTGATAAGGGGCCACCATGCTCTGTGGAGAACTGGCTGTGGGTGCTTGTGCTCATGAGACACAGCCCAGCATTATCAGGGAGGACTGTAGTACACATGCCAGCCCAGGAAAGGGTTAAAACCAAACTCAGCTTGCACTTTCCACTTAGTGTGGTGGTTGTGCACCACTGTGATGTCAAAGAGTCATATGCTGAGTCACTGGGTCCTCACACATCTTTAAAACAGGACAGGAGGGAGCTGGGCTGTGTGCGTTAAAAGGCCCTGAACATTGCTCTCCCAGAGCTTTCCCCAGCCCTTCACACCAAGCCCTGACAGCCCCGCTGCCCTCTTGTGCTCTCTCTACTTCTTCCACATGGTCAGGTCACTCTTGGTGCTGTTTGACTCCCTGCCTCTCGCTGCTCAGTGCCTATGAGCACCTTCTAACTAGTAGTCAAACTAGTTGTCGATGGAAACCAGGTAGCCAGGCTGGTTAGCACTCCACGAGTCAACAGGCTGGAGGAAGAACTCCTGAGGCTTTGCCAAGACTCCTGGCTAAATGGAATGTGCAGCATTTACCCTTCCTGAGTGACATCTCTCCAGACTCCTCCAAGGCAGCTGAGCTTGCCCAGAGCAGCTGATGTCCGGATAGGATGCTCCTTTGATTGACAGCTGCTTGGAGATGAAGCCGTGGTTCTGGACCACTGAAGGACTGCTTAGGGGCTGGAGAGATGGTCCAGAGGGTAAAGCTTGCCCTGTAAGCTTGAGGGTCAGAGCTTGGCCTCCATGTAAAAGTGGGGTATAGAGGTGTACGCCTGTAATCCCAGTGCTGGAGAGGTGGACACAGGGGTTCCCTGGGGTCCATTAGCTAGCCAGTCCCATCAACTGGGAAAACCCCAGGTTCAGTGAGAGACACTGTCTCAACAAATCATGTGGAGAGCAACTGAGGAAGACATGTGACTTTCAACTTGTGGCATTCACATGCTCACACAGAGAAATGCATGTGTACACACACACACACACAGAAAAATGCATGTGCACACATGCACACACCAAATGAACTCCTTGAGCAGAAATGTTTACACATAATGTTTGGGAACAGACTGTCCATTTCCTGTAGGCAACAGGGTCCAGAAAGGTCTTGGCTCATCACAAGCAACTCATCACAGACGGACGTTAAGCTAAAATGCCCAATGTGACTAACTGCAAAGTTTAACATTTTCATATTCTAATTTGTGTGTGACATGCTACTTCAAACAGTGACCGTCACATAAACAACATAAACAAACCATGTGGAAGGAAAGGGTACCCACTCCAGCGGCACAGTGGTGGTGTCATTTTGTAAATGTTGTACAGTGACAGTGTCTAGCAAAGTGCCCATGTTTTGGTCAGATGGAATGGGGAGGAGGGTCGAAGTGGCAAAGATGAAATTCTAGAATGCGGGCTGGAGAGAGGGCTCAGTAGCTGAGAGCACTGGCTGCTCTTGTATAGGACCTGGGTTCAATTCCCAGCACCCACCTGGTGGCTCACAACCATCCATCACTCCAGTTCCAGGGGATCTCACGCCCTCTTCCGACCTCTGTGGGCACTGCACACACGTGGTGCACTCACATGTATGCAGGCAAAACATTCATACATACAAATAAAAATAAATCTTTAAAAAAAAACCCTAGGATAAAGACCAGCTAGATGGCTCAGTGGGTAGAGACAATTGCTGTTGATGACTTGGATCCAGTCCCTGAAACACATTTTGTGGAAGGGAGAGACCAGCTCCACAAGTTGACCTCTGACCTCCACATGTGCACATGGCAAACAGGCACACACAAAATAAATGTGACAAAAATCTTTAAAAATTCTAGCAGACTAAAAGGATTTACTTTTGGGTTTTACAAGATGACGTTAACTTTTTCCCATCCCTTTGCTAAATATTTTCAGAATGATGTTTCCAATAGGCTAGACTGGCATACTTAATCTCAGGGAATACATATCATAATGCAAGCTGGTGTGCACTGGTAAGTGTTAAATCAGCAATTCCAAAAGTCAAAGGGGACAGAAACAGGGCTCATAATTTTATAGTTCAAATAAATAATTAAGAAATTAACAGAAGGGAAGGGGAGGGGGGAGAACAAAGGAATCCGTGGCTGATATGTATTACTGAATTGTATTGTAAAATAAAATAAAATTAAATTAAAAAAAAAGAAATTAACAGAAAAAAGAAGATAGAGACTCTCTGACTTACCCAAGCAGTATGCTCTTTTAAATAACAACCTTTGTACTCGATGGTGTTTGGATGCTTCAACTGTTGTAAAAATTTAACTTCCTTAAGAATATCTTGCCATTTCTATGGAAATCAGAAAAATGGTTTTAATTATCAGACTGAAAACAGTATTTATCAAGTGTGTATATACATAGATCAATACATTTTATATATTTCTTCTTCTGTGTTAGAAGGACATAAGGTAAATTTTAATAAATGAACCAGATAATCTCTCATCAAATATATCAAAATCAAACCACTGCTTAAGTCCATGTTCTACGCTGGAAAGCTGTTGCTTAGATGTAATACCAAGAAGCGTTGCTAGAGGCCCCACAGAGACAACATGTGGTCAGTAGTGCTCCGGGTTCCAGCTACGCGGCTTCCGAAGCCGGCCCACTCACTGAGTAACCCAGAAAAGCCTAATTCCCTTTTCATCTTTCTGAGTCTTTTCTCTTCATTTCTTTTTCTTTTCGAGACAGGGTTTCTCTGTGTAGCCCTGGCTGTCCTGGAATTCTCTCTGTAGACCAGGCTGGCCTTGAACTCAGAGATCCCTCTGCCTCTGTCTCCCGAGTGCTGGGATTAAAGGCGTGTGCACTGTTGCCTGGTCTACAGGTTTCCCTAACACTTTGAGCCTCTTAGCTGTTTCTCTACAGCAGTGGTTCTCACCCTTCCTAATGCTATGACCCTTTAGTACAGCTCCTCATGCTGCGGTGACCCCCAGCCATGACATTGTTGTTGCTACTTCAGAACTGTAATTTCATTACTGTTATGCACCGTAATGTAAACACCTGACATGCATGATATCTGATATGAGACCCCCTATGAAAGGGTCATTTGACCCCCAAGGGGTCACAGCCCACAGGTTGAGAAACACTGCTCCAGAGCCTCCCTCCCTGTCTGCCATGTGCCTGACTTCTATGCCAGCTCAAATGGCAGTTTTTTGGGTTTTTTTTGTTTTTTGTTTTTTTTCTCGTCTCCACGCTCTCTCTCTTATGGACAGCTACTGAGGTTTACAATTTGCCTTCCTTGGGAGGGTTTTCTTTAAAATTCTTATAATATTGTCCCTGAGCAAGGGCTGGAGAGATGGCTCAGTGGTTAAGAGCACTGACTGTTTTTCCAGCGGTCCTGAGTTCAATTCCCAGCACCCACATGGTGGCTCACAACCATCTGTAATGGGATCTGATGCCCTCTTCTGGTATCAGGGCACTCATATACATAAAATAAATTTAAAAATCTTAAAAAAAAAATTGTCCCTAAGCTTAAAAGAAAAAAAAAAAAAAGAACATTGTGATAAATACTTAGGTAACATCTACGGATTACCGTACCGTAATTACCCTGAGATGGTGTCTAGCACGTTCATCATCTCAGACACTGACCACATCCCTGTGATGAGAACAGAGGACCATCCCTTCCCGTGAGTTTTGAAATACACACGGTGACCCTGGGAACCAGCTGCCCTCCTCTGTGTGGGATGCCAGAGCTCAGGACTTGGCTAACCTCACCCTAAACTGACACATCTGTGGAGGCATGGGGCTGTCTTACCTCATGGGTCTGCTTCCCACTGTAGGACATTTTCTTAACTGCAACCACCTCGTTGGTGTGAGCATTTGTTGCCTGTGATAAGAGAGGGGAAGAAAAAGAAAGAGTTACGATGTCCAGTCACCTTAACTCAAGCACTGGACTGGAGCCTTGCAGCATTTGTCCCGACATCTCAGCAAAGTCGTTCTTAAAGACAATCCCACTGACAGGCTAGAGCGCCACTCCACCCTGACTTCATGGGAACCACTCCCTCGAATTCCTTGCTGTAATAACATGCGTATGACGTGTGAGAGTTATAACAGGACTTGAAGAAAACACACGGTCAAACGGAAGAAAAGCAAATTTATAAACATTGGGATTCATCATCTTAGATGCTGGACAATGGAGAACCAGCTAAGAGACCAACCAGGAAGTGAAATAACCAATCAGGCCGGAGAGAGGGCTCAGCAGGTAAGCTCTGGCGCTCTCACAGAGACCTGGGGTCAGTTCTCAGCACCCACATGGAGGTTCAAAGCATCCTAACTCCAGTTCCAGGGGATCTGGCACCCTCTTCTGGCCTCTGTGGGTATTGCACACACATGATATATACATGCAGATGAGTACTCATACATACAAAATTTAAAAAAATATATCTTTAAGAAAAGAACCAGGCAATCCACAGACAAATGCACACACACTCATGTTTATTGCTCTACTATTCGGTAGGTAGCCAAGACATAGGCTCTTTAACCCCAGGTTCCTGATGCTGAAGTGTAGGGAACATGAATACACATTAAAAAAAATTTATAGACTCACTAAGGTGACAGGATTTGTTATAAAAGGCATCTACTAGTTAATTGTTTCCAATTCTGAAGGCCTTTAGAAAGGCACATATAAGGTAATTATTGATTTAGAAGCTATATATAGACTTTCATTAAAAACAAAATCTTGTTCTGGGAGTCGGCCATTGGTAGAGTACTTGCTTAGCATGAGTGAGGCCCTGGGTTCCAGCCCAGAACCACAAACAAACAAACAAACAAAGAAACAAACAAACAGTTATGCATAGCACATGCCTGGTCACTGAACTACATTCTAACCTGTAAAAAAAAATCAAATTCTTCACATTTATAAGAAGAAAACAGGATAGAAGTCTAGCTTGATGGAAGAGCACTTGGCCAGTGTGTGTGAGGCCTGGGCTCCACCACCCCAGGGTCAGGGAGCAGGAAAGAGGAGAGGAGACTTGGGTGGAATTAGACAGTGCCACTGAGTAATTGCTCATTAAGGAAATGTATAGTCAACGTTGTTTGGCGTTGCTTTCCTACATCTACAGAGCCATCCGAATTAGACCTAACAGTGCGCACTTTCTCTGGGACCGGAAATTTGGAAACAATTTCCATGTTGATTTTCTTGTAGACACACGAAGGTGCTTTGGACATGCATGTGCGTACATGTGTATGTGTAGATGTGCGTGTGGAGGCAAGTGGAGGAAAGAGTGTCCAGCTCTGTCACTTTTCACCTAATTCCCTTGAGACGGGGTCACTCACTGGACCTGGAGCTAGACTGGCGGCTAGTGAGCCCCACCCATCCATTCCCCTACATTTACTTAACTCCTACCATTGGCAGACATTATATTAGTTCCTAGAAACACAGTAATGAATGAGATGGACAGACCCCTGTTATCATGGTGCATAATTTAGGGCGAGGGACATAAATGACTAGGCACTCTGCTAGCATGTATCTAAACATAAGCACAGGCTGTTACGAGGCAGAGGGCTGAATAGTAAAAACTATCTTGTGGAAGTAACGTTTACTGAAACCTGCCGGACTAGCCAGGGCTCCGAGGTTGGGGTGCAGGGTTTAGAGGCTTTGGGGTGAAGGGATAGAGAGCAGAGGCTGAAGGAGCTTGGCATCTCCAGGAAACACATGGGGCTCAACTTCATGCTTATCACTTCACCTTACAGCCGCTGGAATAGAGCCTAGCGCTCCGGAACTGCCTTCAGCAATGACCGCGCATCTCTACACGGAACACAAGTGTGTTCTGCAGCAGACAATGGGGATCATCACCCTTTCTGAATCTACTCTACCCCATCAACCTGTTACTTACAAAGTACACGGCTCCGAAGCTCCCATGTCCGATCTCATGCAAATCGATAAAAAGCTCTTCGGGGTCATCTTTGTAGAAGAGATCGGCAATCTCTGGGTCCCTCAGCACTCCTTTCCGCATGGTGGCCAGTGGGGCAAGCACGGTGCTTTTTGGTGGCCCAGTCCCTTGGTCTCTCTCATTGACCACTGTTTTTGTTCTTAGAAACCTTCAGTCCCTGCAGAAAATGAGATTTGCCGGTCAGTTCTTTCTAACACACTGTTTGGATGACAATACAAACACAGGCTTGGGGATTTAGCTCAGGGCCTAGCAAGCGCAAGGCCCTGGGTTCGATCCTCAGCTCAAAAAAATAAAAAAAATTAAAAAAACCCAAGATAATACAAACACAAATGAACATTAAAAAGTACTTATCTCGGCCAATGAGATGGCTCAGCAGGTAAAGGTGCTTGCTACCAAGGCTGATGACCTGCGTTCCATTGCCAGAACCCACAGGCAGGAGAGAACTGACTCCCGCAAGTCTCCTGACCTCCATATGTACACTGTGGCATGTATGCACTCACCCACCCCAGAGAGAATAGTATGTAATAAATTCAAAAGTATCTTTATCTTACAACTCAACAGTAAAAGAACAAGAAAACCAAATTTAAAAATTGGCACAGGATTTTAATAGACTTTTCCTTAAAAAAAAAAAGAATAAGTTACAAAGCTTGACATCATCATCAGAAACAAAAATTAAAACCCAAAGCCAAAACCATTTTGTGCTGAGACAGCTATAAAAACAGACAAGTACTGGGAACTGGGGAAGGCAGGGACAGAAAGGGCTCTCTGTCCCAGCAGGCAGGAATGCAGAACGGCACAGACATCTTGGGAACAACAGTTCATAAAAAACAAAAACAAAAACAAAACAAAACAAAACAAAAACCAACCGATCAATCAAACAAACAAACACAACCTAGTACCTGAAGTCAGCACTTGCCTAAGGAATTCTGCTCCATGGAACTAAAGGGTTAAGAGCATATGTTGCTCTTCTAGAGAACCTGAGTTCCATTCCCAGCACCCATGTTAGGGGGCTCACAACCACCTATAATTCCAGCTTCAGGGGATCCTAAAACCATCTGGCTTTTTCAAGCATACACACACAAACACACACACAACTAAAAATAAAATAAAATATAGCACTGTTAGGTACATACCCAAGAGAAAGGAAAAGATATCCATACAAAAAACTCAGACACGTTTCAGAGTGGCATTATTCCTAATCACTAAAAAGCAGAAATAACCCAATGTCCGTTAACTTGTGAATAAATAAAATGTAGTAACCCATGCAGTGGAATGTGGAATATAATAGTTAGCCATAAAGAGGAATAAAGGGCCAGGCATGGTGGAGTATGCCGGTATTCCCAGCACTTGGAAGTAGAAGCAGGTGGATCGAGTTCAATCACCCTTGGTTTATAGTGAGTTAGATGGCAGTGTGGGCTTCATGAGACTCTGTCTCAAAAAGGAAAAGATAAAAAAAGGATGAAAGTAGTGGTCTATGCTCCGACATGAATGGATCTTGTAAGCATTATGTTAAGTGAACAAAGCCAGCCATAAGAGACCACACATGTATGACATTATCTACATAAGATTTCCAGAACAGGTAAAAAAGGAGAGACTACTGGCTACCCAGGAGGTGTGCTCAGGGACAAATCAAGTTGGCAACTGGGCCATCAGGATGCTAGAAGTGTCCTAAGTTGATTGGGGAATGATGGGGTAGTGCCAGGTGGATCCAGCTCTAGATGGTACAGGAAGGTCCACGCTCTAGACTGGCATGTGATGCTTTCTTGCATCAAGGCGCTCAGGTGACCCGACAAACTGCTATAAACTGGAGCCCGTGGCCACGCCCATTCTGAGAGGCCGCTGGACGACTGGAAGTGCCCAAGAGTAGCAGGACGCCATTTGACTTGTCTGTGTGTTGATATGAATGAACACAAGTTCATTCTGTGCCAATTCTATTCTTTTCCTTGATGTCTGAAAACTACTGAGGTGTTACTTTCCCTCTGTCGTTTTATTCCAAATAACCTCTCCTATACACACATAACCACTGATTTCTGTTTGACCTAATTATAGCATAGACTGTCTCTTCCTTGACCCCTGGCTAACCAGGCCACACATTTAGTTATTAGCCAGTAAATCGATTTTTCTTCAAAATATGATATTCTTGAATTCTAAAAGGTCACTTGTTAAGGAAGTAGAGGTGACGGTGGTGGCAGACACATGTCCTCTTGTGCTGTGAAAGCCTGGGGTGACAGTGCACACGACATCATGCCCTCAGTTTACTCCAATCATTAGTATATGTCGGTGAACAACCTAATCATATCTACCCATCAGCTGGACCCATTCTTTCTTTTAACACTCACTGCATGCTTAGTGTTTTCACAACATTGTATTGGGCTGAGCATTAGGGTCAGAATCCATGTCATCCTGGATTTTATGAAGGACTTGGGGTCGCTGCTTGGCGGTGGTGGTGCATGACTTTAATCCCAGCACTTGGGAGGCAGAGCCAGGCGGATCTCTGTGAGTTTGAGGCCAGCCTGGTCTACAGAGCGAGATCCAGGACAGGCACCAAAACTATACAGAGAAACCCTGTCTCGAAAAACAAACAAACAAACAAATAAATAAATAAATAAATGAAAAATAATAAAGGACTTGGAATCAAGTGAAGTAACAGATACCCCAAAGACAAAGCAGTTGACTGTTACAACCAAAGGGGAGTGTCTCTCAATATAAGGGTTTAGAAGGCTGGCCTGGTCTAGTTTTTTTTTTTTTTTTTTTTTTTTTTTTTTTTTTTTTTTTTTTTACTTACAAATCAAAAAGCCAAGCCTTCTTAGGGAAAAGTAATGCAGTTCATTTACTATGAATTGGTGGGAGAGATGGGAGCAGAAAATACAAAGCTGTTTTTAAGCCAAGAAAAAAAAGCACAAAAGGCCTTTAAGCCGGGCTAAGAAATCTGGACTTGATGCTGTGTGGACCAGGGTGCCACCAAAGGCTTTGAGTAGGAAGGGTCTGGCTCGTCAGCGCTGCATCTGTCCTCTCGGGCAACGGTCCGGCTCATCTTTAGACACTGACAATCAGGTGCAGAGCCACCACACCAATACTTCTGGGGAAGGAACCGAAGTAGAACCCCCTGTCAGTGAGATAACTGAAGACACAGAGGACTGCTCAGAGTGGGTTTGCCTTCCTCGTTCCTGACAGGAAGGGGTCCCAGCAGGAAGTGGATGGGACCCCCTTAACAAAACCAGAGAGAGCTAGCGACTGCAATTCAGTCGCTGCAGTGCGTTTTGAATGTCTGAATGCTTTGGCTTCACTTTGGACTAAACTAAGTTACTAGCAATCATTTTTGAGAAGACAAGGATGATGCTGTTCTACTATAGACCAAAAGGAGTTTTTTTTTGTTTTTTTTAAGAAACAGGGGCAGTGGTGGTGCACGCCTTTAATCCCAGCACTCGTGAGGCAGAGGCAGGTGGATCTCTGTGAGTTCGAGGCTAGCCTGGGCTACAGAGTTCCAGGAAAGGTGCAAAGCTACACAGAGAAATCCTGTCTTGAAAAAAAAAAAGAAAGAAAGAAAATAATTATTGCTGGACAGTGGTGGCACACGCCTTTAATCCCAGCACTCAGGAGGCAGAGCCAGGTGGATCTCTGTGAGTTTGAGGCCAGCATGGTCTACAGAGCAAGACACAGGACAAGCACTAAAACTACACAGAGAAACCCTGTCTTGAAAAAAAAAACCCAAAAAAGAAAAGAAATAGATATTTAACTATTAAAAAAATGAGATCTTAAAAAAATCCCAGAATAAATGAGTGAATGTTTAATTACCAAGCACTACAGCAGAGGCAGAAGCCATACACTAAATCAATAAGCTTGACTACTCATAATTAGTAAGTTCAGCAGTAGAGTGAGGAGATTTCTGGTTCTAGCCAAGATGGAGGAATGGGCACTTGATTTATTTTATTTCCTGTCACCTGAAACAATCAAAGCATTAGATGAAACACACGTAGGAACGTAGAATGGTATTTGAAGATCAGGCCATGGCCAAAGATCCCTAACATAAGAAGCAGATGTAAGCCACAAGAGCTCCAGTGTGCGCCTGGAGACGGTTTCCAGGGGGTGTGGGTAGAGGCTGGGGGACCGTGAGAATCTGAGGTGACCCTGGTGGTTAGTGTTCACAGGGCACAGCTCCAATAGAAGGGAACAGCACAGGAGAGGGTGTGGGGATCCACAGCCGGTGCCCCCCACATCTGCAGTATGGATTGGCAGCGAGGAAGCTATGCCAGCCCAGGACAAGGCCATCTGAAACTGGAGAAAATGCTATCTGGAACTCACTCTGCAGCCCACGCTGCCCTTGAACTTGAGATAACACAAGGACAGTAAACAGGACAAGAGCCCACATGTTAAAAACAGAACAAGGAACACTTACAGCAGAGACATACAGGATGGAGAGACTCAAACAGCCAGCATTGGGGGAAACCAGCTGTGTCTGGGATAAGAATGTGTTGTATGGAATGCAAAGTGGAAAAAAATATTAGTGAATGTTTTTGAATGAATCTATGAAATCCAAATGAAAAACAGAAGAAAAGTGAATAAAAGAGAAAAAGGAAGGGAGCAAACAGCTGGGGACACCTTCGTGCAGCCTTGTACATGTTTAGCTGGCAAGGAGAGGCAGATCTGTTAAGACGGTAAAGCAAATGGGGCTGGAGAGATGGCTCAGTGGTTAAGAGCACTGTCTGCTCTTCCAAAGGACCTGGGTTTGATCCCCAGCACCCACACAGCTGCTCACAACTGCCTGTAACTCCAGTTCCAGGGGATCTGATGCCCTCTCCTGGACTCTGTATGTACCAGGCATGCATGTGGTACATAGACATACATGCAGGCAAAACACTCATACACATGAAATAAACAAGTCAGATAGAAAAATGAGGTAAAAACAAAATAAATACACATTTCTTTGGAGAAATCATGTTGGGAACACTCACAAACTGGTGAAAATCAGAAACTCAGGGATCTACAGATGTCTATGAAGAGTCGGGGACAAAACACATGAAGGACATTACACCAAGGCGTGTGACAGAAAACTGTTCAAACTTGTGGTAAGGGGCTGGAGGAGTGACTCCGGTGAAGAGCGCTGGTTGTACTTCCAGGGGACCAGGGTTCAATTTCTAGTGTTCACATGGTAGCTCACAACCACCTGTAACTACAGCTCTAGGGTATCCAACAGGCTCTTTTGGTCTCCATGGGTACCCTGGGCAGCGGGAAACTCACACAGTATACAGACATAGACACAAAAAAAACCACCCCCACGTGTAGAAATAAAAACTAAGAAAACGAATTGCGATAAAGTCATAAAAATAGTGCGGTGGCTTATCTCAATTGTCAACTTGATATGCTCCAGAATGGCCTGGCAGATGGAGCCTCAAGTCACACTTTTATAGGGATTATCTTGACTATTAATTGAGGTGGGAAGAAAGACCCACCCACTGTGGGTGGCCCCATTCCCTGGGCTGGGATCCTGGGCTGGATAAAAAGGTGGAAGTGAGCTAAGCGTAAGCATTCACCCCTCTCTGGTCCTGGACTGTGGAGACTGTGACCAGCTGCTGCACATTCCTATGATGTCCCTGCTACCTACAGACTGTAACCCAGAACTGTGAGCCAAAATCCCTCTCTCCCTGGAGTTGCCTTTGTCAGGGTGTTTTATCACAGCGACAGGAGAGTAACCAAGACAGACAGTCCGGGGAAAACGGAGACAAGGATAACAGCAGATTCCTCATTATAAATATCATAACCGAGAAGACAACAGAATGCCGTTCTTAAAGTGCCAAAAGGAAGAAAAAAACCACCAAACTCCAAATTCTATACCCAGGGAAAATATCTTTGCAAAGTGGAGGCAGAAGAAGGGCTTCTGGACACAGAAGCTGAATGAATGCTAGCGGCTTACACTGTAGGAAATGCGGAGGGGAGTCCTCCAGACAGCAGGGAAGCCACACTAGACAGAAACACAGGCCTGCACGAAGGGAGGAATGCACCAAACCGGAAACTCCTTGGTGAGATGTGTGAGGTTTCCCATTACGCACATTTCTTTAAAGCACAGTCAATTGTTCCAACAGAAATCACGATGCAGCGTGAGGTGTGGAGCATAGAATGTGACAGCCCCAAGACTGGGATGGAGGGGAGAAGCTGGAGTGTGTTGTTGTAAAAATACCGCACTGGCCTGAAAGGGTATGTCAGTAGCACCCATTTCAGCACAGAGCACATGTATACACAAGTCACCTATAAATACATATGCACTTCAAACAGAAGACACAAAGAAGCTGAAAGTCAAGGGACAGAGGACATAAGCCTGCTGAAAAGAGAGCCGAGTTTGCTACTACCATGAGGAGATTTCAAAGCAGGTCACTATTGATAATGAAGGGCACAGATGATATTGATAACGTTAAAGGCATGGATCCATTAGAGAATATAATGACCCCAAGTGTGTAAGTTCCACAGATCAGGACCTTAAAATATGTGGTTAAAAACTAACTTGATGGGGGCGTGTGAGGTTAAGATGCACTGCTTACATGTATGAACTTGTCAAAGAATAAGTACATATATTCTATTAAAATACTTTTTAAAAGACAATTGAGGGGCTGGAGAGATGGCTCAGCAGATAAGATCACTGGCTGCTTTTCCAGAGGACCCGGGTTGAGTTCCCAGCACCCACGTGACAGCTCACGCCAATCTGTAACTCCAGTTCCAGGGGATCCGATGCCCTCTCCTGGCCTCTGTGGGTACCAGGCATGCATAGAGTGCCCAAGTATACATGCAGGCAAAATACACATACATAAAATAAAATAAAAATAAATAAATCCTGAAAAAAATAATTCATGGGTTAAAGAGCAAATGAAGAGAGAAATAAGAACCCATTTGGACTAGATTGAAAACACAAGCCCAGCTAGGGGTGGGGCAGCCCGCAACCTTAGTGCCAGAAGAGTCTGAAATCGGATTGTTTGACGCCAGCCTGGGCTACAGAGCGAGACTCTGTCTCAAAAGGAAACACAATGGAATAAATGTAAAAAGAAAAGCAAAGACAGGCACAATGTATCCAAACCACATCAGGCTGCTAACCTTCCAGGGAAATGTAAGGCACAGAAGAGGGAAAAAGTTTCAAGTCAGGGGCCTCGGCTTGCACTGTGTGTTCAAGAAACAAAACAAAACACCCAGCAAAAAGAGTCCCCTGAACCTAAAGCGAGCAGAGGAAATAATGAAGATTAAAGAGGAAATCATTGAATCAAAACAAAACACAAAGCAAAGCTGACTCTTTTAGGAAAAGAGTTGTATTTATTAATCTCATATCAAATTTATTTGCTAATAAAAAAAGAGCGACGAAACAATGACTAATCAGGAATGAAAGAGGAGACACCGGTCCAGCTTCCCAGGCGCTAAGGTAATGAAGAACTTTTCCCAACAACGTTGTACAAAGAAATTCAAGGACTTGGAAGAAATGGCCGAATGCTTCAGAAGACACAAATCGCCACAGTTGGCTCAAGGAAAAAAAAAAAAGTGTCTGACCATTCTGTTAAAACAACTGAAATCTGAGCTGGTGAGGTAGGTGGCTCAGCATATAAAGATGCTCGCCAATGAACATGCTGAGCTGAGTTCAGTCCCTGGAAGCCACGTGGAGGAAGGAGAGCACTGACCTCTGACCTCCACACGTGCACTGACACACACACACGGAGCCAGGGTGCTTGTGGCCAGGACCAGGGAGGAGGGGCTGAAGGGGCGCAAATGAGCTATGGGCAGCAGAGGATCTGTTTATCATCACGGGGATGATAGCTTCACATGCATGTCTGGATGAACTCAGAGTCAGTGTCAGAGGCGGAGCAGAGACACATACATGTGCCTAGCCACTCAGAGGACGTGAACAGGAAATTCACACGAGAGACACCAGTGGCCACGGAGGACAGGCAATGTATGTGACATCACAAGCAGTCAGAGAACTGGCCTTTAGCCAGGCAGTGGTGGCACATGTTTTTAATTCCAGCACTAGGGAGGCAGAGGCAGGTGGACCGTTGAGTTTGAGGCCAGCCTGGTCTACAGAGTGAGTTCCAGGACAGCCAGCACTACATAATGAGACTTTGTCTTAAAAAAACCAAAAACAACAACAACAACAACAACAACAACAACAACAAGACACTTACTTTGCTTACCACATTGGACAAAGAAACTACATTTCTGCAAGTTTATCTGCTTTGGCCTGGCAGTGTCCTCTGAGGGCTCATACAAGGCCATGTCTTTCTTTTGAAATTTTAAAAATTATTATTATTTTATGTGTATGTTTATGTGTATGTTTTACCTACACGTTATAATTACATGCATGCCTGGTGCCCGCGGAGACCAGAAGAGGGCGCTGGATTCCTTGAAACTGGAGTTACAGACAGTTGTGAGCCTCTGTGTGGGTGCTGGGTATTGAACCTGGTCTTTTGGAAGAGCAGCCAGTGCTCTGAGATACTGAGCCAGCTCCTCAGCCCAAAACACTTTCTTTAAATTAAATATATATATATGTTTCTTTTGGTTATTTTTAACCGGGGTGCTGCGGACGTGAAAAGGTTGGCTCTTTAACTGACAGGCACGGGTTTCTTGGCAGCCTGTGTTGGATCTGAAGCAGGAACTGGGATTTCTGGTAACGTTTAATGCCCTTCTTTTTGTTTATCTGTATTAAGAAAAACATGTTTTGAAAATCCTAGTACATCTGGGAAAGTGATATGAATCCACTTTGGTTTGGATCCTGAGCACCCCTCCCCACACACACACTGAAGCCCCGGTGAAGACTCGGGTGAAGACTCGTGGGTTGCTGTTACTGGGCACAGCGGTGCCTGGGAGAGGCAGAGCCCAGTGGGGGACCTTTGGGTTGTGGGTTCACGCTCCGAAAGGTGCTGTGGAACTTCACCTCTCTCTCATTTCTTCTCTTGCTCCTTGGGGATGAAGGAGAAGTTTGCCTCTACCACGAACTCCTATTATGAACGGTTACCTCACCAAAAGGGCCAAGTGATCGTGGACTGAGATCCCTAAACTGTGTGCCAGACAGACATTTTCTCCATATAAGTTTATTAGTTGGGGCTGGAGAGATGGCTCAGCAGCTAAGAGCACTGGCTGTACCCCCAGAGGTCCTGAGTTCAATTCCCAGCAACCACATGGTAGCTCACAACCATCTATAGTAGGATCTGATGCCCTCTTCTCAAAAAAAAAAAAGTTGTACATGCAGATAGAGCTCTCATATGCATAAAATAAATCTAAAAAAAAAAGTTTATTAGTTTAGATATTTCATCACAGAGACAGAAATGTAACATGGAAACTATTTACAAAATTCATAATCTAAAACCTAACTACAATAAAAATAGTGCTGTCTCTCTGTATAGACAAGTGTATATGTGTGCGTGCGTGCATGCGTGCGTGCCTGAGTGTGTATATGCGTGCATGCATGTGTGCATGTGTGCATTTTCCTGGAAAAGGGCATCAGCAAACCATTTTTTGTAACCAAGTGATTCTCCATGGTGATCTCTGACAGAGAATCTGTAAAGAAAAGTGTGTGTGTGTGTGTGTGTGTGTGTGTGTGTGTGTGTGTGTGTACATGTTTATATGGGTGTGGATGTGCTCAGCCATGTATGTACATGTAGAGGCAGGAAGTCAGCAAAGGTCTGTTCCTCAACTGCGACTCCATCTTACTTTTTTTTTTGGGGGGGGGGGTTTTCGAGACAGCGTTTCTCTGTGTAGCTTTGGTGCCTTTCCTGGAACTCACTCTGTAGACCAGGCTGGCCTCAAACTCACAGAGATCCATCTGGCTCTGCCTCCCGAGTACTGGGATTAAAGGCGGGCGCCACCACCGCCCGGCTCCATCTTACTTTTGAGACATGGTCTTATACTGAACCCAGAGCTCATCAATTCAGCAAGGCTGATGGCCAGTGAGCCCCAGGGTGCCTCTTGTCTCTGTCCCCACAGTGCTGGGATTACAGCTCCATACCACCATGCCTGGCTTTTTATGAAGGTTCTAGGGGGATCAAAGTGAGGTCTTCATGCTTGTACAGCAAGCAATATGCTGACTGAGCCATCTCCTCAGTCCTAAAAAAAAGACCACTTTTAATAATATAAGATTTAAAAAATTTATTTCATTTTGTAAATTGTGTACGTGTATGTGTCTCTGCGGGTTTGTACACATGGGTGCAGTGCCAGTGGAGGCCAGAAGAGGGCGCCAAACCTCCTGGAGCTGGAGTTATAGGTAATTGTGAGCTGTGCTGTGGGGGTGCTGGGAACAGAACTGAGGTCTTCTGCAAGAGCAGAACATGTTCTTAACCACTAAGCCATCTCTCTAGTCATTTAATGTACTATTTTCTTACTTACGTGCTTACTCCTTTTATGTTCTTACAAAGACAATAAAATTTCACCATAGAAAGCATAACTTGTTCCTATTTTCTTAAGTGGAAGCCATGCGCAGTACCTTCCATCACAGAGACACAAGAGTGCACAGTACCTTCTGATGTGTGGCACAAGACCCGCAGGATCGCTCAGGTTCATTGTAGCAGCAACCTCTTCTCGCTGGCAATCCCTGTCTCCCACACCTGCGGACAGAAGGGGAAAATACATAATTATAGGAGAAAGGAAGGGAGGGAGTCATTAAAGCTGGATGTGGTAGCAGACATTCGTGGTCCCAGCAACCCTGGAGGATGGGGACTGTGGATGGCTGGAGTCCAGGAATTTGATGCCTGTGCGACCTAATGAGACCTTTGTTGTTTGTTAAAAACAAACTAATGATGTGGTAGTTTTAAATATTTACAAAATCATATAAAGCATTAATTGTCGTGCAGGGATGACAAATGTAGAGATCCAACTCTCACCCTGGGCTCCTTAGATTCCCACGAGACAAACATGTCACTAGACTCAGGGTCTACACAGAGGAGGCCGCAGAGCCGTATGCATCCCACGTTACTCAAGACTACCCGCCAGGTGCAAAAGAGCTGGCTCAGCCGTTAAGAGAACCTGCTGCTCTCTCTTCCAGAGGGCTCAAGTATGGTTCCCAGCACACACGTGGGAGGTCACAACCTGCATGCAGCACCAGACTTCTCCTAACCACTAAACCATCAGTCACTCCATGGCTGATCTCTCCCGATAGTCTAGTCTGACTATAGCCTCCAGAAACCAAGGTATTCCTGATGACAGTGTGTGAAAGTTACTGAGTAAACTTGTGATGTGAGTGTGTGTACATGTGTGTGTATATCTATGTAGAGACCAGATGTCAGGTGTCTTAATCACTTCTGCCTTATCTATCTATCTATCTATCTATCTATCTATCTATCTATCTATCTATCTATCTATCTATCTAATCTATCTATGCATCCATTTATCAGTCCATCTATCCATCCATCCATCTATCTATCCATCCATCTATCTATGCATCTATCTACTATCTATCTATCTATCTATGCATCCATCTATCTATGCATCTATCTATCATCTATCTATCTATCTATCTATCTATCTATCTACCTACCTATCTATCTATCTACCTATCTATCTACCCACCTATCTATTTACCCATCTATCTATCTATCTATCTATCTACCCACCTATCTATTTACCCATCTATCTATCCATCCATCCATCCATCCATCCATCCATCTAGACAACGTCAGGAGCTCACTGACGGGGCATGGCTGGATGGCCAGTGAGCTCCAGGGAGCCCCCATCTTCCTCCCCAGCACTGGGGTTCCAGGCACACACTGGCCCACTCCTGGCCTTTCCTGTGGGTAGAGAGCAAGCACTTTGCTGACTGAACTACCTCCCCAGGCCTGGCTTCTAATTTTAACTCTTTCCTTCGGTGCTAAACAAACAGATAAACACACCCAGGAGTGTCTGGAGTGTCCGCCTCAGAGAAAGGTACACTTTCCAGTTTACTTCTTGGTTGGGCTATGTGTTCTTGAGTTATCATTAAAAAAAAAACCTGCTTTATTGGAATATAATTCCCATATCTAATCTGCTCATTTCAACTGAGAAGTTCAGTGTTTTTTTTTTTTTTTTTGGTGTTTTCCCAGGTTCTGTACAACCATCACAACAGTATTTTTAGAAACCCACAATCTTCACTCTCCCGCCCTTCCATGCTAGCAAACACTAGCCAGTGCTTGTCTCCTTCCATTTCCTGGTTCTTAATAGTTCATGAGAACAGGTTCATGCACCATGTGCTCTTTGGGAGCCTGCTTCTTTTTCTTTTCTTTTCTTTTTTCTGGAGCTGAGGACCGAACCCAGGGCCCTGCGCTTGCTAGGCAAGCACTCTACCACTGAGCTAAATCCCCAACCCCGAGCCTGCTTCTTTCATGTGATATAGGCCAGCATGTAGCATGAATCAGTGTTTCATGTCTGGTCAATGCCACGTAGCATTCCATGATGTGGACATACCACAGTTCGCCTGTCAACAGACCAGCTGATGGACATCTGGACTGTGCCCACCTGTTGGCTGTTGTGAACAATGGCGTTACAGTCATTTGTGCCCATTTTTTTTTTTTTGTAGACTTCTGTTTTTATTTCTCTTGAGTATATACCCAGGGCTAGACTAGCTGGGCTCTTTGGCCTCAGTAAGTAGCTGATGATCCAGGAAAACCCACACCAATCTCCTCTTGTCCAATCCAATCAGAACCAAAAATGAGAACTGAAACCCACCCTCCCTTCCAAACACAACTGGATACATTCTCCCCTGGGGGGATTTCATTTTGAGCGTTCGCTGAAATGACATGCAGCAAATCCTCTCCCCTCCTCAGCTTCCTGCAACCTTAAATGTCACATGGACAGTGATGGGTGGGGACAATGCCAAGAATGTTGCCTTTCAGGTCTTGGGCCTTTGGGTCAACTAAACAATCTGGCTAGCTTAGCTCTCATCAGCGACAGCAACTGAAATAACACCGTTTACTCTTGTTCCTCAGAAATGGAAGCCTTCCAACGATGGGAAGCCAGTAAGTGGCTTGTTCACAGACCTCGGGGGGGGGGGGGGGGGAGAAGAAACAGAGAAATAGAGAATAGAAACACAGCGTTTCCATGACTTCCCTTCCCAGAAACTTTGAGAATGATTCACTGAGGCTCTTTACTGCTTTACCATTTTTAAAAAAGATTTATTTATTTTTATGTGCTTTGGGGTTTTGCCAGCATGTATGGCTGTGTGAGGGTGCCAGATCCCCTGGAACTGGAGTTGCAGACAGTCGTGAGCTGCCATGTGGGTGCTGGGAATTGAACCTGGGTCATCTGGAAATGAAGCCATCTTAACCTTAACCTCTTAACCTCTGAGCCACCTCTCCAACCCCAGCTTTGGCATGATTTAATCACACCACTTCTGAGACAAACCAGGAGCCAGTGAAGCCGAAAGCCTACAGGATTTCAACATCAAGGAAGGGAGGAAGAGTCAATGCTTCATACTGGAATACCACCTCCCTCCCCGCTCCCTTCTTTCTTCCTCTTCCTCTCTTCCCCTCCCCTTCTCTCTTCTCTCTTCTCTTCATTCCTTGAACATGCCGAGTTTCAGGAACTTAACTGTTACTCCACACCTGCACAGAAGTCTTTCCTCAAACTGAAACTCAGAATTTCTTATTTCCCAGTCTAGAAAGTTTCCCCTGAACCACACGCCCGGGCCCCAGTCAAACTTCCATACAGCCCAAGTCGTTACGTTTTGGAGGGCAATTCAGAAGAGTTTAGTGTCATGTGAGATTGGGTTCCTGTGTCTCCTGTGCCCCTGAGGATCTCCTAACACTTGGTATATATGTGTATTCGGTACTTCAGCCCTTGGAATGGAGAATTGGGGGACATCTTTAAGGAAATAATACAGGGCTGGAGAGGTGGGCTCAGTGATTAAGAGTGGGTACCGATCTTGCCGAGGACCTGGGTTTGGTTCTCAGCACCCACATCAGGTGGCTCACAGCTGCCTCTCACACACACCTGCTCACATACATGTGTGGATATACACAGATATCCATGCCTATAAATAATTTAGAATAAATCCTTTAAAAAGAACATAAAATTCTCACATAAATATATGTCCAGAGGGCTTGGGATGTGATTGGACAGCCAAACACTTGCCAAGTGCATACAAGGTCCTGGGGTCATCCCTTAGCAGAGCACAAGAGAAACAAAGGAGGTGTGGTTAGAGAGCCTTGAGGGGGACCAGCCACTTGGGGTCTACACTGAAGTCAGTCTTTTAAAATAACCGTTAGTCATCATTTGCTTTCAAAGGATGGGCCAAGGCATTGGCGGGCTGGAGGGATGGGGCATTAGAGGACAGCCTGGGGTATCAGAGATAGGGTTGGGTATCAAGAGGGTAGATGGGGCATCAGAGGGCAGATGGGCATCAGAGGGTGGGCTGAAGCATATTAATCCTTGGGCAGGAGGGAAAACTGACTTCAAATAGGAGTCAGGGCTTTCTCAAAGTTGGAATTAGTGGTGTGGGTCACCACGCCCCCATGCCTGCCACTCAACCCGGGTACAGACTTGAAGAGAGTCACCTGCCAAGAACGTCACAGAAATCTTGGTCTGCTAGCTGCTGGGCCTGTCCGCCACCACTAACTTATTCCGAGGTAAGAAAACTGCTTTTTATGGCACTTACATGTTTGGCAATGAAACCAGACAACAGTTAACTTTTACATCACCGAGATCGTATAGTGCAGGGTGCTTGTGTGCCACAGCACTTGAGAGCTGGAAAGGGACCTTGCAATCACCTGAGCGCCACCTCCAAAGTATGTCCACGTTTATTGATTTTTCATAATAAAGACAACGTTTAGCCTGCTTCTGGGAGAACTGACATTAAATTATATAACAAAGACTCTTCCTGTCCCTTTTTAAGACTAAGGTCTATATCTGTGTGTTAAAAACAAAAACAAACAAACAAGACATCAACAAAAAAAAAACTATTGCTTGTTCTGATTGACTGGACTGGTCGACAGAGGGAAGAAGATAGATTCCTTAGATCCTCAACTGCATGGATTTTTATTTTGTGTGTGTGAGTGCTTTGCCTGTGTGCATGTCTGTGTACCATGTGTGTGGTTGGTGCCCAAGGAGATCAGAAGAGGGTATCAGATTCCCTAAAACTGGAGTTACAGATAGTTGTGAGCTGCAATGTGGGTGCTGGGAATTGAACTTGGGTACTCTGGAAGGGCAGCAAGTGCTCTGAACCACTGAGCTTTTTTTTTTTTAAAGCCTGGATCCCTTAAACTTGAATACAGAGTAACTTTGTACTGTCTGCTACTTTGATAGGAGGCCAAAAGCTTGAGATCAATGCTACATCTATCTCAGAAAATAAACACTACTCGCTGGGCAGCGGTGGCCCACACCTTTAATCCCAGCACTGGGGGGGGGGGGGGTTAAGAGGCAGGGGGATCTCTGTGAGTTCAAGATCAGCCTGGTCTACAGAGAGAGATCCAGGACAGGCACCAAAACTACACCGAGAAACCCTGTCTCGAAAAACAAACAAACAAACAAACAAACAAACAAAAACAAAAAACCCAGTACTCCATGCAGGTCTTAAATCAAGACCAGGGGGCTGGAGCAATGGTTCAGAGGTTAAGAGCATGTGCTGCTCTTGCAAAGGAAGGACCTTGGTTTGAAAGGACCTGTGTTTGGTTTTCAGCTCCCATGTCAGGCGGCTCACCACTTGTAACTCCACTTCTGTCTGGCGCCCTCTTCTGGCGTCTCTGGCACTGCACTCATGTGATACGCACATAGGCAGACACATGCACACATACACATTAAAAAAAAAATCAAGAACAGTACAAAAATGGTATTCATCTGGATTTATAAATTCCAAATTATTCTAATAGATTTACCAAACTGTAGTTGTCATTATATACTACAAACTTAATGATATATCGCTATCAAATGCATAATATGAAATAAATGATTGCAAAATAAAATAATAATTTATATTAACATTTATCTATATCCATTATCAACCATTTTTACAGATCTCTAATTCTTTTTAAAAACTTGTTTTCAGTTATTTGGTTAATTCACTCATCACATATTTATTCATTCACTCAGCAAGAATATTAAATGTGGACTGCATGTTCAGCACTGAGCAAGGCTTTAGGTTCTGAGACAGGCTTTACCTAACACTTAGTACCTTATACCTTAAACGTGTGTGTGTGTGTGTGTGTGTGTGTGTGCAGGTGCACGTGCTCGTGGGCAGCATGCATGCAGGGGGCAGAGTAGGATGCCAGGCAGCCTCTGTCAGTCTCGGCATTAGTGGCTTGAGACACAGTCTCTCACTGGCCAGCACGTGCTCGGATCCTCCTGTCTCTGTCCCACAATGGTGGGGTGACAGGCACACACAATATGAATGAGCAGCTTTTTAAGTGGGTGCTGGGGATTTGAACTTAGGTCTACGTGACTGAGGAACGAGTGTTCTTACCCACTGAGCTGTCTTTCCTGCCCTGGCACCTGATTTCTTGACCTGTGGGCTATGATGTCGGGATGAAACTGTGTAACTGAATGCAGGGGTCACAGAAAACCTGTCAGCAGTACAGGGAGGTTTCTGTGTGTTCAGCGACCAGAGATTAATTCAAACTCAAATGCTAATGAATACCAGGTGTTTCTGGCAGCCCTTACTGTAGAGCATGATATCACTGCAGCCATGCTTCTGAACACTGAACATGTGCACTTGGCACTGTGCATATTGTTGTACTATGCAGAGCGATGGACACTTCTGGAAACACCTGGGCTCAGAGTCAAGACTGCTGTATGTTACAAACTGCAGTGGGGGTATACAAAGTTTCCTATTCTTATAGAAGCATTATTGCTGAAATACACAAAACAAAGACTTTTTAACATTTTCCTACCATCATTCCTAGAGTCTACAACTCAAAAACTCTAGTGGCAAAAAACAGCCAAATCGTCCAACAGGTTAAGCAGACAGGTCTCAGAAGAAGACAGGCAGAAAGCATGCACAGGATTAGGAGCTACGGTGGGCGGGGGGATGCAAATCAGAACTACGAGGACACGCTGCTTCCCTCCAGTAAGGATGGCTATTACCAAAGAGACAAAGACAACAGGAGCTGGGAAAGGGAACCCTTCCTGGCACAGTGTGGGTAGGGACGCACAAGGACGCACATGAACACACCCATGACGCCCAAAGGATGGAGGCTCCTCGGAAAATCCGATCCCTGTTTACCATAGCGCTGTTCAGAGCTGAAAATGGGAGCAACCTAAGTGCCTGGCCGCTGATGAATACCCAAGCAGGTGCTGCTTACACACAGGGTTATTTTTTCAGTCATTTAAAAGGGTGAACTCCCATCATTGGCAATGGCATGGAGAGAGCTGGAGATCATTGTAGTTAGATCTGAGCCAGATTGAGAATGACATCATCGCTGTAGGACGTCACTGTGTTGGTTTCAACAAGAATGTCCTCCAGTGGGTTGGGCGGTGGTGGCACACACCTTTAATCCCAGCACTAGAAAGGCAGAGCCAGGCGGACCTCTGTGAGTTCGAGACCAGCCTGGTTGACAGAGGCACCAAAACTACATGGAGAAACCCTGTCTCGAGAAAAAAAAAAGTGTCCCCTGTAGGTTCATATATTTGAATACTTGGTCCCCAAGTTGGTGAAACTGTTTGGAAAGGATCAGGAGGCGTGGCCTTGTTAGAGGAGGTGTGTCACTGAAGGTGGGTGTTGAGGATTCAAAAGACTGTGGATCAAAATATAAGCTCTCAGCTGCTGCTCCAGTGTCATACCTGCCTGCCATGCTCCCCACATGACGGGCATTGACTCCAACCCTCTGAAACTGTAAGCCTCAAACAAACCCTCTTTTCTGTAGGTTGCTTTGGCCATGGTGTCTTATCATAGCAACAGAACAGTGACTGAGACGGACACTAATCCCAGGATTTGAGAGTAGAGTGGTGCTCACAGGCTGAGGTGTGTACAGGGGAGGGAGAAATGGACACAGGTCGACGGACAGGTAATAAGACACAGGTAAAGGGGGTTCTAGGAAGCTGTGGTGCTATAGAAAGAACCAGAAGACTACAGATCAAGTTTCAATAGAGATTATTACCGGTGCTGGGAACATGGGTATTGTCTGTTCTTTTTACCTTTTCTATTACTTTTATTTCCTTACTGATGGCCATTCATCACTTGTGCAGTGAGACCCTGTTAAAAAGTTTATTGTAAGGATTGGGTTGGAATAGCTGGGGACACGTGTAGGGAGGGAGGGCGGGGGATGTCAAACAAAACAGATGGTTTATTCTAGGATGTGGCAATAGAACCGAGACCAGGCCGACACCCTCCTGTTGCTCCATGAATCTGGATGTATGAAAGGGGTAGCACCCTACTAAGGGACTGACAGCCGACAGGCTTGTGTATCCCAGAAAACACATGGAGTCTGAGGTAGTTCCGGGGCCCTAGGAACACGTGACAAGGTCTCCCTTTTTGTTTGCTTGGCAGGTGAAAGCCGAGAGCTGAGCAGAAGGATCAAGCCTGGTGGGGAGAAAGATGAGGGTTTCTAGCCAGACGGAGTTAAAAACACTAGATGGGCACCCAGGAAGAGGCACACAGTGAGCAAGAAGAAACGGACGTCTGGGGTCAAGGTCTACGATAGAGCTGGGAGAGACCTGGAGAGCGCTGACCCAGAGAAGGAGGCTGTTCAGAGCAGCAGCAGTGACTGGGAGGGAGAGAGAGCTGAGGACCACGCCAAAGCTGAATTCTTACTGAGGGCTGGATGGATGCTGAGCGTATTCTTCCCACTGAACATGCAGTTGAAACGCTGAAATGACTTCCTTATGTCAAACAAGTGAGATGAATAAGTGGATGAATACTAGTAGTAAAATTGAGGTCCTTATTTTTAATTTTATTTATTTATTTATTTGTTTGTTTGTTTGTTTGTTTTTCGAGACAGGGTTTCCCTGTGTAGCTTTGCGCCTTTCCTGGGACTCACTTGGTAGTCCAGGCTGGCCTTGAACTCACAGAGATCCGCCTGGCTCTGCCTCCTGAGTGCTGGGATTAAAGGCGTGCGCCACCACCGCCCGGCCTTATTTTTAATTTTAAAGATTATTATTTTATTATATGTATGAGTGTTTTGCCTCCATGCATGGATGTGTATCACACGTGTATCAGGTGCTTGCCGAGGCCTAAAGAGGGCACTGGATGCCCTAGGACTGGAGTTAAAGATGGTTGTAAGGCACCACGTGGGTGCTGGGGATGGAACCCAGGTCCTCTGCAACATGTGTTCTTAATCACTGAGAGACGTCTTCCAGGCCCAGGTTCACGTGTACACACAAGTCTAGGATTTGGGGAATGTTGATCAATATATACATATATATTTATTTTTGAAGACAGAGTCTGACTATGCAGCCCTGGCCGGCCTGGATCTTGCTCTGTAGACCAGGCTGGTCTCGAACACACAGAGATCCGCCTGGCTCTGTTTCCCAAGTGCTAGGATTACAGGTGTGTACCACCGCTGCCTGGCTCCTTAAGTTTTCAGAAGATGACTATACACTTGCTTCATTGTAAAGAAAAAGAAAAACAAACAAACAAACAAAGCCACACACAAACCACACCTTTGTCCTTTTTCTGTTTTAGGACATCTTCCTCCCCGCTCCCTTCTTCCTCTTTCTTTTCCTGAAGTATGTAGGGCTTGATACCACGGTGAACAAACTGAAATTCATCCACATATTTAAGTGTGTGCTTTAAGGGTCGATGTATAAATAGCACTTAGGATTTGGAGTGGATCTGGGTGGGGCTCTGGAATGTTGAGGTGTTTTTTAGTAGCTTCGGGGATGGAATCAGCTGGTACTTGGGACCTGACAGCCGGGACTGAATTCCTGTAAGGTACCTGTGCCTTCTATGCTGCGCTTCAGGGAGGCAGCCACTGGGGACAACCGAACTCAGAATAGGAACCTTGGGAGAAACAACTCAGAGCACAGCCAGAATGTGGCGGCCCCGCAGGAAGAAAGGCCAAAGCTCGAGCAGGCTCTGCAGGCACACTGGGCTCGGACTTGCAGCCTCCACTAAATACACATATGCACACCGAGATAGACACACTTTTATACCTATGTAGATGTATTATCATATCATGCACAAGTGTATTTTATATTTATATATAAATGTTATATCAATATTTACATATACAAATACATATGTAAACACACATATATGGATGTGCATATACACATATATTGTATGTCTTAGTTAGGGTTTCTATTGTTGTGATGAAACACCATGACCAAAGAGCAAGTTGGGGAGGAAAGGGTTTAATAGGCTTATACTTCAGCATTGCTGTTCATTACTGAAGGAAGTCAGGACAGGAACTCAAACATGGCAGGAACCCGGAGGCCAGAGCTGATGCTGAAGCCATGGAGGGGAGCTGCTTACTGGCTTGCTCCTCATGGCTTGCTCAGCCTGTTATTCTTATAGAACCCAGGACCACCAGCTCAGGAATGGCCCCACCCACCATGGGCTGGGTCCTCCCCCATTGATCACCAAATGAGAAAATTCCTTACAGCTGGATCTCAAGGAGGTATTTCCTCAGCTGGGGCTCCTTCCTCTGATGACTCTAGCTTGTGTCAAGTTGACACACAAAACCACCCAGTACATTATATAAACACATAAATATGTGCATGTTTACATACATATAAGTCCATATTTTATATATAGATTTTTCTGCATTGATACACAATTCCAAGATAACAGATGAGAGAAAACATATGGTATTTGTCTTTCTGCACTTATTTTTCTTAACGTGCTGATCTCCAATTGCTCCATTATCCAGCAAATAACATCATTTCATTTGTCTCTGTGGCTGAATAAACAGTAAGAGTCCATCTCACCCCAGTCAGAATGGCAGTCATCAAGAAAGGAGGTAACAGGAAGCGCTGGTGAGGAGAAGGGAACTCTAATTCGCTGCAGGGGGGAATGCAGATTGGTGCAGCCACCATGACAAGCAGTATGGAGATTCCTCAAAAAACTTCAGAGCAGAACCACCATGTGACCCATCTGGTACTTATGGGTGCATCCTGAAAGACTGAGTCAGCATGACACAGCATCAGCCGATATGGCACTAGTAGTGAGAGCTGGGTTACGAGTCGGTCACAGAGGAATAAAGAACATTATTTCCTCTCAAAATGTATCACGGGGGCTGGAGAGATGGCTCCGCAGTTAAGAGCTCTTACTACTCTTGCGCAGGCCTGGAGTTCAGTTCCTAGCACTCACATCAGGTAGCTCCCAATCACCTGTAACTCCAGCTCCACGGGGATCTGTTGCCCTCTTCTGGACTCTAGAGGCACTGCACTCACATGCACAGACACAGACAAACATAATTAAAAGTTTTTTTTTTTTTAAGAAATCACGAAAAAAAATCACAATAATTCAAAGAATAAGGTACAAATATTCTTTGAAATAGAGGGAACGTTTATAATATACTTAAGTCTTTGCCCAATAACTGGGGGTGGGAGGATGACCAACACATAAGATTAGAGTACACATAAAAATTAAGTACAAAGTCTTGACCTAAATGTGTCTGCAAGTGCTGTTTAGATGTATCTGAGCATCAGCAGTTCTGGATGGGCATGGATACATGAGTGAAAGTCCCTCCAGTCAGCAGCGGGTCATACTGCCTCATTCTCCAGCTACATAAGGCAGTTTCTTTACCTGTGGCTGATTTCCTCAAAATCTGTTAATGGTGTGAACTTAGCCGGGGGCAGAATGATAAAGAGTGTTTGCCCCTAAGTATCAGGCCCTAAGTCCTGCAAACCAAAAACCCAGCCAAATTCAAACCAACGGAAATCCAAAGAAGAGCAAACTGAATGAGCACTATCAACCCTCCACTCACTGTCCACGCCCCCCTTTGGTTTCCTGTAGCACAGGCTGGACTTGAACTCACTATGCAGTGCGGGTGACCTTGAACTTCTGATCCTCCTGCCTCCATCTTCTGAGTGCTGGGGTCCATAGACTAATTTTAAATGTTCTTTATAGCTGCTGACGAATGGCATCTACCCTGCACACTCAGCCAGCACCATCAAAGTCACAGGTTCCATAAGCCACCCCCAGGTGCCACGCCCACTAATCCCAATTGTCACACAGCACCCTTGGTCCTTGCAGGTGGTATAAGACATCCTTCTTGGTCAATATTGGGCTCTTGTCCTCAGTGACTCCAGGGCCCCACACAGATGCCACAGCTATCTCCAACTACTTCTCTGGGATGCCAAGAAGCCCACTGCAAAAAAATGAAGAATGGTGGGCTTTGCCCAGCTAGCTAGGAACTGCTCAAGAACCCACCTGGGTCTTGCAGGTGTCTGCTCTCTGTCTCTGTAGAAGGGTGCAGTGACTCTGTTATACACAGTACTTACTATACAAGATTTGGGTCATCTTAGGCATGTATCTCCCCTGCTAGAGGCCAGGGGAGACCTACACAGACACACATACCCATAACCAAAAATAATCATACCAGCACGCAACCGACGGGCCGATAGTGTGGCTCTAAATGCTGTGGAAGGGTCCTCAGCCCCCAGTCACACTTCTTAAAGTGGTTGATATTTTAAGGGGCCGGTAAATATTTTGTAAAATTCACAAACTTCATTCCTTCATGCACTTTTCTGGATTACTACTGTTGTTGAAAGATTTACTGAAGTTTTTTGTGCATAAGTGTTTTGCCTGCATGTATAGTATATATGTGCACTAAGTGGGTAAAGTACCCATGGAGGCCAGAAGAGGAAGTTAGGTTCCCCTGGAACTGGTGTTATAGGCAACTGTGAGATGCCATGTGGGAGCTGGGAATCAAACCAGGGTCCTCTGCAATAACAGCAAGTGCTCTTAAACACTGAGTCATCTCTGCAACTCCTGAATTCCTATTTCTACTGGTTACATACACAAATGAGTTTGCCCTTTATGTTGTAAATGTCTATTTTATTAAACCAGGTGATAGCCAACTGATTACGATTTCAGAATGATCTGTACTTTCAACTTATTCAAGAACCTCTGATGTTACAGACTGCATCAGGGGATGTTACTGGCCCTTTAAGCATCTATGAAGCACTTTGGAGTAGAATGTACATGTAGTCCTCTACAACAGTGAAATAAAATGCAATCACATGTGAAAAAAATTAATCCTTTTGTGTATTGTTCTTTTCTACACAGGAAGTCATAAGACCTGGTACTGTTTCTTTTAAAGATTTATTTGATTATTTTTGTTCCTGTGAGTGTGTGTGTCTCTGGGGATTTGTGCACATGACTGCAGGGACCTGCAGAGGCCGGGAGAGGGCCAGGGACGCCCTGGAGCTGGAGTTACAGGCAGCTGTGAGCTGCTACGTGGGTGCTTGGAACTGAACTTGGTTCCTCTGAGAGAGCAGCATGGCTCTTGGCTGCTAAGCCATCTCTTCAGGCCCTGTTCAAGTCTGCTTTCACTTGGTCACCCAGCCCAGGTACCACTTATCTTGATTTAAAGCATTAGTGTTGTCTTTTGTAAGTGAACAATCTTAGAACGAACAGGAGAGTATCACGTGAACACATACATCTTTTAGACTCATTTTCTTTTCAGGTCCAGGTTACCATAATTGTTATCACCATCATCACACATATTTGGTACTCACTCTGGCCAGGTGTTCTACATCCTTAACACAACACTGAGAGAGAGAGTAACAAGTGTTGATCCACACACAGAAACCTGAGGGCCAGTTCTGTAGAGCTGGTGTGCGGCGGAGCCAGGATGTGAGTTTCAGCTGTGTGACTTCAACCCTGTCTTTACACGGCGCAGTAGAAGCATCAGTTAAACAACGGTATAAAGGACTCAGAAATCAGTGACTGGGTTCAGTTATAAAGGGATCTGTGTAGTGTGCGAGCTGGTGATGCTTTATTGGGCTATCTATCACTTTGGTTTATTTTACCAAAGACATGCTGGTAGGTTTAACCTCTTCCACCTGTGTGGGGGACCAGCCCCACACTTATTTACCCCAGGAACTCTTGAGGAATGAGGGATGAGGGATAAGAGAGTTAGTTGGAGAGTTAAGAAGCAGAGAGAAAACACAGGATAGACTCGGGTGGGCCTGGATCCTTATCCACTGGCCCAGAACTTTATTCCAAAGGTCTATTTATAACAATGCCAAGGGGTGGAGCAAAAGACCTCCCCCTTGCTAGTTAGACCCTTACAAACACCTGGTACCCAGGCCCGTGGTCCAATCAACCTCTCATGCAGTCCTGCTGGGTACAGCCACTAGGAAACCTAGTGGGCTCCAACACATCTGTAACTTCCTTTTTAGTTTGTGCTTTTTCTAAGGCATTGAGTGGCTAGAGCGATGGTTCAGTGGTTCCTGGCACCAACGTGACAGTTCACAACCACCTGCAACCCCAGTTACAGGGGAATGTGATGCCCTCTTCTGGCCTCTGTGGGCACTGCACACATGTGGTGCACAGACGTACACATGGAATAAAAAATAAATAAATGTTTTAAAAGGCATTGAAGAGTTGGGCTGGAACTTGGTGATGGAGCGCTTATCTAGCATGTGTGAAGCCTGAGTTTCGGCCCTATTACTTAGAGAAAGGAGAAAAAAATAACGTGGAAAGCTGAGGCAGGGGGGTCCCTAGAATCTAGGAATTCCAGGCCAGCCTGGGGATCATAATATTTAACCCCCAAAGGCTATGTTATCACTGAGAATTTGTTTGGAGATTGCTTTATATTGGACACTTAACAATTAAAACCCAAAACTCCGGGGCTGAGGGGAATGGCCCTTCATATTTGCCGTGCAAGCACGAATACCAAGTTCAATCCCCAGGACCCACGCAAAAAGCCAGGCATACCAGAGCATTCCAGAATCCCAGTGTTGGGGAAGCTGAGGTCCCTGGGGCTCACTGGCCAGTCAGCTTAGCTGAATCAGTGAGCTCCACCTTCAGTGAAAGACAATTTCAAAGCACACACATGGACATGTACACATGTAAAAGAAGTATTTCTAGGGGCTGGCAAGATGGCTTGGTGGGTAAACGTGCTTGTATCTAAGCCTAAGGACCCAAGTTCAGCTCCTGGATCCACATGGTGGAGAGAACCAACTCCTACAAGTTGTTCTCTGACTTCCACACGTGGTATGCACAGGCACACTCTGTCTGACTGTCTGTCTACCTATCTCTCCCACTCCTCCTCCCTCCCTCATTCACTCAATGTAAATTTTAAATAAATGTAAAAATTAAAATATCCAACAAAAGTGTAAAATACTTTTTAAAAAATAAAAATAAGGGGCTGGAGAGACGGTTTAGTGGTTAAGTGCTGTGGTATCGCTCTGTATAAATAAAATGCTGATTGGCCAGTAGTCAGGCAGGAAGTATAGGCGGGACAAGCAGAGAAGAGAATTCTGGGATATGAAAGACTGAGGCAGAGAGATGCTGCCAGCCGCCATGATGAGAAGCAACATGTTAAGATACTGGTAAGCCACGAGCCATGTGGCAACTTATAGATGAATAGAAATGGGTTAATTTAAAATATAAGAACAGTTATCAAGAAGCCTGCCACGGCCATACAATTTGTAAGCAATATAAGTCTCTGTGTGTTTACTCGGTTGGGTCTAAGGGGCTGTGGGACTGGCGGGAGAGAGAGATTTGTCCTGACTGTGGGCCAGGCAAGACCAGAAAAATTCTAGTTAAGAGTTAACTATTAACTCTAGTTAATAGTTAAGAGCACTTGTTGCTCTTCTAGAGGACCCAGGTTCAATTCCCAGCACCCACATGATGGTTTACAACCATTCCTAACTCCAGCTCCAGGGGATCTGATGCCCTCTTCTGACCTCCAAGGGCACCGGGCACACATGTGGTGCACAGACATAAATGCAGGCAAACACTGACACACAAAATGAATAAATCTAATAAAAATTTTAAATAATAAAGACCCTCGAAACTCTTACCCAATTTCTAGTGTTGAAAGGGTGCATCTGTATCCTTGACCACTGTTAATTTGGCTTTGCCCTGGCAGCTGGGGCAGGAACCCACAAAGGCAGACAGCTGCATGTTGGAGCAGGTCACTTGTTGCCTGCTACGCTCAGGCAACCGCGCCTCTCAGGAGATGGAGATGTCTTATTTTAAAAAGATTTTAAAATATTTTATTTTTAATTATGAGTATGTGTGTGTGTGTGTGTGGGGGGGGGTCTGTATCTGGGATGTGTGCACATGCGGCTGTGGAGACCAGAGTGTTTGATCTCCTGGAGCTGGAACTGCCAGAAGTTGTGAGCGAGCCGATGTGAAGAGTGGGAACTGAACTTGTGTTCTCGGAAAGAGCAGCAAGAACCTGAGCCATCTCTCCAGCCCCTGGAAATGCCTTCTCGAAAAGAAGCTGAGACATTAAAAAAAAAAAAAAAAAAAAAAATCAGGGGACTGGAGAGACGGCTCAGTCGTTAAGAATACTGGTTTTTCTTCCAGAGGACCTGGGTTCGATTCCCAGCACCCACACGGCAGCTCACAGTCACCTGTAACTCCAGTTGCAGAGGACCCAATGTCCTCTTCTGGCCCCTACAGGCACCAGGCACGTATATGTACACAGACATACATGCAGGCAACATACCCACACACACAAGATAAAAATATCTTTAACAAGCAAGTTTAAAAGAATTGTTCTTCTAACGTCAATGGTCCTGCCATGATGGACCTGAGCTGCTTCCAAGTTCTCAAATGAACTTTGAGGGTTAGAGGGACTATGGTGTGGTTAATACCCAGTGGAGACAGCGATGCAGAGTGGAGATGAGACACCACACAGTGGAGAGAAACACCGAAGCCCAAAGTGACGCCCGGAGAGAGTTCAAGCACACCGAATCTTCTAGTGGCTCCCCAGATGCCGTTTTCCCAACACAGAGGGCTCTGAGAGCATCACCCTACTACTCAGAAACTATGAAGACACCCCAAAACCCACAGCAAGCACTGCATACTACTGAGACATAGTTTCAATTCAAGTTCACTGCTTCCTGAGCACCCCTCGGATGTGCCAGTAATTCCTGAGTGCCCCTCGGATATGCCCGTCCTCCCTGAGCGCCCCTCGGATGTGCCGGTCTTCTCTGAGCACCCCTCGGATGTGTCCGTCCTGAGCGCCCCTCGGATGTGTCCGTCCTGAGCGCCCCTCGGATGTGTCCGTCCTCTCTGAGCACCCCTCGGATGTGTCCGTCCTGAGTGCCCCTCGGATGTGCCGGTCCTCTCTGAGCGCCCCTCGGATGTGTCCGTCCTCCCTGAGCACCCCTCGGATGTGCCTGTATTTCTGTGTTCCCTAGGCTCCGCTTATATCTTTTATTTAGCTTTTAATTATTGCTCCCCTTCTTTAAAAGTCAAAATTCAATTGTTCTTTTAAGATGCAGTTAAAAGCTGAAGTGTGTGAAGAAGCGGTAGTAGACTGCTCAGCTCTCAGAGGGACCCACTGTGAAGCCCAGGGAATGCAGAGGGAGGGGAGAGAAGGGAGGGGAGGGAGGGCCATGCAAAGGTCAGAGGATGGGAGAGCCGCAGTACTGTCTTCTGCATATGACATGGCCCTCGCCCACGTGAACTCACTGCACCTGTAGTCACCTGCACAGGACAGCTTCTCTCAATGTTTCCTCACGGACCGGGGGCGGGGTGCTCATGAGACCTTCATCCCTCCAAATGGGCAGTTAATGGTTGTTGTGGAAAGAGTGTCACTTTCCTTAGTGGTTTAGCTACTGATAAACAGCACGTGTAAGCAAGCCTTCTTAACTCAGTAGGATACACACACACACACACACACACACACATACACACACACATTGACACACACACACATATACACAGACATACACACAGACACACACACATAAACACATACAGATACAAACACACAAACACATACACACAGACAGGCACACACACATACACACAGACAGGCACACACACACACACACACACACTGACAGACACACACACATTGACACACAGACAGACAGACACACACATAAACACAGACACACACAAACACATACACACAGACAGGTGCACACACACACATTGAAATAGGAAGGGTTTCAGTGCAAGAGGCATGAAGGAGAGAAGGGAATGGGGGTGAAAGTAACCAAGTGTGCTAAAATGCATACAACTGTAAATAAAATAAAGAGCCCCCACTAATCTCTGGTACTCTCCAGCCCCAGCCTTATTTGTGTCCATCCTGACATATGTCACCTTTCCTGATGTTACAATAATAGTTTACTGTAGACATGATGGCTCCCCCAGCTGGAAAGTTTTCTTCCAGGCGTGTGCCTAGCGTGCATGCCCAAGGCCCTGGATTTGATCCCAGTACCACCAGAACCAAACCAAACCACACCAAACCACACCACACCACCAGCAACAACAAAAGAAATGGCTTCTGTTCCTCTGCTGCTCTTAAAGCAAAGTGAGCATTTTTTCCTAAACAATCTAAGTTTGAAGCCCAGTGTGGTGGCGCACGCCTTTACTCCGGAGGCAGAGGCAGGTGGACCTCTGTGAGTCTAGCCTGGTCTATACCGCAAGCTCCAGTCAGGACTACATAGGGAGACCCTAACAAAACAAAAAGTAAGTTTAGATAGGGTAACTTGAGCTGCAGTTTCAATTTACCCACAATTCACTTACAGCTGTTATTTATGGCCCTCTGGACGCTGTTCTGGGCACTTAGAGGAACAGAACAAAGCTCCCCATTCTTGAGAAGCTTAAATTCTAGTGGAGAGAAATAAATGGGCAATTAATAATAAATATGATAAATAATTAGCATAGTAAAAGAATAATGAGGGGGAGGTGAGATGGCTCAGGGGGTAAAGGCGCCTGCAGCCAAGGCCAGGGGCCTGAGTTCAGTTCCCGGGACCCACAATGTTGAAGGAGAAAACCAACTCCAAGTTGTCTTCCGACCTCACATACACACACACACAAAATAAACATACAAATAAATGAGAGTATAATGAAAAGGGAAAATAGAAGTGTAAAATAAGATGAGATTAGAAACTCCAGGGGTGTGGGGCAAGCTGCGACTTGTATCAAGGCTGTGGGCCACAGCTCCGTGAGGAAGTGAAATCTGACCCTTCTCAAATCTGGAAGCAGGTGCCAGTGTGTGGGGGAGCCTCTTCTTCTGTTGGAAGGTGGGGGAGCACCCGGTGCAAAGGCCGCGCAGGAGCAGTGGGTGGCTGAGCAGAGCGAGGTAAGAGGGTGAGTTGGAAGCCAGGGTTAGAGAGACAGAACGAAGGGGCAGAGCCCTAGGGCCTGGTGGAATCCTGCTGCTGCCAGGTCTCACTCTGGCAAGGAGGCCACAGCAGAGCTTGGAGAGGTCCATCGCTACTGACTTCCTTTTTAAAGGGTCTATGTTGAGACTGAAGCCTGGAGCCCAGCTAGGGGGCTGCTAGGACGTGCTGGTGGCCTGAGTCAAGGAGCTGGTAACAGGAGAAAGAGCTCATTTATGCACAAAAATGTATACAATTCGGTATAGGTCACATCATGGAGACACAATGATCACGTGGCAGTTCCCTAAGATTCTAATGGTGACAGGCTATGGAGGTGGCTCAGCTGGGAAAGCAATTGAGCAGGTGTGAGCATCTGAGTTTGATCCTCAGCATCCACATAAAAAAGTCAGGCATGGTACACGCCTGTAAGCCCAGCACTTGCTGGCCAGCCAGCCAAGAGCAATAGCTGAGCTCCAGGTTCACCGAGAGACCCTGTCGCAAAAAGCAAGGTGGAGAGAGATTGAGAGAGACACCTAACACTGACCTCTGGCTTCATCATGTACATGCACACATACATGCATAGATATATGCATGCATACCCCTGACATGTCCACATGAATATTTACATGCATAAACACACACACACACACACACACACACACACACACACACACACACACACACACGACTGTAACGGTTCTAACAGCTTCCTATTGCCGAGTAACGCAGCTACACATGGCCGTGGGGATGCCGGGGCAGACAACTGTATTTTGGCATGTTGAGAGACACAAGCTCTTGCCTCTGTGTCACAGCAGTTTCCTGTGTGGAGCACTGTACTGTACTACCCCAGTTAACAGCCTAGGATCGCAGCTTACCACGGAGCTCAGTGTGTCCTGGTCATCAGCAGCCAGGTTTGTGCGAGCCTGCCCTGATGCGCTCCTCAGAACTAACCCTCTGTCGGACAACGCGGGACTCGATTCAGAAATGGGATTAGGAGCAGGGTGAGGTGGTGTACTCACTCTTCCAATCCCAGTATTCTGGAGACTGAGGCAGATGGATTCCTGTGAGTTTGAGGCCTATCTGGTCTATACAGTGAGTTCCAGGCCAGCCAGAGCTATGCAGTGAGACCTTGTGTCAAAGGGAAAAAATGAGGAGAGGGGAGGGAAGAGAAGAATGGAAGAGAGAGAGAGACAGAGATACAGACAGAGAGACAGACAGAAAGAGAGGGGTTGGGAGAAAGGGAGGAGAGAGAGAAAGAAACTGACTTTAGGGCTGGCTCAGTGGTCAAAGCGCTTACCACACACATGTGAGGACTGGAGTTCAGATCCCCAGAACTCATGCTGCTAAGAAGGTGGAGACAGGTGATCCCCAGAGCAAGCTGGCTAAGGAAACTAACCACATCAGTGAGCTCTGAATTTGATTGAGAGACTCTGCCTCACTGAATAAAATCGAAGTATGATTGATGAAGATTCCTGATGTCAACACAGGTCTCCACATTCTCAAGTACACATGCACAAGCCTGTGCACCTCCAAACACAAGTAACCCTGACGTGCAAACCTGCATACATACATGAAAATGGAGAAATAAAAATAAAATAAAAAAAATACGAGATTAAGCTGAAAGGATAGTTACACCAAAATGTTCAATTAAAAACCAGGATCCTGGGGCTGGAGGGCTGGCTCAGCAGTTAGAGCACTTGCTGCTCCTCTATAACCCAGGTTTGGTACCCAGCACACACATGGTGTTGTGCAACCATCTACAACTCCAGTTTCAGAGGATCTAGTGTCTTCTTCCGGCTTCCATGTGCACATGGTGTATGGATAAATGTGCAGGCAAAACACCCATCCTCATAAAATAAAATAATAATGATTTTTTAAAAAGGATCATTTTGGCATATAGAATGTTATCATCTCCCAAAGTCTGCAAAGGGCCAGCACGTCATACACACGCCTCCCAGGTTAACACAGGGCAAGCTCAGATGTCTACGGCCCCATCCCCTCCCCAACTGTGGTGCGCTAGCTTGATTTTGAAATACAGTAGCCATCTTTAAAAAAACAACAATAAATATCAGTTTTCAGCAGTCTATCAGAGTGCACAAAATCAGTTTGGAAATGCTTTTTCCAAGCCTGAGGTACTTAAGGTTTCTCGAGTTTTCTCAATTGTTGGCAGAGTTCTATTTCATTAGGCTGAAACTGAACTTATTTGGAAAGAACTGCAAGTGTTTACCTCTGTGAGTGATGGGGGGAAGGGTTCTGATGGTGTAGCCCCACACGCGTGTCTGGGGAAGAGGATCAAGCTTGTCTTGCCGAGCAATCAGGGGCAGTGGGTGGCTTTGCTATTCTTCCTCTTCTGTCCCCTAACCTACAATTAAAGCTTCATGTGTACGACTGGGGCATGTTCACTGGGCCAGGGCCTTTCTGGGCAGGGTATGAATTGCTTTTGTGCTCGATCTAGAATGTCGGCCAGGAAACCTTCATCAAAAGAAATCAAGGATTCAGAGACGCAGATGAGATGCTCACCCGAATGAGGAGCGTGCACTGGGGCTCCGAGAGCTGGACCCAAGGCTCAAATCATGGAAGGTGCACAAGAGTAAATCTGGTCACTGCTTTGGAACACGAGGCGCTGGGTCTGCACCTGCCTGAGGGGTAACTTTCAGAAGTCTGAGCTGGGTATCAAGTGAGAAGAGAGAGAGATTTCTGAAACTATCTATGTAGGAGGCTTGGGAGCTGCGATCCAAAAATGGAAGAATTAGTTCAGGGGAGGATGTTCACAGGCCTAAAACCACCATAAGGGGCCAATGCCCACAAACCGGCTTTCTGAATAACCTCCGTAGAGTGAACATTAGAAACTCTCGAGCCTGTGCACACAGGCGGCCTTTAACATGCTGAAGGGTATTTTCCAAGTTTCCTCCCTCCCAGAATTCTGCTATACTGTCCTTCAACAGTTCCTTGTGTCAGTGGCCCAGTGGGCACAAGTCATCAGATGGAGTGAAGTACAAATGTTTTACGTCGTGAGCCTGCCTGTGTTACTGCGGTGCTTGATAAATTCGAGATCAGTACACAGTACCACAGGCGGCTGCCAATGTCACCACTACAGACGACAATTAAAGCTGCAAGGAGGTGGAAATGTCAAAGCAAAACCACTCCGTGACAGCTTGAGTCAAGTAAGCACAGGAGAAACGTAAATGAGAAACCCCAGCGTACAGTGGTGTCCGCCATGGGGAGAATTTAATAATGAAAGTTTATTTGGATGTTTGTTGAAATGTGAAGGGCCTTTCTCTGCATAAGCTGAACCCCTCCCGCAAAGCTTAAACTCTCAAAGGAGAGTTCATGAATGTGAATTCAGCAAGAGACTTCGTTTTATGCACATGTGTAGTTATTAAACGAGAGAGGACCGGAGAGGGAGCTTGTAGGTAAAGGCACTTGCTCCAAAGCCTGATGAGTTGGATCCTCAGGGCGGAACCAACTCCCAGAAGTTGTCCTCTGACCCCAACCCCCAAATGCATGAAGCCCATGCCCATGAATACACAGAAAATAAATAAATGTTAAAAAATAGGGTTTGGGGATTTAGCTCAGTGGTAGAGCGCTTGCCTAGCAAGCGCAAGGCCCTGGGTTCGGTCCTCAGCTCCGGAGGGGGGTAGGGGTGCGAGCCACAAGTAGTGGTCAGAATAATCAAAGTTGGAAGCAAGACAAAAGGACATGGCCACCTTCTGCCACTGTTTCTTCCCATCCCATTTAACTATTACTAAATGGCATGATTTATGGGCAAGCTTTGAAATTATTTTATGTGTGTGGGTATTTTCCCTGCATGTATGTCTCTGCAACATGGTCATATCTGGTGCTCACAGAGGCCAAAAGAGGGTGTTGGATCCCCTAGAACTGGAGTTACAGACATTTATGAGCATGAAATGCCTTTTAAAAGACTTTTCGTAGGCTTCCTTTTTCTAGCAGGTGTGGCTTACCATCCTCTGCCTCGTCCTCTCCTAATTGGGCGAACCAAACACGGCTTTGTGCGCTAGTCCGAGAAGGAGATCGGGTGGCCGCAGCCTTGCACTACGGGCTGGCTACACTCACTCTCTGCCGGCAGTGGCAGAAGGCAGAGTGAGCATGTTGGCAAGAGGGAGAATTAGGCCAAGAGCCCCAGGTCTGGGGCTGAATGACGGAGTGGCCCAGACCATTCTGGCACAGGCACATCTCTCTGGCTGACTCCTGAAGGTAGCCCGGCATGCAAGACAGGGATGCTGGCTCAGACTCAAGTGGACCTGGGCTTGAGTTCCGGCTTCTGCCTCTGGCATGCAGTGCTGGTCAGGCAATTTAACCTTTAACCTTTCCCCATTTTCTCACCGGGACAACAGGGGTACTCCTTAGAGGTGGTGGGGATTATATGAGCTATTTCAAGCAGAAGGGTGACCGTCACATGTCAAATCACACCCCATGAAGTCTTGGCTGTGGGGTTAATGATAGAAGATGGTGCCTGCTGTTTGCTGTCTACTGATATGCCTATGAATGGTCTATACCTAAAAACAAACAACAACAACAACAACAACAAAATCCAGGGCTGATGGCGGCGCACACCTTTACTCCCACCACTCAGGAGACAGAGGCTGGAGGATCTCTGTGAATTCAAGGTCAGCCTGGTCTATATAACAAGTTCCAGGACAGCCAGGCTACTATATAGTGAAACCCAGTCTCAAAACCAAGCCAAACCAACAAAATAACCAAACAGAAAAAATTCCTTCCTATGTCCCTTCCTTCCCTTCTTTTCTCTTTCTCTCTTCTTCCCCCTTTTTCCTCCTCCTCTTCCCCCCTCCTTTCTGGTCCCCTGTGTAGCCCAGGCTAGCCTTGAGCTTACACCTACCCTGTTGTCTTCAGGCTCCCTAACACTGGGAGTACAAGCGTGTGCCATTACACTTGGTTCAGACAATATTTTTCTAACTCCTCAACTTATCTCTCACAGCACATGTCCTCCAGGTTGTAGCCCCTGCTTGAAGAAGATGGTATTTATTTGCTGGAAGATGGCTTGCCGCGGTTTGGATGCTTGGGACAAGTCCCAGTACAGAAGGAATGCCCTGGCAGACCCTGCCTGCTGGCTGCCTACCTGACACCAGTTCCTCCCTGCATCCCGCTGACAGACATTTCCTGTCCCACCATGCAGGGTGAGGCTTGATAGTCATGGCAACATGTTAATTGCCATTGTGGCAGTGAATCTAGGGACAGGCATGGGACCCAATCCTTTCCAACATAACCTGAGGAGACATCTGTCAGAGGCTCCTGGGCATGAGACTTGGCAGAAGCAAACACCTCTTTGGGCTAGGGATGCAGTTTAATGGATGGAATGTTTGTCCTGTATGGACAATACCCTGGGCTCCATCCTCAGCACCACATGCATAAAACCAGGCATGGAGGCACACACCTGGAACCCTAGCACTCTTCTGGAGGTGCAGGCAGGAGGGTCAGTGAATAAGGTTATCCTTGCCTAGGTAGTGCCTTTCATGCCAGCCTGGAGTCTATAGGATCCTGTCTCAAAAACAAACAAATACACAACACCATCAACCAAACACAAGCCCCTACCCCATTTATATGCAAAATTGTAAATTAGCCACGTGGGTCATTTACCCGGTGTATAAGACCATGGGGAAGGGATCTGTTATGTTACCCAGGCTCGCCTGGAAACCCTGGGGTCTCAAGCAAATCTTTACCACAGTCTCCTGAGGAATGCTGTGCTGAAGACTGTAAAATTTCATTTCTTTTTGGTTTTCCTGTTTTGTTAAGATTTATTTTTATTATTTTAAATGTGTGTATTTGTGTGTCTATATGTACATGTCTCATGAATGCAAGTGCCCACAGATGTCTGAGGTGTCACATAGCCCTGGAGCTGGGTAACAGGCAGCTGTAAGCAGCCTGATGTAGGTGCTGGGAATTGAACTCAGATCCTTGGGAAGAGCAGTACATCCTCTTAACCACTTAGCTATCTCTCCAGCCCCCTCATTTTGATGTTTCAACTGGCTTTCTGGAACTCATTTCTATAGACCAGAATGACCTCTAACTCAGAGATTCACCTGCCTCTGCCTCCCGAGTGTGGGGATTAAAGGTGAGCACCACAGCATTTTGTCTGTCTGTGTGTGTGTATATGCACCACATGCATGCTGCACCCAAGAAGGTCAGAAGAGGGCGATGCATCCCCTGGAACTGGAAACAGTTGTTAAGCTGCTTATAGGGGCTAGGGATGGAAACTGAGTCCTCTGCAAGAGTCGTCAGCACTCATTGCTAAGCCATCTCTCCAAACCAAGGCTGGTAGAATTTAAAGACAGAGATTTCAATGCCACTCTTATACAAATATGAAATTGCTAGGTGGTGTTGGGAGAATGGATGGACACCATGAGAACAGTGAGCTCATACCTGGGTGTTCTAGAACAATTTCAGGTATACCAGCGGGGCTACCAGGTAATAGCTAGTTGAGTGACCCTATTAAGTGGTTTAGTTATTTATTTATTATTTTTTTTTTATGCTGGCCTTGAACTTGCAATGTCACCGAGGATGACTCTGAAGTGTTGAACCTCAGCCCTGACCTCCAGAGTGCTGGCACTGTATATGTACCCCCCCCCCCACTGGTTTTCCTCTGAGTCATTTAAGAGTTCAAAGTCTAGGGGAACTGGAGAGGGGGGCTCAGAGGTTAAAAGTGTTTCTTGTTCTTACACAGGGCCCAGGTTTGGTTCCCAGCACCCCCACAGTGGCTCACAACTCCAGTTTCAGGGGATCCCATGCCGTTTACTGGCCTCTGCAGGCACCAAGCACACACATGGTCCATGCATCTATACACACAGCAAAACACTCAGGCATATAAAATGAAAGCATTATTTAAAACAAGAGTTCTCAGTCTCATTTTTGCCATCCATAAAAGACAAATCCTCAGATGGCAGCCACTGCATCGAGCAGTGAGAGACAATGGATGGAATTAATTAACAGCCTTTCATGTACCAGGTAACACCTGCGATCTTTCCCCTCAGCTTTCTTCCAGAAGTTATGTGGAGAGACCATCATCTCTGAAGATAGAATGGGGAAGAAAAAAACTGGGTAGGGTGGTACATGTCTGTAAGTCCAGCACTTGGGAGGCTAAGGAGGGAGGGTCATGAACTTGGGGCCAGCGGGACTGCAAAGTGAGATTCTGTCTCAATATCCTTTCCTACATCACAAAAGGGGAGGAAGAACTGTGAAAGCAGACAGAGAGGAGATGAAGGATCCTTTCTTTCTTTCTTTCTTTCTTTCTTTCTTTCTTTCTTTCTTTCTTTCTTTCTTTCTTCTTTTTTTTCTTTCTTTCTTTCTTTCTTTCTTTCTTTCTTTCTTTCTTTCTTTCTTTCTTTCTTTCTTTCTTTCTTTCTTTCACAAAATACACCAAAGTCTACTGAGTAGCTACAATTCATAAGGAAATGGAGGTTACTGGTTAGTGTAGAGAATACTATGTCGCCGCCGGGTGGTGGTGGAGCACGCCTTTAATCCCAGCACTCAGGAGGCAGAGGCAGGCGGATCTCTGTGAGTTCAAGGCCAGCCTGGGCTACAGAGTTAGTTCCAGGACAGGCTCCAAAGCCACACAGAGAAAACCTGTCTTAACCCCCCCCCAAAAAAAAATACTATCTCAATTAGCTGGGGAAAGTTTTGGTTAGGAAGGGGGAATAAAAAGAGAAGGAAATGAAGCCATGGGAAAGGGGTATGCCAGACTCCAGAAACAAGTGAGTAGCGGGGTCAAGCGCAAGTCTATGTAAGCAGGAGATCTGGGCTTGCCTGCCCAGAAGCCAGGAGGAAGGGGGAGACAAGCAAAGCCATTCCATTTCAGAACTGGCAGTGCAAGAGCTACTTAGGTATGCTTCCAAGGAAAATACCACCTGCCCAGATAGTCACTCAGCAAACACTGGTTAAATGAGCAAGTAACTAATGGGACAACTCTTCACTGTAGCATTTCCACAGACCCAGCATTACAAAGAGATGTGGGGACAGGCGGGTTTGTCCTAACTCTGAAGACCTTTCAGAAGTTTAGAAGGGTAGAGCAGTGTATTTCCCACAAACAAAAATCCCAACATCGAGCTGGGCGGTGGTGGCGCACGCCTTTAATCCCAGCACGGGAGGCAGAGCCAGGCGGATCTGTGTGAGTTCCAGGCCAGCCTAGGCTACCAAGTGAGTCCCAGGAAAGGCGCAAAGCTACACAGAGAAACCCTGTCTTGAAAAAAAAAAATCCCAACATCAGGAGCTCGGTGGTTAGGAGCACTGGCTGCTTTTGCAGAGGACCTGGGTTTGGTTCCCAGCACCCATATGGCAGCTCACAACTGTATATAACTCTAGTTCTGGGAGACTGTCACCCTCCTCTGGTCTCTGCAGGTGCTGCACACATGTGGTATCCAGACATACATGCAGGCATAACCACCATACATGGGCGGTGGGCTGGGGGGAAGGTGGGGGGGGCATAGGGGGGAGAACAAGGGAATCCGTGGCTGATATGTGGAACTGAATTGTATTGCAAAATAAAAATAAAAGTTAAAAAAAATGCCAACATGACAAAATAGCATTCTGTACAAGGGTTGTTTGTGATGGCACGCTGTGTGTATAGGGATCTCAGGAAGACGAGTGTGGCTCTGATCCATTATCAGGAGAATTTTTTAATCTTACGACTATCAACCCCTCAACTCCCTCACCCCTCCCATATACTAACAGCCACCCCAGCACAGGACTCACCAGGACCAGCACATAGGTGCATACCATCTGTGCCTTCCCCTGGTCCCTATCCTCACTAAAGCAGAGGGTTCGAAGCTTTCAGCTTCAGCTCCAACAGATGAATGCTGTGACTTCAGTAAGGAGAAACCATCAACACCCTGCTCAATTCAAAGCCTCCTTACCTCCACCCTTATCCTCTCCTCTGCCTTTTTACCTTAGGAATAGCATCAGTATCACCTTCTAAACTGCAGTATATTTTCCTTAATTGCACACTTTCTGTCTCCTGTTTTTAGAAGGTAAACTCTGTCAGGGTAGTCTCTTGCTCATGACTCCATCTCCAACCTTTGACAGCCGGTATTTGGTTAAAAAAATTAATTAATTAACTTCTTATACAACAAAACAATGTTGTAAAGCTTCTCTTAGAAATTAAGTGTGAAGAAGCAGGTGGATCTCTGTGAGTTCCAGGACAGCCTGGTCTACAGAGTGAGTTCCAGGACAGCCAGGACTACACAGAGAACCAGCTCAAGACTGGGTGTGGTGGCACACATCTTTGATCCCAACACTCAAGGGGTGGTGGTGGGGGGGGTGGGCAGAGGCAAGGGGATCTCTGCGAGTTCCAGGCCAGCCAAGGCTACCATAGTGAGACCCTTTCTCAAAATAAAATAATTTTTTTTTAAATGCCGAATGCTGTTTATTGAAGGAGGGAGGAGGTCTTAAATACAGGCTTACAGCACAGTGGGAGAACCCTGGAGGGCAGAAGTTCACTACTGATGTTTTACAATCTTGCATCTAAGCTGTTAACGCCCATTATGCAGGATACACAGACAAGGAACTTCCCTTAAGCATTCAGGAGGGTAGAACCCGGCAGGGAATTAGCATAGGGAGGATATCAAGGTCAAGGTCAGCAAGCAAGGCAACAGTTACCCAAAACGGGGGTCAGGGCCCTACAGGTCCCCCTTTTACTAAAAAATGAGTAAAAAATAAATTTTTTACTAAAAAATAAAATAAAAACAAAAATAAAAAAAAATTACAATAGTGGCTGGGGGAGGTGGTTCAGCACATAAAGGTTCTTGTTCCCAAGCCTGAATACCAGAGGTTGATCCCCAGGTCTCTTATGGTAGAAGGAAAGAACATGCTCCTGACATCTGACCTCCATACAGGTGCCATGGCACACATATGACGCATGTGCACACACACATGACGCATGTGCACACACACATATACACACAAATGACATTTTAAAGGATTTTTTTTTAATTGCAGAAGATTGGGATGCGGCTCAGTTGGTGGAGGGCTTGCCTAGCATGCACCTTTAAAGGTCTGGGTTTAACCTCCAGCCCTGCATAGAACTAGGCATGGTGGTGCATGCCTGTAATCCTAGTCCTGGGGAAGTGGAGGCAGAAAGATCAGGAGCGCAAGGTCATCCTGGGCTGCACAGAGCGTTTGAGACCAGCCTGGGCTCCACAGCACCTTGTGAACTGGGGGAGATATTATACACTATTTTTAATTGCTATGAAGGGCTGAAGGTAAATGGAAAAGAACATGGCATCTGGGACGGGCTGCAAACCCTACTCGCCGGAACTACCTACAGCTGCTGCCTGAGGAGGTGAGAGGCGGGTCCTGTTTAAAGCAGAATGGGGTTCAAGCCCCAGGTCTACCCTATTATGACCAGGGACAGGTCTTGGGCTCTGCTTGGCTTAGGGTCCTATCTGTACAAGAGACATAATTCATCTAACACACAGCTCGGCTTAACTGCTCCACAGCGTGACTCAAGCAGCAGAAGCCGTCAGCAACCTTCGATCACTACAAACAAGAGATGGACTAACATGGAGAGTCGGTGCCGGGCACACAGAAGACACACAAAGAACACACCTGTCACCTTTCTTCTGTGTTACACAGCGTTGGCTAAACTGCCTTCAGTTCCCTTCCTCGCTAAGCAGATGCAGGAGCACAACCTGAGGCTGGGCTAGCTAGGCTACCTCCTAACGCTGCGACCCTTTAATACAGTTCCTTGTGTTGTGGTGACCCCCAACCATAACATTATTGTTGTTGTCACTTCATAACCGTAAATTTGCTACTGTTATGGATCATAATGTAAATATCTGTTTTCTGGTGGTCTTAGATGACCCCTGTGAAAGGGTCACTCGAGCCCCAAAAGGGATTACAATCCACAGGTTGAGAACCACTGAGTTAGGCTTTCTTTACTGAGCCTTAAATTTTGCTACAAAAGCCAGGCAATGATGGCGCACGCCTTTAATTCCAGCGGTCGGGAGCAGAGCCAGGCAGATCTCTGTGTTCAAGGTCAGCATAGTCTACAGAGCAAGTTCTAGGACAGCCATGGATACACAGAGAAACCCTGTCTCAATCTCCCCTTCCTCCCCCACAAAAAAGATAATTTCATGGGAACTTTAGCTTTTCACAAAATAAAGACTATAGAAGGATCTTGGAATTGGCCTCTTCAATTCTGCCTCTTATTTATAATTACTTTCTCACTTTCGTCCTGTCTTGACTTAGATTCTTCTGGAACACCAAAGCACGTAACACTTTTGGCCATTTAAAATCCACTTGTGTCCCTAGAGACTAAAACTAACAAAATTCTGTCTTTACTTATATTTAGTGAACACAAATATTCAAAGCATGTCTCTACGTGTGAGGCATGTAAGTTTTCATGTGTGTCGTTGTGCATGCATATGTAGAGGCCACAGAATAACCTTGGGTGTCCTTTCTCACTATCCACCTTATTTGGGGGGGTCTCTCATTGGCCTGAAGCTTTGCCACACAGGCTGGGCTAGCTGGCTGGTGAGCCCAGGGACCCTCCTGTCCCCACCTCCCCACTTCTGGGATTATAGGTGTGTGTTACTGTGCCAGGCTTTTTATATGTGGGATGGGTTCTGGGGATGAAGCTCGGGTCTCACACTCATATGGCTAGCACTTTACTGCCTAAGGCCCCAGCCTCTGACTGTAACGCCACTCACACAAGGATAACGAAGTCACCCGGTTCTCTCTGCCACTCTCTCCCTCTCCCCTCCTTCCTTCTTTCCAGTGTTTCCCAACACAGTCCTGTGTATTTGAGGCTGGCTTTGAACATGCCATCCTCCTGCCTATTTCTGAGGTCACACCAGTGTGCCACCATATCAGCTAGGATCCGTCTTTAAAAAATGATTACTGCCGGGCGATGGTGGCGCACGCCTTTAATCCCAGCACTCGGGAGGCAGAGCCAGGCGGATCTCTGTGAGTTCGAGGCCAGCCTGGGCTACCAACTGAGTTCCAGGAAAAGGCGCAAAACTACACAGAGAAACCCTGTCTCGAAAAACAAAAAAAAAAAAAAAAAAGATTACTACTATATTATTATTTTACCTGTTACACTTTGGATTCAATCATTTCATTACAACTCGAACACAGTTAACATTCACCCCTGGCTTTCAGTTTATATAGGATCTGCACTTTGGAGTGAGCCTACCCCTCCCAGTATCTACCCTGGTAGCCATTTACAAGTGGCTGCTTAGGCAGCTGGCATATGGCCAGTGGGACAGAAGAACTGAATTCCTAACTTGTTTCCTTTGAATTAACCGAAATGTAACTATCTGTTGGGGTGAGCAGCCACATCACTGGAGATAGTTCAAGGTGGTGTGAAAAGGCTCCAGTAATTACAGTAAGTTGTATAATGACGAGACTCCCAACTGAAGTGCACAGGCTGTCTGTCTCACAGTCCACCCTGCAGACGCATTGGGTGGTGCCCGAAGAGTCAGCGCTGGTTTTACCACTTTATGAATCAACCTTCTGCCCTCCCCTGCCCCAGTGGTGTCCTCACATTCTCTGTTTGAAGTCATTTGTGAAAAACAAAGTCAAGATCAGAACTCTAAGGAGGGGGTCTAACACTTTGACCCTAGGCAACAAAGCCCAACTGCTTCCGGACTGATGATGCTCCACGGCCCCGCCCACACCTCCTCTTTGGATGGTCACGTTGCCAGTGATCTGCGGGTCTCTGCTCTTAAGCTGATGTCAGCTGGCCCTCAGCAAGGAAGGGGTGAGGGCAGGTGTGTCCCTGTGTCTTTTTTCATGGGGCACAGGAGAGCACCTCCACCTGTCCTCAGAAACACATTCCCAAACACTTCACAGTGGCATTCTATGGCTGGCTAGAGGTCATGGTTTCGGTCATGAACTGTTAATGAACTTTCAGATTCTAACAACTGGTTTTAAATGCCCAACTCGCCACCCCAGAGAATGCATCTCATAACTCAAGAACTGTGAAAGGTTAGGCTGCCGATAGCTCCACCGTCCTGCTACCATTTGTCCTGGCTGCACCACACCATGGCTGTGGTTCTTATCCCAGTAGCAGTCAAGGCAGCCTGCTGGGGTCACGTCTGGCCTCCACTCATCTTAGAATAACTGCATGAAAGCTTTTGTTTGCATAAGTGTTTTCGGGGACCTAACCAATTTCAATTAATTTAATCATCTCACAAGATGAAGGAATCACTCTGATCACACCCACCGTGGCCAGGGCATCACCCAGTGTGGTGGTCTGAATAAAAATAGCCTCCAGAGGCTCCTAGGAAGTGGCACTATTAAGATGTGTGGTCTTGTTGGAGTAGGTGTGGCCTTGTTGGAGGAAGTAGGTCACTGGGGGTGGGCTTTGAGGTTTCAAATGCTCAAGCCAGGCCCAATCTCTCTCTCTCTCTCTCTCTCTCTCTCTCTCTCTCTCTCTCTCTCTCTCCCTCTCCCTCTCCCTCTCCCTCTCCCTCTCCCTCTCCCTCTCCCTCTCCCTCTCCCTCCCTCCCTCCCTCCCTCCCTCTCCCTCTCTCCCCGCCTCGCTCTCGCTCTTCCTGCTGCCTGCCAATCCAGATGCAGAACTCTCAGCTCCTTCTCCAGCACCATGTCTGCCCACATGCTGCCATATTTCCCACCATGATGATAATGAACTAAACCTCTGAAACTGTGAGCCAGCCTCAATGAAATATTTTGCTTTATAAGAGTTGCTGTGGTCATGGGGTCTCTTTATAGCAATAGAAACCCTAATTAAGACACCCAGACACAGCCCTGCAGAAAAAAGGCCCCAGAAAAAGGCGACTAGCTCATGGCATTGCTGTGATAAAATACCCTAACAAAAGTAATTTAGGGGAGACATGGCTTATGCTAACTCACGAGTCCCCCTTTGGAGCCTAGCATGGCAGGGAAGTCAGGGTGGCAGGAGTCTGAAGCTGCTGGTCACAGCCACAGTGTGGAGCAGAGAGAGCCACTCTCTCTCTTCACCCAGTCTGGGGTTACTCATATTGGGGGGGGGGTGTCTTCCCACCTCAGCTAACAGCTAACCCAATTAGAACACACACACACACACACACACACACACACACACACACACACACACTCCACAGCTTTCCTTGGTGTGTCTATGGGGCACCTCTGATAGGGTGCATCTGATGGGGGTGCTGGAAGTCCTTTCTTCCTTTAATCCAGGACAGAGTGGAGGAAGACTTAGTGTGGGAAAGAAAGATGCCAGCGATGGGCAGAGTGCAGACAGGAAGCCTCACCACGGTGGAATCTCATCCCATGCAAAAGGTATTTTACAATATGTAATTATGTCTCCCAGTCATCCGGAACAACAGCCGCTGGCTTGATCTACAAAATCTGTGTAGATCCTGAGTCTTCAGAGCCAGCTTTTCATAGATACCGCCAGAAACTCACACACTATAATTAATGAACTCTATCAAATTTTTCCAAAATTAATGCAATAAAAATGCAAAATATGGGATCTCTAGCTGAGTAAAGGCTAAAAGAACTCACAAATATTTGTTTCCCATTTTTACCACACAACAAGGAAACCTCTTGCTAGCCTAACTACTACCTTAAGTGTGGCATCAAACCTTCCCCTCAGGGACCATGGAAGATGGGGAGACCAATTCCACGAAGATTTGAGTAGTTATAGGAAGGAAACAGCAGTAGCTGTATGCAGAGGAAGTGCTTTAAAAATCCATAAATAGGAAAAATGACGGGTGGAAAAGACTTTTCGGGAACAAAGGTGCCATATGGCAGAGGACAGCTGTATCAGGGTGTACTGCCAATCATAGGATCTCACAGCAAGGACAGAAGTCAACAGATGATACCAGGAGCCAAAACATGGAATGCAACATGGCTTGGAAGTCAAGAGAGCTGTGGGAAAAGGAAAACATACAATCACTGCTGAAATAAATGAAGTCTGCAAGGGAAGTTGAACAAAGAACTGGTAACGCTGAAAAAGGCACAGTGACTCAAGGATGCTACTGACTCAAGGATACTACCAAGCCTTTGGAGAAAACAGCATCAGAAGATGCTGAACAAAGTTAAAAAAAAATTAAAGGAAATTATAGACATGAAAGATGGACACATTAACCATCAGTATTCTTGAGGAAGATAATGAAAACATATTAAAAGTATAAAACTAAAATAATTCTAGAAATAAGAAAAAAGTTGAAGCTGTAGTTTGGAAGGACCACACTATCCCAGGCAAAATTATCATAGAATTAAATAGTGAGACATACTCTAAATTACTGAGTTACTCATGCTAAAAATAAATTCTATAGCACAGAGACGAAAAGACTCAAAGGCAAGTTTGGAATATTTACAACCTAAAGACTACTCCAAGGCCGATATTCCACATTAATACTTAAATTTACTGGTTAGAAATTATTATTTATCATCAAAAGTGTTTTCATGAGTATTATTATTTCACTGTTTTCTTGAGATGCTTTAAACAAAAATTGTTGCTAAGGAAAAATCAAAGCAGATGAAATGAATAAGACCCAAGGGAGTCCTCACATTATTAGGTGTTTAAAAATGAGAAAAGAGGGACTGGAGAGAGGGCTCAGCAGCTAAGAGCACTGGCTGCTCTTCCAGAGGACCTGGGCTTGATTCCCAGAACCTATATGTAGGTTCACAATCATCTGACACCCTCTTCTGGCCTCTGCAGCCACACAAGTGGTTCACAGACATACATTCAGGTAAAATACCCATATATATAAAATAACAACTGAAAACCATTTTGAAAATGTAGTGCTTTAATTCAATATTTGTAGCATAGAAGTCTATGGAAGCTGTCTGGGGAGGCAGCTCAGTAGGACAGCCCAGCATGTCCGGAGCTCTAGATTCAACCCCCAATAACCCCACTCTCCAGGTAAGTCTATGAAAGAAATACGGTTCAATTCTGTAGCAACATGGTCTGCTAGACTCAGCAATGTGGGCCTAGTACACATGAGGCCCTGGGTTCGGTCCCTAATACTGCAAAACAAAGCGGTGGAGAAAGAAAAGAGTGTGTGTGTTGGGGGGGAGACTATACAACTACACCATAATTTTGGGGTGCTAAGGTCACACATGCTGTTTCAGTCATCTATGGATAGTCTTGCCTCACACAACTCCAACCAAGTAAGGTATTGTTATGGGTTGGCTGGGCGAGTGGATGGTAATAAGGGAACAGGTTCTCAAAATAATGTATCTGCTAAAGGTCTATGATTAGCTAGGCATAGTGCTGCATGCCTATAGTTCCAGCACTGGGGAGGTAGAGGCAGAAGGATCAGAAGTTCAAGGCCAGCCTCAACAGCAAGGTTGAGGCCTTGCCTCACAAGAGAAATGCTAAGTTTATGGTTGATAGCTGCCTTAGATTTCCTTTTTCCTGTTGCTGTGATAAAAAACAAACAAACAAACAAACAAACAAACAAAACTAACGTTGGTAGAAGCAGCTTTATGGAGAAAGGGTTAACGTTAGCTCCTGGTTCCAGGTTCCAGTGCATCTTGGTGGGAAAGTCGAGGCAGCAGGGGCTTGAGGCAGCTGGTGGCAGATGTCTGTGATGACATCAGATGACAGTGATGCAGGAATGCTGCTGCTCACCGCCCCACCCCCTTCTCCATTGCCCCGCCCTCTTATCCATAGCCCGCCCCCTTCTCCATAGCCCCACCCCCTTCTCCATAGTCCAGGACCCCAGCCAGGCAACGCTGCCACCCACAGTGCCCCGGACTGCCCGCTTTAATGAACAAGATGATCCTCCACAGACATGCGGAGACCCGTCTCCTAGGAGATCCGGGAGTCTGTGGACAACACTGACCATCAACAGACCCAGCGAGTACTATAACCTACACATGTTTATTTTTTATAATCAAGTTATTCGCATCATCTCTCGTTCTGGTGCGACTTGAGAGTGAAGAAATGAAATGGAAGCCGAAGGGGCTAATGGCTCCCAGACGCCACTGAGTCAACAGACAGGAGAGGCTCACAGTTTGTGTCACGAGCTTGCACTCTTGGCACTATTTTTGGCTGTGGAGTAACACCAGTCCCCACTGGGGGCCTGTAGTAGTATCACCACCTCACACAACAATCCAAAAAAAAAAAAAATGAGAGTGCTGAGGAGAACACTGCAGGAGAGTGGGGAGAGGCGAATTCCAGCTACCAGAGGTGTGACCTTCTGAGGCCCCGCCCTGCTAGCCTTGTATCAAATCTGCAGGGAATTGAAACTGGGAGGGGGTGGGGAGGGAGGCTGTCCCTAAAGAAGGGGGAGGGAAGGAGGGGAATGCTGAGAAGAGTTGAAAAGAGCAAAGAAAATAAAATCTTATATAAAAAAAAAAAAGACCTTAGGGGACAGGGACGAGGCTCAGTGGGTAAAGTGCGCGCTTTAACATTCAGGAAGCCCTGGCACTCCCTAAGCACCACATAAACCGGGTGTGGTGGCACACGCCTGTAATCCCAGAAGGGAGGAGGAAGCAGGAGGTCTGGGAGATCAAGGTCATCCTTGGCTACATAGTGAGTTCAAGGCTGTCCAGGCTACATGGAAGTCTGTGTGTGTGTGTGTGTGTGTGTGTGTGTGTGTGTGTGTGTGTGTGTGTGAAAGAGAGAGAGAGAGAGACAAAGACAGAGACACAGAGAGAGAGAGAGAGAGAGACAGAGACACAGAGAGAGAGAGAGAGAGAGGAGACAGAGAGGAGCTTTAAAATTCATAACAGGGTTAGAGAGATGGTACAGCTGGTAAAGGAACTTCTTGCCAAGCCGGATGGATGACCTGGTTGTGATCCTCGGGACATGCTGAGGACTGACTCCTGAAAGGTGTCCTCTGACCTCCAAGCGTGTGCCATGGCATGCCCCTCCCCCAGCCCCACATTTTCACCAAATAGATAGATAAACAATAAATGAAAAGCAAGCCACCAAACAAAGCTCACATATAAATTAAACTTATTTTTAGATTTAGTTATTCTATGTATATGGGTGTTTTGCCTGTACGTCTGTGTGCTATGTGCATGTCTGGTGCCCACAGAGGCCCGTAGGGGGAGCCAGATCTCCCAAGACTGGAGTCACAGATGGTTCTGAGCCTATACCTTCAGATCTAAGTGGTGGGAATCAGGCCTGGGTCCTTTGCATGGGTAGCCAATGCTCTTGATCACTCAGGCACCTCTGCAACCTCTTGTCTGTCAATTAAGAGGGAAGGTGAGGTATTACACATGGAAGGCATCGAGCCCATTAAAACCAAGGAGAGGCTGCTCCGCAGGGCTTCACTGCCAGGCTGGGTCAATAGCAACCGCCTTACTGGGCTGAGCTTACAGGACAGGAATGACTCCGCACCGGGGCTGAGAGTTAGGGAAATGAAAACCAAAACTTTCAGATGAAAGCGTGCCAGAGGGACTTCTCAGGAGAGAGCTACGGGCTCTGCTTTGGTGACTCAGCCATGGGGGTATTTACCACAGCTGCCCTCCAAGTCATCTCTGCCCTTTCACAAAGCATTGGTCAGAACCTTCCTGTTGCTATGCCCGGCTCTTCAAATGAATCAGCCAGGGGTGGGTCCAAAGCCAGGCTCAGGAGGAAGTTCTAGGCCCCTCCAAGGCTACAATATACAAATCTCCCAGCTGTGACATTTGAATTTCTAGCATCTAGACACACACACACACACACACACACACACACACACACACACACACACACACACACACGTTCTGTACCTGTCACTCTGAACATGCTTCATTCCCAAGTCTATGTCTTGTGTGAAATCTAGGTTGTTGTCTAACAGGTTTATTAACTCAAATGCAAATTAAATGTAGGAAGACACAGACCACTACATGTGGAGCCACGGTGGGCTTGGACTATCTATACAAGAAAGCTAGCTGAGCAAGCCAGTAAGCAGGCTTCCCAAGCTCCCTGCCTTGCCTTGCTTGGGTGCTGGGCAGGGACCTAAGCTGAACTCAGGGTTTGACTCCCCTAAGTTGCTTTTGGTCATGGTGTTAATCACAGTAACAGGAAGTAAACTGGGCCTGGCAGTAGTGGCACTCGCCTTTAATCCCAGCACTCGGAAGGCAGAGGCAGGCCGATCTCTGTGAGTTCGAGGCCAGCCTGGTCTACAGAGCGAGATCCAGGAACGACTTCAAAGCTACATAAAGAAATCCTGTCTCAAAAAACAAAACAACATTGCCTTGCTTGCTGACCTTGACCTTGATATCCTCCCTATGCTAATTCCCTACCAGGTTCCACCCTCCTGAATGCTTAAGGGAAGTTCCTTGTCTGTATATCCTGCATAATGGGCGTTAACAGCTTAGATGCAAGATTGTAAAACATCTGTAGGGAACTTCTGCCCTCTGGGGTTCTCCCATTGTGCTGTAAGCCTGTATTTAAGACCTCCTCCCTCCTTCAATAAACAGCATTCGGCATTAAATAAAAAAAAAAATCTTATAATGAGAGGCTGGAGATATGGCTCAGAGGTTAAGAGCACCGACTGCTCTTCCAGAGGTCCTGAGTTCAATTCCCAGCAACCACATGGTGGCTCATAACCATCTGTAATGAGATCTGGAATCCCTCTTCTGTATACATAATAAATCTTTAAAAAAAAAACCCAGGAAATAAACTGGGACTCCTATATATATAAGATTCCGGATTTGGTCCCCGGCACGCAGAAAGCAAAATAATAATCTTGACTATTCAATAAAAACACAGCCATATAAGAAACAATTTAAAAACTGCCGGGCGGTGGTGGCGCACGCCTTTAATCCCAGCACTCGGGAGGCAGAGCCAGGCGGATCTCTGTGAGTTCGAAGCCAGCCTGGTCTACCAAGTGAGTTCCAGGAAAGGCGCAAAGCTACACAGAGAAACCCTGTCTCGAAAAACCAAAAAAAAAAAAAAAAAAAAAACTATGCAGCACATGGAAATGACTTGTATGGCTGGTACTAAACTTCCGTATTTCTAAGATTTTGGTGGCGTTTGTTATTTATTATCTCTTATTTCATTTTTAAAAGTGTGGCTCTGCCAGGTGGTAGTGGTGGCACACTCCTTTAACTCCAGGAGGGAGAGGCAGGCGTCTCTGTGAGTTCGAGGCCAGTCTGGTCTACAGAGTGAGTTCCAGGACAGCCAGGGCTACACAGAGAAAGCCTATCTAGAAAAACCAAGAAGAACAAAATGAAATAAGACAAAAACCATGTGGCTCAAGCCATTGCACTGGCCCACGTCTTTCATCCCAGCACTCTGGAAGTAGGGCAGACAGACTGCTGAATTCGAGGTCAGCCTGGTTTAGTTAGTGAACTTCAGACCAGCTAGGGCTGCATAGTGAGACCCTTTCTCAAAAAACAAACGAAAAATTAATGGTTCTTCTCCTCTGCACACACTTCCATCTACAGTAAGACCACAAGATACCAAGGCAAAGACCTTGCTTTGGAGGAAGAAGTTCAGACAGCAGGAATAACCCGACCCATGCAATCCAATCAATTCATTCCAGAGCTGAAATCCTAGCTCAGTTTTCCATCACAAGGATTACCAGACATTATCAAGACTGGAGTTTCACTCAGAAGTAAGTACAAGGACCTTCCTGACGGCACTCGTGAGCATAAGCTGCCGGCAAGAGCTGGTGAGGTTGAGGGTGTGCACGCAGCATGACTTGAGCACCCGTGCCCGGACTGAGGGGCTATTGTAATGGTAAACATAAAAGACGTGGTAGACACCCTCCATAGAGGAGAGGACTGTGACATGGTCACCAGACCTAAAGCCAAACTTGGGCTACATCAACAAATCCATTTGAGTTGCTCAATAGCAAAAACAGACGAGAGAAAGCAGGTTGAAGATCTGCACTTAGGACGAACGGAACTCAAACAGAATTTAGCGCAACTTCGTGTCACTTGTGAAGGACATATAAACAGGCATATGGAAATGGTAAACGGACCTCAGTGCAGCCACTCCTGAAGGGCAGGGATCTCCTGAAGGGGGTGGGGGGTTGGGGGCAAAGGAATGCACCTGGCGGAAAGGGAGGTGCCAACTATTAAATACTGCATTTCTTTCAAAAATCAGTTCTGCGACACAATGTCACTGATGCAGGATCTGGGACTGTAGGTTCTGGACAGGGAAGAAGGGAGGGATCTGAGGTTTACTGGACACAGATTCAGCCTGAGACGATGGCAGATTTCTGGGGAGAGAGGCTGGCTCCTGAAGTGATTTACAACAGATCTCTACAACTTAGACATAGTAAGTCAAATACTGAATATGCTCTAGTTTGTATACTAATAAAACTTGGCATTTCTCCCCCTACATGCTTGTGCTGGCTAGTTTTATGTCAACTTGCCACAAGCTAGTCATTTGGGGAACCTCAGTTGAGAAAATGCCCCCACCAGACTGGCCTGTGGCATAGCCTGTGGTTTATTTCCTTGATTGAGGATTGATGTGTGGGTAGGGCCTAGCCCACTGGGGGTGATGGCATCCCTAGGCCAGTAGTCCTCAATGGTATAAGAAACCAGGCTGAGCGAGCCAGTCAGCAGCACCCCTCTGTGGCCTCTGCATCAGCTCCTGCCCCCGGGATCCTGCTCTGTTTGTGTTTCTGCTCCAATTTCCCTTAGAGTGGAACTGAACTGTGAGCCAACTAAACCCGTTCCTCCCCAAGTCGCTCTTGGTCATGGTGTCTTGTCACAGCAATAGGAACTCTAATGAAGACAATGATTAACAAACTGTTCACAATATGGGATTATGGGTGTAGGACAATGGAGTGAACTTAGAGCGATTTGTGATTTTGCTGTTGCTTTCATTGATTCTTATTTTATACATTTAATATGTCAGAGGACAACTTTGTAGAATCCATTCTCTCTCTCTCTCCTGTGTGTGTTTCTGGGATCAAACTCTGGTCATCAGGCTTGGCAGCAAGCCCCTTCACCCCCTGAGCCATCTTGCAGGCCCCACTATAGGCTTTAAAAATATATTTATATAACTTCAACACTCACCAACATTTCTTAAAGTTGATGCTCCAGCACATGATAAGGTAGCAACCAGGCCACCCCTGGGATTTTTCACCCCTTTGTCTCTTCTCTTGCTAAAATGTATCTTTTTGCCTAGCTCATAAGCCATTTACTTTGTTCCCTACCCCCGCCAGGCGGCTAGCAGTTTACTCTGGATCCTCCAACACTCTTTATCAACTCCAGCCAGCCCACTGCTCTGTCACTGTTAAACAGCTGCTTAAAGAGAGGGCCTTCCCACCGCTCACAGTGCAGGGAGAAAGTGGGTTGCTGGGCCCGAGTCAGAGTCAATGAATCGAAAATGAACCGCTGCTCTTTACGAGGAGAATTAGAGCACGGTTTGTGAGTCCACGCGTTTAGAAACGGCCCAGATGTCCATCAGAAAAGGAACGGGTTCCATCCCACCTGTGATTTCTGGGTGGCTGATATGAGTCAAGCTGATCCCTGGGGAGGATGCCCTGTGAAAGCGGAAGGTATATAGTGTAATCAGCACGCAGCCTCGCAGACACAGCGGTGATGGCAAGCGCACCTGCAATCTCAGTGGCCCAGGAGGTGAGAGCAGGAGGATCAGATGGTCAGCTCGGGTCACAAACAAACAGACAAAACAGTAATATAATGACATGAACATCAGGCATGATAAAGGAAAAATCTAGAAACATCTGCCCAAAGTAAATAGAGTGGGAATGATTATGATAGGGCAAAGGTTTGGGGAATTTTTATTTTTATTTTTTTTTTGGGGGGGATTTTTAGATTCATAACTTTTGTTTTCCTTTTCTTTCTTTTTTTCTTGAGACAGAATCTCACTATGTAGCCCTGGCTAGCCCATCTATGTAGACACCAGGCTGGCCTTGAACTCAGAGATCCCCCTGCTTCTGGGATTACAGGTGTGTTCCACCGTGACCAGCTAGACTGGTAACTTATTTCACTGGAGTTGTCTATATGGCGCATTACTGTATTATTTTAATTAAAAATAATAATTTTAAAGTGATTTAGCCTTCAACCTGTAATTAAATTTAAAATGCTACAGCAAACCAACAAGGTATTTTTTTAAATGACCCTAAAACCCAGGAAAACATCCTTTCTCGTGCTCCTATGGCTCTGCTAAGTACACAGTTCCCATCTGCCTGGTCATTCCATTGGCTTGACCCAGATGGTAACAGAAAGACCTTACATCATGTCTCCACTATGTTTTATAATTAACCTTTTATTTATTTATTTTAATTACAAAGAAAAAAATTACATAAAGAAAAGACCTCCAGGCTGGTGGTGGCCCACGCCTTTAATCCCAGCACTTAGTTCCTGGTCAGCCTGGTCTACAGAGTGAGTTTCAGGCCAGGCAGAGTTGTACAGCGAGACTCGTTTGAAGAAAAAAGTATGATTATTCTGATTTACCCCAACAGTTAAAATACATAAATTAATTTTAGCTTCCGGGTTACCTAAAAGCAAGTGACAGGAGAGATTTAATTTGAGGGTTATAGTTTTCCAATTCAATCTGGAAGAACAAACATCAGAGCCATAAACACATAGCTAGGGATAGTTAGGGGGAAAACCAAGAAGGCATTCTCTCAGGTATTACTAGAAATTATCGGTGGATAGCAGAAACCAGAGGCCTGGAGTCAGACCAAAGACTCAGGCAATGAACACTTGCAAGTAAAGATGAATGGACTAAAGGGTAAACTGTGTGTCTCAATGGGCCACACTATAGCTTCCATAACAAGACTGTTCTTTTTTTCTGTTTTTGGTTTTGGTTTTTAATTTTGATTTGGGGGCAGTTACAAGGGCAGAGGGCAGATGTGAAGGGATGAGGTAAGTGGGATCGGAATGCATGATGTGAAATCCACAAAGAATCAATAAAAAAAAAGAAAGAAAGAAAGAAATGGAAAGAAACTGTCAGCCCAGTGAGATGGCTCAGTGGGTAAAGAAGGCACCAGTAAGCCTGATGGCCTGAGTCCCACACCTGGAACCCACATGACAGAAAGAGAAAACTGACACCTGGAAGCTGTCCTCTGACTTAAAAACCCACCCCACACGGTTGTGAACATTTGTAAATTCAATAAGTAAAATGTAATAACAGGGTTTTTTTTTTTTGTTGTTGTTGTTGTTTTGGTTTCTCTGTGTAGTTTTGATGCCTGTCCTGGATTTCACTCTGTAGCCTAGGCTGGCCTCAAACTCTCAGAGATCTGCCTGGCTCTGCCTCCAGAGTGCTGGGATTAAAAGTGTGTGCCACCAATGCCTGGCGTAATAACCATTTTATAACTTAAAAAAGAGAGAGAGATGGGCATGGTGGTGCAAACCTTTAATCCCAGAACTCTTGAGGCAGAGGCAGGTGAGTCTCTGAGGCCAGTGAGACCCTGTGTAAAATAAATGAATGAATAAATAAATAAATGGTTTAAACTAAGACAAGCCATGTAAGATAGATAGATAGATAGATAGATAGATAGATAGATAGATAGATGATAGACAGACAGACAGATTAGTTGATAGATAGATAAATGGTTTAAACTCAAGCAAATCAGCCGTTAAGGTCTGGGACTAGAATAGACACAATGAAGTAGGATGGGTGTTCTCAGGAATGGAACCAAACACGGGTAGGTGTGGGCATAGGTCGTGGGCTACATTTCACATCACCTTAAAAACTACTATGATGGCAGGCACTGGCCACTCAAGGTCAGGTGGGGCAAACACCTAGGCCTGATTCAGTATTCGGAAACAATTTTGAGTTTTATGGACAGCAATTCAAACCAGTTAACCCACGCAAACGTGGCTGTGTGTTTTTATGATCTTAGATTTGGAAATGTGACACAGAATTTAGAAACCTGCACACTTATTAATTTTGCTGTGTAAGATGTAAATGAATTTCCAGCATGGTGCCAGAAAAGAAACAATCAGAGTAACAGCTCTCACTGAGGCACAAAGGACAGCGGTGTGGGTCTAAAGACTATTGTTCATGGGGTTGGGGATTTAGCTTAGTGGTAGAGCGCTTGCCTAGCAAGCACAAGGCCCTGGGTTCGGTCCTCAGCTCCAGGTGGGGGGTGGGGCGGGGGTGGTGGTGGTGGGGGCTATTGTTCAGAATCCTCCGTGTGTGTCTGTAGTCCCAGCTACTGGGGGCGCTGAGGCAGGAGAATAGCTTGGGGCTGCCCTGAGCTTGGGAATAATATATGTGATGACCTTATATCTATTGGGTTTTAAGAGCAGTTTACAGGACAGTGGACATATGTGAGTCCAGTTCCCACTTGAGACATGATGAGCCATGTGGGTTTATGTGTGAAGTGTCATCTCACTGTGGCTGATAGGGAGGCTTTAAGGAGACGAGACAGAAGACCATCCGGCGGGTCTGAACATATTGAGGGGCTATTTATGGTTCCGGGAGAGAATATGAGAATGAATTACACAAGTTAATAGAAGACATGAAGCCGTTATTTACTCTGGGGGGGGGGGGAACAGAATGTCACATGGATAAAGCAAATTTAATCAGTCCACCGGAAGTCACAGCTGTGAATCACACACATCATCATCACGGAAGTCTAGCTGTTGAGCTAACCAGATATGATGAAGCAGTTGGATCTGGGAGATGGGAGGAGAACCTGTGTTGTATGGACAAAGGCTAAACTCTCCCATCATCTAAAATTGAAATATTTACATCACGGTATAAATATGCTGTTCAGAAATATGGAGGGAAGAACAACTAGAGAAAATGTCTATAAACCTGGAAAGTAGCTGCCATGGGAAGTAAGAACTGGGATGTCGTGGGGACAGAAGGCAGGAGACAGCCCCTTGGCATCAGAGTTCTGGGGTGGGAGGAGGGGGCTCTTTACTGATACAGAGTAATAGATAATTTTGATTAAAAAACTTATCAAAATTTTGATTACAGAAATTAATGTCACAGTCAGGCGGTGGTGGCGCACACCTTTAATCCCAGCACTGGGGAGGCAGAGCCAGTCAGATCTTTAGGAGTTCAAGGCCAGGCTGGTCTACAGAGCGAGATCCAGGACAGGCATCAAAACTACACAGAGAAACCCTGTCTAAAAAAAAAAAAAAAAAAAAAGAATTTAATATCACTTTGGCAGAAAGAATTAAAAGACAGAAAGCTGTAAGTAGCTAACGCTTACCTGATATTACAAAGCTAAGCAGCATCCAGAGATGGAGTATTTGAGTCACAAAGTGCAGAAAGATGTCTAGGAGGGCAGGGGAAGGATGAACCCAGCGCACAGAACACAAAGAGGTGGGGAAGATCCGTGAGACTGTCAGCCATAGTCACAGGCCAGGAAATGAAGACCCATGGGGGCCATGTGGCTGTGGGCAGGAATGCAGGACCTCAGTAGTGGACACTGACTGCTAAGAAAGGATCGAGGCCTGCCAATCAGGAGGCTGGGGCAGAGGGTGTGGTGGTGGTGGGGTCACAGGTTTAAGGCCAGTCTGGGCAACTTAGTGCGACTTTATTGTGAAATGCAAAGCTAAAGAGGCTAGGGATACTGGTGAGTGACAGAAAAGCTGCTGAGCTCGTGTGACAATCTATGACATGCTAAGAATAAAAGAAATCGGAGGCACCTCTTTATCTAGAGGTTCCTATGTCTTGGTACCCGTGCCGTGGCAGGTGAGTGGGGAGATGGGTGTAGAGGAGGCTGCCACATAGCAAGGAGATGCAGACAATACAGAGAAGCAACAGTACTACCCACTAAAACAGTGGTCCAACAGTTCAGAGGCTAAACAACAACTATCAAGCCAGTGACGGTGGCACTCACCTTTAATCCCAGCACTTGGGAGACAGAGACAAATGGATCTCTGAGTTTGGGGCCAGCCTGGTCTACAGAGTGAGCTCTAGGACAGCCAGGAGTAAACAGAAAGACCCTGTCTCAAAAACAAACAAACAAACAAACAAACAAACAAACAACAACAACAAAACCAAATGAATAAATAACTCTTAGAGACAAGAGGATTTCCACAAGTGCAAGGCCAGCCTGAGCTCTGTAGTGAGTTCTGAGCCAGCTTGGGTCAGAGTGTAAGACTGTCTCACAACAAACGAGGTATACGTGCGCACCGTCTACACAAATGTATTAAATAAAAAGAGTATGTTTCAGAAGCCAGGCGATGGTGGCGCACACCTTTAATCCCAGCACTCTGGAGGCAGAGGTAGGTGGATCTTTGCGAATTCAAGGCCAGCCTGGTCTACAGAGAGAGTTCTAAGACAGCCAGGACTACATGGAGAAACTTTGTCTCAAAAAACAAAATACAAACAAACAAACAAACAAACAAACAAAAAGGAGCGTGTTTTCAGAGTAGGGCAAATCAGGATGCTCATTTTGAGAGAAGCTATGTGAGAGCAGGATGTAGTTTGCTCAGCAGACAAGCCTCAGAGAGACACAGGTCTCTATCTCGATACGGAGGAAAAATAAAGGATGGAGTGATAGATGTACGATTTCTTGTGGGCTCAAATTCCCACAGGAAGAACTCACAGAAAACACACCAAGATACTAGAAATAAACAAACTTTGGTAGTGGTGGCCCTAGAGGAAGGTCACTGGCCACTTGTGTGCACTGTAGCAGTCTCTGGGGATCCACAGGGAAGTCAGTCACTCCAAGACCGCCACCACTTTTAGGTACCAAGATCTGTGACCACTTCAGATCCTTCCATGAGGCCCCACCCAGCAGAATGGTCATACTCTATGGCTGTCTGAACCCACAGATGTAGGGTCTGTGTCCATGGAAGGCTGGCTGTACCCCAAACTCAAAATCATGAAAGACACACTTTAAGTTATCCCCAATGTTGGTTACTTTACATTAACATCGACAATCTCTCTTGGTACTATTCACCTTTATAATCATGGAGAGTGTTCTTACTGTATGAGAAGAGGACTAAAAAAACCCCAAACCCTTCTTCTTAGATTTTACCAGCAAGGTAGGCAGTGTACTGGTTTGACTCACAATCTCTACTATCCCAACTGCTGCTAAAACAGTCCAGTGGTCTTTTGTTTTATCCTGGAGACAAATGTGTCAATAGTCTAGTCTCATAACAATATATAGACATTCCTCTTTCTACTTGACCTTGACCTTCTCATTGACCTTCTCATTTCCCTCCTTCCTCTTTTTTTTTTTTTTTTCAAGACAGGGTCTCACTATGTAACCCTGGCTGTCCTGGAACTCACTCTGTAGACCAGGCTGGCTTCAAACTCACAGAGATCTACCTGCCTCTGACTCCCCAGTGCTGGGATTAAAGGTGTGAGGAACCACAGCCTAAATTCAATTCCCAGCACCTACACAGGTCACCACACACCATTGGTAACTTCAGCTCCAATGGATTCAACACCTTCTTCTAGCCTCTGAAGGCAACTGTACACATGCATGCAGACTCATTTAGACACATAGATAAAAATTAAAAACAAAACTTTAAAAATGTATATAATGATCGTAACTTTGTTTTTAAAATTAGAGTCACGCTATAATATCCATCGGTGACTTGTTGACTGAGACTATCAAAACTCAGTCTAAATCAATAGCTGTGTGGTTACTCCAAAGTATTCCTTAGATAGATAGATAGATAGATAGATAGATAGATAGATTGATAGATAGATAGACAGATTTCTTCTGGAAGGGCCTAGGGCATGGGTCAGTGGTAGAGGGCTTGTCTAGCATGCAGGAGGCCCTGGGTTTGGTCCCCAGCACTGCAAAGTCAAATAATAAAATGGATCAGTGTTTCTTATGTAGTAGACACGTTGGGCTAATTTGGGGTTAGTGAGTGAACGCGAGCCAGCCAAATAGCCGAGTGGCTCCTGCATCTGGCTTTAATTGTGAAAGCCTGTGTGACCCCACCCTGTCACATCACCCACAGTACACTCACTTGTCTTCCAGTTTTTCTTTGCATTGGCCAATTAATCTCCACCAGACCCCAAGACCTGGTACTCCCATCCAACTGTGGCAGATGATGGAGCTGGGGGTGGGGGGTGTCTCAAAAGGGGGCCACGCCAGCACCAGCAAAAGTCTGCGGCTCCACTTTCTGCTCATGGCATGGAAGTTGAAGGCTGGAGTTTGAACCTCTTGCTTATCCAGTGTGAGCACGTGTCACCCAGGAGAGAAAACACTTACACATGTTGGGGAATAACAAGACCGAGGGAAAGCACTCCTTCAAACATGTATGCAAATGCTCCATGGAAGCTGTTTTGATCATTTGCCAAAAAAAAAAAAAAAAAATCTGAACTCCATCCATGCCAGAGTTAAGTTCATTCACTATCACGTCCTTGGGGACTAGTTCTCAAACTCAAGTTCCCTTCGTGGGAGGAGAGGGACATCTATAAAAATCCTAATCACGTGACGCCCACAAAGACGCCCCAGCTCGCTGGAACCTGGCGTTTGCACTGCATGTCTTCCCTAAGAGTCACCGAGTCCACAAACCACTGGCTGTCTCCATTCTTTCAGCAGTTCACACGTCCGCTCATTTTGGACGGCTTCATTTTTTTCTGTCCCATTCAGACTGAAGGAATGGCGCACAAAACTGATCCCAAAGCTGTGATTTTCCTAAGAGCAATAGGACCTTCCTGCTTATTTTCAGAAAGGGTCTGTTTAGACAGAAACCCCCACTTACTAACTTGGCTGTGTGTATGCATTCCACCACACTTAGTGCATATGCTGAACGAAGGTTCTGACCGTAGTACTTAGTCAACGTAAGTACAGAATTCCCCAGATCCCCAGACTGTGTGCTTGGAGGCCAGAATAGACATGGTAGATGTGTGCCCTGCTTTCAGGGAGCATCCGTGCACAGAAGAGACACATAGTTATTCACTGTAATGTTAGGTCCCGCCTCCCCCAGTGACTTGGGGGTAGAGGCAGGACCCTCTGCTCCTCTGGAGCTCAAAGCCTTACAGCTAGAGTGTTGTGCTACCAAAAACTAGCAAACAGGAGGTTGGAGAGATGGTTCAGAGGTTAAGAGCAGCCAGTGCTCTACCAGAGGACCTGGATTCAGTTCCCAGCACCCACATGGCAGCTCACACCTGTCTGTGAGACCAGTTCTAGGGGGTCCAACACCCTCTTCTGACCTCCCTGGGTACTGCATATACAGATACACGCTCAGGTAAAATACCCGTACACATTAATTAATTAAATATATGCACGCAAACAAACGCACACACACATACAACAGTTGTTAGGGTCAGCAAGATGGATCAATAAATAGGTAAGCTGCTTGATGCACAAGCCTGACAGCTTGAGCTGCAGCCTGGAAACCCACAAAGCAGTTGGATCTGTCAGTGCACATCTGTAATCCTAATTTTACTATGATGGGACAGGAAGTTGAGACGGGGAATTGCCCAGAGGCTTATGGACCAGCTGGCTTGGAGTACACAGAGAGGCAGACACGCCTTAACCCAGGGCAAGGAGAGACTCAACTCTGGAAGTGGTCCTCTGACCCCCACATGGGTGCTGTGGCACATACTCCCCCACGATAATAATAACAAATAGTTCTATGTGACATCCACTTAGGAGCCTTGGGAAGGAGTATTACAAGTTCAAGGCCAGCCTGGGCTACATAGCAAGACCCTATCTCAAAGACAAAAACAAACAAACAAACAAACAACAACACAGATAAAAAAGCCCAGCTATTCCAGAAATTCTCATTAATCAGTAGCATGTTAATCTTTCCCTCTGGGTAGCTAAGCTTTACTTTTCTTTTTTTTATATGTTAGTTTCTCACAAATGGTTGAAACTTTTCACTCAGGTAACTTGTGACTATTTTGGCCTACCTGGTTTATACTGGTTTTTTTTTTTTTTTTTCCCAAGACAGGGTTTCTCAGGCTGGCCTCGAACTCACAGAGATCCGCCTGGCTCTGCCTCCCGAGTGCTGGGATTAAAGGCGTGCGCCACCACCGCCCGGCTTATACTGGTTTTTAAGTCTAAAAGAAACGCAAAAGTGAGTAACTTCCCTTCCTCCTGTAACATTATCCATTCCTTTGGTAAATACCTGTTTCATATCTGTTAGGTGCCAGGCTTCATGCCAGCCAGCAAAGATACCACCGTGAACATGTTAAGGTCTTGTCCTCAAGGAGACTATATCAAGGGGGAGCCAGCCTGGGACACAGGGGGACAGGAGGATCGTCGGACAAAGGGGATTTGTTCAAGTCAATCACTTAAGGAAGTGAGAAGGTTCCAGAAAAACCAGAGTACTGGAGGCTGGGGCGGCACTCACAAAAGGCCCGGAGACTGAGTCCATCATGATGCAGAAGCACAGTTGAGCACCAGGCAGGCAAAGGGATGCCAGTGTCTGGGGCTCCCACCTTGACCTTGCTTTAACCCCTCTGTAAAAAGCTGTGCTGGCTCCTCCCACGGGGTGGGGTTTTGCTGGCTGGGATCTGGGTTCTTGTTTCAGAAACCAACATGGAGAAGACCAAGATTCTGGGTCTCGAGACCTGGATAGCAAAGGAATTGGGGCCCGCAGAGATGGCTCAGCAGTGAAGGGCACACGGTCCTGTCTCAGTTAGGGTTTCTATGCCTGTGCTAACACCACAGCGAAAAGCAAGTTTGAAAGGGTTTTTTTCGGCTCACAGCTTCGATCATAAAGGGAAGTCAGGGCAAGAACTTAAGGCAGGAACCTGGAGGCAGGAGCTGACGCAGAAGTCATGGAGGGGTGCTGCTTACTGGCTTGCTCCCCATGGCTTGCTCAGCCTGCTTTCTTGTAGAACCCAGGACCACCAGTCCAGAGGTGGCTCCATCCACAATGAGCTGGACCCTCCCTCATTAATCATTAATCAAGAAAAATGCCCTACAGAGTTGTCTACAGGCCAATTATATGGAGGCAGTTTCACTGAGGTTCCCTCTTCCCAGATGACCCCAGCTCATGTCAAGTTGATAAACAACAACAACAATAAAACCAAAACTAACCAGCACATTGCTCTTGCTGAGAACCCAGATTCAGTTTCCAGCACCCACATCAGGAGTCTCACACCACCTGCAACTCCAGCTCCCGGGGATCGGACACCATCTTCTGGCCTCCCAGGGCACTGGGCATGCACAAGGGGCATATTCATACATGCAGGCACTCACATATACACATAAAATACAAACGAACTTTTTTTTCAGTCTATCAAAAATGTCAGAAACAATGATTTCAGAGTATAATTTGGAAATAAAGAATAGAGAAAAATAACTTAGGCTTTTTTTTGTGTGGGGGTGGTGCTAAGTAGGGCATGGGACCCAGAACCTTGTGCATGCCAGCCAAGCCCTGGAGTTAACTACCAAAGCTAATGTTAAACTTTCCCCAGACTGATCATGAAGCCCGGGAGTGGATTCCATACCATGAGTCATTTTCTGTGTGCTGCACTTAGACAGGGCAGAGGAGTGAGGTGTTTACATGAAGACGGAGAGCCTGCTGCTCCCTGTGACTTCAGCCTGCTCTAGGAGGGCCATTCCCTCTGCCCTGTTCAAATGGAAAGGAACCTCCCATTAGCTACCAACTACTGCAGGACCAAGGCACCCGGAAACACTATTACTCCCTGATGGTGAGATTTCCTCTATGGGTCACGCTGAGGTCTCTGGGGATTGGCAGTGGGAATCAGAATGGAGATTTGCATAAATATTTGCACTCAGCCGATTCTGCTGCCAAATTTTCTCTCATGTGTCTGATTTGAAGCACAAGGCATGGATAGCAATAGGTTATTTGCCTTTGAACTCCCCTAAATAAAGACAGAAGACAATATATTATCAGTATCTGCCACTAGGTTACAGTTCTGGGTCAACAATATGGACAAATATTTGGCGATCTTGTCTGTTTTTTGACACAGATATATCAATATTTCAGTGGCGCATGCTTCCTACAGAATAATGAGAGAGGTCCTAAAGTAAAATCTGCCTTTCATTTCCTGTCCTCCCCTCCCCCCCTTTTTTCCCTCCACACAATTTATTTCTATGCAGGGACGTCTGGATGAGACACAAAATAAAAACTTTATCCATGAAAAGCCAAAATGACTGTTGAGAAAAATTAGCGTAACGATTGCATTCAAGCCCACAGATAAATGGTTTGTCTAACTGATATGAGGTTCCTGAGGTCTGGTGAGGCATCATCTGTCTCTTTTCAGACATCCCAAGGTATTTATATTTACTCGTGATAGAAAAGGTCCATTCCCATATGAAGCTTAGAACATGCCTTTTTACATGGTACCTCATTTACACGGACAGGTTTCATATCTTACATGTTTGTTTAGGAAATGGTCAAGAATTAACACATGACAAAGCAGCCTGGTGCTTTTTTTAGGCAGTGTTAGGACTCTGGGCCTAAGCTATCTTGTCATAGCTCGGCCTGATGGTTAGGATGTGGTGTGGGCATATGCTCTATCTGGGCCTGGTTGATAGCCGGGCAGAAAGGAAATCATCACAAAGGGGAAGTGTGTCGCCGGTCAGTTACTCATTAAACGTTAGACAGGTTGATTTATAGTGTGTGTGGGGGGGGAGAAGTGAAGGGAACAGAAAGCTAGATCCAAAAAGTCAAAACAGAAGAAGGGGTCATTAGAAAAAGGGTGAGGAAAAAGAAGGGAAGGGAAAGAAAGAAAGAAAGAAAGAAAGAAAGAAAGAAAGAAAGAAAGAAAGAAAGAAAGAAAAAAGCAGGGGATGGGGGAGAGCCAGAAAGGAGTGTGGAGGTCCAGAAGGCAAAGCCCTTGATCGACAGGACCCGTTTATCATCCTAAGTCTGAAACTGTGTAAACCCTGTGAAAATGGGAGATGTCTGTTTCCTTGAGAACCAAGAGCGAGATGGAACCGGTGCCCCCCGGGCTTGAATGAGAACAAGGCGCAGAGGTCTGGCCCTCCCTTTGTATCCGAGGAGGGAGGATTCCGGTACAGAATATATGACAGGTGACAGGTGATGGGTACTTTTCAGGAGTAATTACTACAGAACAGACAGGTGACCTGGAGTTCACTTCCGGTTCCTTTGGCATGAAGCATGATGAGTGCCTTTCCATGGCAGTCTTTATGCAGACATCCAGTGAACATGAGAGGCGGACAGTGTGGTGTTCCAGAGCGTGAAGGAGATGCGCTCTGCTCTGGCTGTAACCTGTGCTAGCCCTGTGACTTCCGGCTTCCTGTTTCCTATAAAATGAAGATACTACGGCCTGACTTTAGGATCATCTCTGAGCACCCGCTCCCCATTTTTTGAGACAAGGTCTCACTTTGTAGCCTTGGTTGGACTCAAACTCAGAGATTCGCCTGCCTCTGCGTCCACAGCGTTGAGATTAAGGGCGTGCGCTTATCCTCTAGCTCATACAGAAAAGTGCGTTATAAATTGCTTTAAGGTCTGGGGGGACTAGAGGTCAGGGACAGAGCACTTGCTTAGTATGTACAAGGCCGAGGTCTGATCCTTAGAATCAGAAAATAAAATAAATTGCTATAAGATATAATATGTTATTAGTAAGTAAAGGGATTTTGAAACCTATGAAGGAAACTCTGGTTACTACATTGAAAAAAATTGATGAACTGGCGTTTGTACTCTTTTTCTCTTTAATTGAAAATTTTATTTTATGTGTATGAGATTTTGCCCACATGTTATGTGTGCAGTACCCAGGGAGGCCAGAAGAGGGCATCAGACTGAGGTTGAAGGTACGAAAGCCGCCACGTGGGGGCTGGGAATTGCACCAGGGTCCTCGGCAAGAGCTGCCAGTGCTGTTAACCACCGCGCCATCCCTCCAGCCCCTGTACTGACTGTCCACTGTCGTGTGTGTGTGTGTGTGTGTGTGTGTGTGTGTGTGTGTGTGTGTGTGTGTGTGTGTGTGGTTCCCCCCGCCCAGTGCTGTTAACCACCGCGCCATCCCTCCAGCCCCTGTACTGACTGTCCACTGTCGTGTGTGTGTGTGTGTGTGTGTGTGTGTGTGTGTGTGTGTGTGTGGTTCCCCCCGCCCCCCGACCGGCCCTCTCCTCCCGCCCTTTGGCTCCATTTCGTCATGCGCTCATGCGCGGTTGGTGCCACAACCATCTTGGCTCGCACACCCTTGCTCTCCTCTCTCTTTCTGGTATTCACTCACAAACTCATCCTGTAAGCTTCTCTCTCTCTCTTTTCCCATTTGATGAACAGCCACTCTGCCAAAGCACACACTATTTCAGAAAGCACCAGAGCCTGCCGCCATTGGGTCTTGTCCCCATTCTTTGGTACGAGGGTCTAGTTAGAGCTGGGTAAACGACAGCGAGAGACAACTTTCTTGGTGTGCTCCTTCCTCGGGACCGGAGAGGAACTGCCGTGGGGTCTGCCCCTGCTCAGTTAGCTATCTTCAGCGGCTCGATGATATAATATTCCAAAAACAGACTCTTACACAACAGTGTGGATAGGTGGGAGGCTCTGGCCATGGGACGGGTTTAAGGCAGTTCCTGTATTTACTTAACCATTTGAAATTGCTCAAAATTCTCACTTGAACAAATCTATACAAACAAAAGAAGATTAAAAAAAAAAAATCAAACCCCGTGTGGGTTGTAGCACTTGGGGTTTTTAAATTTAGCCCTAGGGAGGGAAGCAGAGGCAAGTGGGTGTCTGTGATTTTTGAGCCCAGCCTGGTCCACATAGCAAGCTCCAGGCCAACCAGGGCTACACAGTGAGACCCCGTGTTAAACAAAATTTCTTTTGAAAAACTAAATAAATTGGTATTGCTGACTTCAGATTATATCACGCAGTTCAATTCAAGGACCAGTTCAACCCAAGCTCACACTGTTGTTTATACATAAAAACCATCCTTGTGTCTGGCATGCCTGTCAGGAAGGGTTTCCATGAGACTCCCTCATCCTGGCCAGCCCACTCCTGATCAAGTCCAACAGAAGAATCGAGGCCTAGGTGGTACAGGCCTGCAGCCCTAGCCACTTGACACACTGAGGTAAGGGAACTGCAAGCTCGAGGCTTGGTCTGGGCAACTTACTGAAAGTGTCTCAAAATTTGCAAAAATGGTTCAAAAAGGATTCGGGACAGAGGCCAGCCACAGAGTGCTCACTTATCGTGTGCAAAGTCTTCAGCTCGACTGCCTGTTCACAGGGAACTAGAAAGGGAAGTGTTTGGGAGGCTCTCCACTTTCTGAGCTGTTTCCAACAGACAAACCCAAATCAGGCGCTTTAAGCTTCCTTTAGCATTTGTTTAAGAAAGGTTCATAGTTAGGAGGTATTCCTGGTGACCGAAATCCCACAAGGCTGAGAGGGGGCAGACGCACCATCAGAACCTCTATTATATTCAGTTTAGTGTTAAGCAACGTTACTCATCACATCTAAGTATGTATAAAAAGGCCTAACTGTCCAACAGATTAGTGGATAAACATACTGCAATAAATACATATATGCACTGCACGTGCATACACACACACACATACACACACACACACACACACACACACACACACACACACACACACACGAGAATATGATTCAGCCTTAAGTAATGAATGCAGCATGGCATGATGGGGGAGCCTTAAGGCACTAGGTCAATGGTTCTCAACCTTCCTAATGCTACAACCCTTTAGTACAGTTCCTCATGTTGTGGTGACCCCAAATATAACATTATTTTCTTTCTTTCTTTTTTTTGTTTTGTTTTTTTGTTGTTGTTTTGTTTTTTCAAGACAGGGTTTTTTCTGTGTAGCTTTGGAGCCTGTCCTGGAATTTGCTCTATAGACCAGGCTGGCCTCGAACTCACAGAGATCCGCCTGCCTCTGCCTCCCGAGTGCTGGGATTAAAGGCATGTGCCACCGTCGCCGGACCCATAGCATTATTTTTGTTGCTACTTCATAACTGTACTTTTGCTACTGTTATGATTGATAATGTAAATATCTGATGGGCAGGATATCTGATATGTGACTCCCAGAGGGGTCACAACCCATAGGTTGAGAACTGCTGCCCTCGAGTAAATGAAACAGGCCACTCAGAGCGGGTCAAACATGGAGCATTTACAGTGGTCACGTGCCCAGAAGCAATAGCGTGGCCAAACTCGGAGTAGTAAACTTTGTCCAAGTGAGAAGAGCGTGAGGAATATGGAGTTGCTAAGCAATAGTCAGGTAGGACAAATGATTTCAAGAGGTCTTTTTTACAACACTGTATGAATTTTATGGTTTGGTTTGGTGGGTCTGGGGTTGAGATTCACTATGTAGCCCTGGCTGGCCTGGAACTCGTCATGTAGATCAGGCTGGTCTTGAACTTGTAATCCTTTTGCCTCTATCTCCTAAGTACTGGGACCACATGTATAAAACCGCTTGATTGCATTAAGAGTAAACATATTTTATGGGGTTGGGGATTTAGCTCAGTGGTAGAGCGCTTGCCTAGCAAGCACAAGGCCCTGGGTTCAGCTCTCAGCTTCGGGGGGGGGGGGGGGGTGAGAGGGAGGGAGAGTATACATATTTTTAAATGTTCAAGATCATTAAAAATCTGTTAAAGCTGGGTGGTGGTGGCGCACGCCTTTAATCCCAGCACTCGGGAGGCAGAGCCAGGCGGATCTCTGTGAGTTCGAGGCCAGCCTGGGCTACCAAATGAGTTCCAGGAAAGGTGCAAAGCTACATGGAGAAACCCTGTCTCGAAAAAAAAAAAAAAAATCTGTTAAGAAGATAGATTTGTGTCAAGATTTCTTATTTCAGTCAAGTAAGATAGACTAGAATACATCCCTAACATCAAGAGTCGGAGAGGAAACACTGCTACAGATCATGCAGCCATGAAAAGGCTAAGAAGGGTGGCTGGAGAGATGGCTCAGCAGTTAAGAGTACCGGCTGTGGCTGCTCTTTCAGGGGACCTGAGTTCAGTTCCCACCACCCATCCACACGGTAGCTCGGGACCACCCATAACTCCAGTTCTGAGGGATCTGATGCCCTCTTCTGGCCCCTATAGGCACCAGGCACACAGGTGGGTAAAGAAATACATATACAGGCAAACACCTATATGCACAAAATAAACATCAAAAGGCTGTTAAAAAAAAGGGGGGGTGGGTAGAGTGGTAAACAAGAGACCAGGAATGAGGCTACTTTGACAATTTAGAAGACACAGTCCAATTCATCTGCAACTCCCCCTAAAAGTCCACCAATGTGAATTAGATGTTAATGCCTTGAATAACCCTATACCCAGGAAGCAAAGTGAGTTTGTAAAGGCTCCTAAAAAAGAAACATCTAGGCCCCTTCCTATAAAATTTTTATGACGCACTTAAAGAGGAATTAACACCGACTTTGTACAACAATCTCTTTCAGAAAATGGAAGGGAGGGAAGGCTACTGCCCTCTTCCTATGAGACTAGCATCACCACGAAACCCAATCAGACAAAGAGATCACAGGGAAAGGAAATGGCAGACTAATCTCTCAAGACCTTAGACACAGGAGTCTGCAACTGATGCTGGGTGGAGGTGTGGTCCAGTGGGGCAGCCCTCGATGATCACGAAGCCCTAGGCTTGATCCCCAGCAAAAGTCAAGAGTGTGCATGTTGATAACTACAAGATGCAGATGAAAGAAAGGAGCCCGAGTAAAAAGATGCTATGTTTCCTCAGAGCAAGAAGAGCAGCACGGGAAGCTGTTCGTTCTCCCCACATGGACCTGTGATAGGAACAGAATTCCCACCACAGCCCAGCAAGGCATTTTCACACACAGGCAAACTTGTTCTAAGGTTTATATGCAAGGAGAATGTACTAGAAAGGCTAACTAGCCCTGAAAAAAGAGAAATAAACATCAGTCACTGTACTGCACATTAACATATATAGCTATGGTGGTCAAGGCAGGTTGGTGCTGGTGGAGAGATAACATACACCACTACACACACACACCACACTACACACACACACACACACACACACACACACACACAACTACTACTACTACTACACACACACACACATAAGCCCACCTGATTTTTTTCTCTTATATTTATTTTTATTTTAAATTATCTGTCTGTGTGGAGCATGTGCATGTGAGCTCAGGTGCCTGAGGAGGCTAGAGGCTGGATCTCCTGGCGAGGGAGTTACAGGTGATTGTGAGCCACCCATTATGGATGCCGGGAACCGAACTCAGGTCCTCTCTATATGGAGTGGTGCACACTCTTAACTGCTGAATCATCTCTCCAGCCCTCGGAGTTTTGACAAAGGTGCACTTGATCGGACACCTTTCAACAAATGTTGCTGAAACTACTGGACATCCGTAGATCAATAAACAAACAAACAAATAAATAAGTAAACCTTGGCCTGGGCCCAGTGTGCGAAAGAAGAGGCTGACGAACCAGGATGAAGTGTGAAGTGTGGAGGGGTTAGAACAAAAGGCAGGAGATGGACTTCCAGGAATCATCAGAATTGACAGTGAAAGCAGGTGCCCGGGAAGGGAAAAACCGGGAAACAGCACCCAGCAGAACACCCCCAGACCTTTGCCTTTAGGTTAAATGAAACGAGGAGGAGGAGGAGGAGGAGGAGGAAGAGCTTCAGACTGACCGTGTCTGTGAGGCATCCATCTGACAGGGTTAACGTACAGGGTCTATCAGGGACCCTCAGAAGTCAACGGTGACAATCCGAGGAGGACGTGGGGTCAGGGGTCACCCCTACACTGGGTCACCTCACCTCCTTTCAGCACACCTCCTCTAAGGCTCTGGGGTTTTAATGTGATTTTATCAGGCACATCCATCCGACCGTGTTCTTGACGCCCTTCCCAGATCTCTCATTTGTTTGCCGAACGTGCCACTGTTTTATTTTGGCCAAATACTTACTTCCTTTGGAATTGAGCTTGTGATCACAGGTTTGAGAGTGTGGCTTTCTGATCCGCTACTAGGGTGATATTGGCCCTCCCAGGGAGAGAGAGCCGCTGGGAGGGGGGCAAAGTAGCCCACAGCTGAAAGCCACATTCAAACCTGCTCCTCACACGGCACTAGGCAAATATGACTGGTAGCACACGGTGTGACTTTGAAGTTGGCCTTTTTTTTTTTTTTTAATACAGGTTGGGATGCTGATAGTAAGGTCTGTTACACAAGTGATATAGTACTACCTTGAGTTCAAGACTGGGGATAATAAAGGCTGGGAAACTCTCTTCCACAGTGGCATGGGGACATCAACCATGTCAGACTGCTCCAGATGACCAAGGGTTACAGCCTCACTGACTGTCAATCTGTAAAATGTAGATGTCCAATATCCCGTTGTACCTGGCAGGGAGACATTCTAAGGCTCAGATAACAAATAGCTCTTGAGATTGTGGCAACCAAGGACAAACAGTATGTCTTGGGTTGAAAGGCTTCTACAGGTGTTTCTTTATACATCTGTTGGTAATTTCTAGAAAAGCATCACACAGAAAGCTGATCATCAGAAGCAAGAGTTGTTCTTTCTGTGGGGAGGGGGATTGGAGATAGGGTCTGTATAAAAGCCCTGGCTGTCCTGGAACTCGCTTGCTTTGTAAAGAGCGGCTGGCCTCAAACTCACAAAGATCTGCTTGCGTCTGCCTCCCCAGTGCTGGGGTTAGAGACGTGCGCCACCAAGTCCGGCTGCAAAAGTTCTTTTATGACATCAGGATTCTCAGTGCACTCCATACACAGCATAACGTTAAACCTAATGGTTGGGATGCCCGGGGAAAAAAGAATTCAAAATACTTGCTGAGGGGCTGGCTAGAGGGCTGAATGGGCAAAGATGCCTGCTGCCAAGCCGGAGGCCCTCAGTTCAGTCCCTGGAGCTCACATGGTGGAAGGTGAGTCCCCAGAGTTGTCCTCTAACCTTTATAAGCACTCGCCCCCTCCCCACTAGCTCCCAATAGATAAAGAATTCAACATGAACAAGCATTGCAAAATATGGGCTATTCGCTACCTGCACGGGTTCATTTGCACGGGACAGAATAAAGTATGAGGGCGACGCCACACGAAACTGCTGCTGTCACTCATTTAAAGGACATACAGTAAGGCACCTCACTTTTTGAGAATCAAAACAGACACACGACTTGGCCCCAGTTCATCTTTACCGTGTAGTGACGCCCTTCATTTTCCCCCAGCAGCCCCGTACTCACTGGCCTGTGTCCTGGCGTCCTGTCCAGATTCCTCATTTGATTATCTCAACCCACAGATCCAAGCTCTTGAATCTTTGGCAGTGGTGTGAGTGGGGATAACGGCCAATTCGGACCCCCCTCCCCCCATTCCTACGCAGCAGGACCAGACTTGGTTGGCCATATCCTCATGGAAAAGCACAGATGTGACCAGAGTACCAGGTTCTAACCCACCCACCATCCTCACCTGCCTCTTAGGGAGCAGCAGCAGTACAACAATCCTCCTATTTGACAGAGATGGGCACACCACGAAGAGATGGGCCCCTGTTGGCACGAGCATGTTACCATATGGTTAAAAACATGAAAGGCACGGAGCACTAAGAACTTTTTTTTTGGATGGGGCTTCCACTATGTAGCCAAGACTGGTCTCGTCTTGCAGAGATCCACCTGTCTCTGCCTCTGCACACTTGAACTAAAGACGTGCACCATCATGCCTGCTCATCGATGGTATTGTATTAACCACTTGCACATGCTCTCCCCACCCCTATTCATGATGGAAACCGTGGAAGAAAGGATTTTTCAGAGGCTTCCCTTAACTGCACAATGAATGCTGACCAATTGATGTGGATGCGATTGATGTTGCTGTGTATCCTGACTGTGTGAACAACAGCGCTCACTTTCCTACACTCAGAAGCCAGTACTTCTTGCTCTTTCAAAGCGTGGAGCTGCTGGTGATGCTTACTCTTCCTTGTGTCTGGTCTTTTATTATATCACACAACGTGCATCCTTAGAGCTGGGTCCTTGTGTTAATGCCCATTCACCCCTTCACCTTGTCCAGGATACTCAGAGCGTTAATCTGATTTTCCAAGGTGTTAGCCAGTTGAGGATCCCCAGTAAGCTTCTGAGGCTTAGTCAGCTACTAGCTATTAAGTAAAGTGCTAAAAAACAAACCCCACATGGCCAGATCTACTATTTAGAAGCAGTTGCTCCTAAATGTTTAAATGAAAATGTTACATCGCAGGATCAGATCAGGACAAAAAACTTAAAATCAAACAGGCCAGTGAGATGGCTTAGCAGGTAAAGGGGCTTGCTGCCAAGCCTCAGAACCTGAGTTCAATCCCCAGGACCCATGTGGTAGAAGGAGAAACTCCTGCAAGTTGTCCTCTGACCTCTACATGTGTGTTTGCCCTCAAAGAAACAAATATTTGTAAAAGAATGATAAATAAGGGCTGGAGACTGGTGGGTTTCAACCTTCCTGATGTTGTGACCCTCTAATACAGTTCCTCAGGTTGTGGCAACCCTCAATCATTAAGTTATTTTGTTGCTACTTCATAACTGTAATTTTGCTACTGTTATGAATCATAATGTAAATATCCGATATGGTGACCCACAGGTTTCAAACCTCTGGGCTGGAGTGATGGCACAGTTGTTTAGAGCACTGGCTGCTCTTCTAGAGGACCTGAGTTCAGTTTCCAGCACCCGCATAGTAGATCACAACCATCCATAACTCCATTTCCAGGGACCTGATTCCCTTTCTGACCTCCTCTGACACTAGGCATACCACATAGGTACAGACATGCATGCAGGCAAAACACACACACACACACACACACACACACACACACACACACACACACGCACACACACTTAACTAAAATAGATTAAAGAGACTGAAGTATAGCCAAAATAGGTAAGGAGTAGTTATTAAATAATGTAGTCATTAATTAGGAATTGGCTACTTTGGACAGTGCAACATTTTTCCTTTCTTAGTTAAGATGTTAGAGAGGTTAAAACAATTAGGTTTGGATGTAAAACCTGAATAATAATAAAAAATATATAGAGAGAACAGGCAGGAGTATGAGGAAGGGTAGTGATCAGGTTTGGGAAGAAATGTGGCAGGAGCCGGTCTTGACCAGATGAAGGCCAAGTAAAGAGCCATCTGTGCAGAGAGCCAGGGCCACACCCTTTCGGACCCTCACAGTTTGAGGGAACTGTCAGACTCTGGCTGCATTTTTGGTGGGTGGAGAAAAAAAAGGGACACACAGCCAGGAAGTAAATGAATGCCTCTCTTAGGACACAGTGTAACAATTCTGTCCCCTCATCCTGTTTTGAAGAAAAGAGAGAAAGAATCCATATTTCTGGAAACCAAGGTTTAACTGCTGTGGAATCTTCTTGTGCCTGGAAAGGAGCCTAGAATAATAATAATAGTAATAATAATAATAATAATAATAATTATTATTATTATTTTAATACTTTAAAATTTATTTATTTATTTTGGTTTTTCGAGACAGGGTTTCTCTGTGTAGCTTTGTGCCTTTCCTGGAACTCACTCTGCAGACCAGGCTGGCCTCGAACTCAGAGATCTGCCTGCCTCTGCCTCCCGAGTGTTGAGATTAAAGGTGTGTGCCATCACCACCCAGCTATTATTATTATTATTATTATTATTATTATTATTATTTGTGGTGGTGGTGTATTGGGGGGAGAAAGGGTGAGAGAGGAAGGGGGAGGGGCAGAGAGAGACTCTAAGGAGCTGATTTCAACATTTATAACAATAAAGACTTCAGAAAGCTAATTTGATTATCTGTGCAACAACAAAGGCTTGGGAACGAGAGGGAAGAGGCACATTTTATGACAAAGTGATGAACATTTGTTGATACTTTCAGGTAAGAGAGCTACATGACATCAGCCATCCTAGCTACTACTTTAAAAACTATAAAGAAGTCTGGAGTGTCATAGGCAAAATACCCCTGGGGTAGGGTATGATTTGTATCTTGTAGTTACTTACAAATCTACCCCATTGATCAAGGCAAGAAGAATGGACTGCTTGTTTGTCTGGCCACCAGCACTCCAGGGGGAGGGTAGAGCCAGGCAGATTGCTGAGTTCAAAGGCAGCCTGGTTTATATTGTGAGATCTGGGCCAGTAAGGACAACACAGTGAGACCCTGGCATAAATAAATAAATAAAAGTTATTTTGATGCCTGCTATACTGTAGAAAAGATTACCACTCACACTGCCTATAGAAAATACAAAACATTATCCTTCCGGGACACCTTTTAGGAAAAGCAACACATCAGTATCAACGTGTTAAACTGGGGGTTTAGGAACTAAATTTTCCTTTGTTCTTTGTAACAAGGTTTCTCTATGTAACAGCTCTGGCTGTCCCGGAACTCACTTTAGACGAGGCTGGCCTTGAACCCATGGAGATCCTGAGTGTTGGGATTCAAGGCGTGGGGCCACCACCACCCGGTAAATTTTTATGACTTCCCACTATTATAAGCATCTAAAATACAAAGCCTGAACAATGACAAGAAACAGACTGGCTGGCCTACCTGGATGCTTGTACAATTCTACCACAGGGCCATGCTTTGGGGGAAGAAAGCACCTTTAAAAGAATAAGTGGAGGTCTGTTTCCTACCTACCTACAAGATGAACACTCATAGAGGATGGAACGACAGACAGTTCAGTCTCTCTCCAGGTGCCTGAAGTCAGCCGAGATGTTCTCTCATCCTAACTAGTCTGCAAGGAACTCCTCCTCCTCATGTATCTACACCTCACCTGGGGGCCATTGGCCATAAGCTTCCTCAGCCCCTCACTTGTCTTTACCCCCAACCCTCTTTCTTCAGGTTGACACCTCTCAGCCAGGACAACAAATGGCCCCTTCATCCCTTACCCTGTGACCTGCTCGCTGATCAGTCCACCCTCTCATCGTCTTCCATCCCTGCCAACCCGCCCCTCTGTGTGGCCTGCGTCACACTGAGGCATCACTGCAGAGCGTGGGGCCTTCCCTGTCAGGAAGACACTTCGGGGACTTGAAGATCACTAGCTCCAACTTGCTCATCTCCACATCCAGAAGGATTCTTCCCAGGTTGGATCTTTTGGAACCTCTGGGCAGGCCCTCCTCACGGGCCCTGGTTCCCTTCCTCCCTGGGGCCCCGTGAGAGCCCCTGCAAACCCCGTAGGTGGCTCCCCACCGCATCCTTCCACACAGGAGTTTGTGCCGAGTGACTTCCCTCCTTTGTACTCTTTCCCATTCCCACTCTCTCTGCCGATAGCTCTCTCTCCCCCGAGCTGCTAATGCCCTCAGAATCTCTCCCCGGCTGCTTTTCTTCTTTTTTATTGTGGCCGTCTTCGGTCCAGAACCTTGGTCCAAATTCTCATTCCCAACCTCTTTCTTCCTTGAAGTCACTCCACAAACTAGCTGTGGAGTGCTCCTTCAAAGGCTCTGATTGCACTGGTCTCTTCTATTCAAATGGCTTAAATGGTTCCCCACTATCTCTGGTTCAGAGTTCAACCCTCTTGCTATGTGATTCAAAAGGCCTTTGATTTCCCACTGTCCCTAAGTACCCTAGGCTTTGTTCGCACCCTCTGAACTTGGCTGAGCATGCATTGATTATGTCCTGCCACACCTGATGAAAAGCTGGCCAGCCTTTGGGACTTCGTTCAAATTCCGTCTCCACCGTGTGAAGCTGCCCCTGACAGCTTCCTGAAGGCAGCCGTGGCCTGTGTCTTCCTTTAAATGACGTCGACACGCCTCAACTTTATTAATTATGACTACCGTAGGATGCTCAGTCCTGTCTTCTGCATGGCACCCTCAAGGTGGCAGACGATTGGGACCATTCATTCAGAATTAAAGACCACCTGTCCAAGACCAAGTTGAAGTTTTATGTCTGTCTCGTTTCTGAAGAAAAGATCCAGGAGCCAGTTGACTAAATGAACAATGTTTTGTGTATTTGTATGGAGGACTTTAGAGGGACGTTTTCAAAGAATTTTCATTTCTATTATATAACAAAAATAATGATGAGCAATTCCACTCCTAGGTTCATACCCCAAAGAACTGAAAACATATGCTCCCATGAAAATGTATCCATGGGAGCCAGAGAGACAGCTCCGCCATAGAGAGCGCTTCATGCGCTCCTGGATCCCAGCATCCACACGGGGAGGCGCACAACTGCCTGTGACTCTGGCGCCAGGGGATCTGATGCCTTCTTCTGATCTCTCTGTGCACTTACACACACACACACACACACCAGTGCCTATGAGGATGCTCACCTCAACATTATCTACACTCACCAAGTGGCAACAACTCAAACGGCATCAGTAAATGGGTACACAGAATAGGATGTCCCCTACACCCTGGGATACTGCTGGTCTTAAAAGGGAGTGAAGTTCTGACACATGTTGTAACATGGGTGAGACTTGAAAACATCATGCAAAGTGGAAGACGAAGACACACACACACACACACACACACACACACACACACACACACACAACCACACATGGTCTGATTCCACACATAAAAATGTCCAGACTCAGCTGATTCATAAAGACAGAGAGTTAGCAATTGCTTGGTGCTGAAGCCGCTGCAAGTGTCTGCCAGCAGGGACCCTGCTGTCGGGGACATGGGACCGACAGAGTCAAGATTAGTGGTTCTCAAATGGTGGGTCGAGACCCCTTCCAGGGGTCATCTAAGTAAGATGAGTAGAAAACACAGATCTTTACATTCTGATTCATAACAGTAGCAAAATTACAGTTATGAAGTAGCAACAAAAATAATGTGGCTGGGGGTCAGCCCAGCATGAGGAAATGAATTGAAGGGTCGTAGCATTAGGAAGGTTGGGAATCACTGGGTTAAGATCATGGTGATGGCTGCAGGAGCATCATGGAGACACTACAGGCCTGAATTGTGAGCTTTAAAATGTCAAGTTTCATACTGGCCAACTACATATGTGGACAGAGGTGTGTGTGTGTGTGTGTGTGTGTGTGTGTGTGTGTGTGTGTGTGTGTGTGTTGGGGCCTCGGGGATTGAACCTAGGGCCTCCTACCAGGCAAGTGCTTTACTGATGAGCTGTACCCCCAGCCACCTTTTTTTTTTTTTTTTTTTTTTTTTTTTTTTTACTTTTAGGATCTCCCCAAGTTGCTTACTTAGGCTGGCCTCTGTAGTCCAAGTATATCCTCAACTTATGATCCTCCTGCCTCAGTCTTCCAAGGAGCCAAGACTATATAGGCCTGTGCTATGAGGCTCAGTTTAGTATAATTTTCTGCTTATTGGTTAAGAAAAAGATAGACCTGCCCCAAATTAGAAAAATATTCAAGTCCCTTTGACATTAACAGGATCATTGATTGAGTTTACACAGACACATGGAATAGATCTACTCTTTTATTTCCCTTTGAATCAAAGTCAGACACCACAGCATCCGGCTGAGAACAGTGGAGGATGCAAGCCTGAAGCAGGGTTCTTGTGTTGAAATGCTCACATTGATGGTTTAGCATCCTTACAGTAGAAAACAGACAGAGGCTTCTCAACACACTCAAAAAACAACAGGTGGGCTAGTGCACACCTTTCATCCCAGCACTCAGGATGCAGGGGCAGGAGGATCTCTCTGAGTCTGAGGCCAGCCTGGTCTATACGGCAAGTTCCAGGATAGTCAGAGAGACATAGTGAGACCCTGTCTCGAAACAAAAGCAAAAAAATCTCATTGAAAAAGAGAAGTATGGTCCAGGTTTGCCTCTCCTGGGTATCCACCTGGAGGAATCAGCCATCAGACACACCATGCTTATTGCTGCCCTGGTTACAGCAGCCAAGCCATGGAACTAGCCTAGGCTAGCTCATGGGTGAGAAGGGTGGAGAAGACGTACATATATTCAGCCATAGCCAAGAATAAAATCCTATCATTTGCATGAAAGTAGATAGAACCAGAACCACCAGAAGCCAGGCACAAACAGACAAGTGTCACATGTGTTCTGGGCTTTGTGGAAATGAGAATTAAAAAAAAAATTTACAGATGAGCCGAAAGTGGCAGAGGGCTGCTAAGGGATGAGAAAGCTGGGAACTGGAGGGGGCGGGGATAGAGGGTGGGTGAAGACGGGTATGGTGGAAGCATGATACAGGCCGGTCACACCAACATCACAGGGAAAGCCCTTCACTAGCATATATAATTAGTATGCACAGATTATAAAACCCCAGTGTGTGCACTAGTGAGGATGTGAGATTGATGACAGGGGCACACACACTTTTGGTTTTTTGTTTTGATCAATGAAAAGCCATCTTCTGCTGGTGGCGTGCGCCCTTAAATTTCCAGCACTCAGGAGGCAGAGGCAGGAGGGTCTCTGGGAGTCCAAGGACAGCCTGGTCTACATAGCAAGTTCCAGGCTGGCTGGGACTATGTAGTGAGACCCTGACTCAACAAAACAAAACAAAACAAAACAAACAAACAAACAAACAAACAAAAAAACAATAGATGAAATCCTATTGGGAGTTGGGGGCAGGAGAATCAGGAATTCAGAGTCAGCATTGGTGACGTAGAGGGTTCCAGGCCAGGTTGAGCTCCACGAAACCCTGGCTCAGCAATAAGACAGCAGAGCTAGGCAGAGGAAGAGTCAAACAAGACACTGGGTCTTGAAGAAAAAAGGTAACGTGTGAGTGGGTGGAGAAACTCTTTGAGGAAATAACCATGAGTACCAAAGGCAGGATCAGGGTGAGCCTGGGACATCTGACTGCAGAAGAGCAGAAGGGATCGCCTGCCTCAGAGCTGAGGAAGGGAGGCTGGATAAACACTGCAGGGATAGACTAGAAAGGGTGTGGGGAACACTGCAGTGGAAAGTGGGAACCTCAGGGGTTCTGTGCGCGGAGCTCTGTGCTGGAAGTGGCGCGTGAAGAAGGCTATGCAGCAGGGTGTGCCGATGCATGCCTGCAATCCTCGCACTGAAGAGACCGAGGCAGGAAGATGGAGTGTTCGAGGCCAGCCGAGCCTGCACACAGTGAGACCCTGTCTCCACTAACCACAAAGAAACAAAGGAGTGAAAAGGTTGTTCAGAAGGAGCTGGAGTGGGTGGGTGTGAGATCAGGAAGAAGAGAGGCAACTTCGGTGACCTGTGAAGGAGGCCACCAGGCTCTGAATCTGAAGGGGAAACAGGGAACAGTGTATTTTTACCACACTATTGAGGATGTCTGATCGGGAGCTTCCGAATACAAGGAACACACATAGAGGAATCCAGAAGCAGGAGGCAGGGGGTCATGCTACAGACGGAGACCAAGACTTTCAAGTGTCAGGACTATGTCCACAGAGGCTACATAGTCCTCAACAAGGGGATAGTTTCTTGGTTTATTCTTCATTTATTGCCAGTGTTTCCAAATTTCACACCTGCTTTGCCCATCCCATGAACATCATCATGTCTTCAACTCATCAAAGTTTACCAGCTCCTTACCAGAGATAGACAGTAAAAACAACAACAACAACAACAACACCTTCTTTATCTTCTGCTTCTGGCTAAAGAAACACCCAAGAGTTCTTCGGTTGACCCAAGGTGCTGAAATACATTCTCAACCTGATGTGACCACGCCAGAGAAAACAGCATGTGGACTAAGAGTCAGATCCCCAGCACCACATGGAAGCTGGATGTGGTGATGTATCCGTGACCCTACTACTGACCAGAGACAGAGGCCCGACACATGCATGAACCGTGAGTGCGCCCTCACACACATGCGCACACATGCACTCACAAGTAATTTGAAAATACACCCATACTTCATTTGCCACGTTGCTTTCCTGAGTTTTTCTGAGTTCTATCAGATGGAGAGGAAATTCTCAAGGGGAGTCAAAGAGGAAAACGGTGCTAAAGACGAATCTCCATCAGACCGAATAATCATCTTGACTAATAATTACTGCATCTACAGCCAACCCTGCTTCCTCCCCGACTTCCTCCCACCGTCTTGGCCTGGGTAGCATGGAACACAGTGAGAAGATGAAGGACACCAGGAGGTCCCATCTGCATGTCCACAGCACTGCTCTTCTCCTGACACTCTGTGACCTCACAGAGCTTGTGCACTATTTTTCTTCCCACGGTCATTTTCTGGTTCGGCTGTGAATGGGAGCTATCTTACTCCGAAGCAGCAAGAACAAATGTAGCCCACCAGACACCAGTCATGGGCTCTTGCCTCAATGTACGGTCAACTTTTGGCTTTGCAGACATTCTCTTAGTTATTTTTCCCACATTGATCTTGGGAAGTAGGGTCTCTGGCCAATGCCCACTTTCCGGTTTGAGACATCGAGTCTTCTGGGAGGTTAGCAGGTGTGTGAGGGGATGGAATGAGCAGATGGCAGACACATTCCTGTGCCAACCCCAAGTGCACGTGACTAAAACCAAAGGAATACAGTGAGGCTGACCACGAGCCACAGTGCCGGGGTCAGGGTGGGCCATCCTCTAAGAACTGTGTGGTGGACACAAATGACAGGTTCTCTGACGCCCTGAACTGTCCCAGGGGGTGGGTGGGACCCTGCTAGAGTTGGAGTCTTACTGTCCCCTTTTGGCAGGACACTTACATCACATCAAGGTCAGATGGTACACATGAAAAAAAAAAAGATGCTATCAGCTTGTGCAGGACTGATGAGGGCTGGCAGATGGCATTAAAATGCTTTAAAGTGTTTCCTGAGACTGTGCAGGGACAGGCCAATCTGGGGCAACTGAAGCTTACCTTTGAAAGGAACTTTCAATACTATCTATCTCTCTCTATGTGTGTATGTATGTATGTATGTATGTATGTATGTATGTATGTATGTGTGTATATATATACATATATATATACATTTATATGTGTATGTGTGCGTGAGTTATATATACATATATACAATGTATATGTGTGTGTACACACACAGACACACACACACACAAATACATACACTCACACACACACAGACATACAAACATACACACACACATACATACACACTCCTAAGACACTTCTAAAAATAACTTGCCTCTGCAATTCCTAAGCATCTGGGCCCAGATGTCACGTTTCCTCTGAAGGCTTCCTTTTTATGTTGCCACCAGGGCTGAACCAGAACAATCTAGAACTTCAGGCTCCTTCCCAGGAGTTTTTGATTCTTCTTTAACATTTTATATGATGGTCCCAATGTGTCGGGAGGTTCTCACACACTGACTCTGCAATAATTTAAAACAGGAAACACAGCACTCTCGCTGTGAAACTCTGCCTGCCCCCTCCCCCGCTTTCTGCTAACATGTGGCCTTGTACAAAAGGGGTCCATGTGATCTTCGAGGGCCAGAGATAAGGACTATGACCACGGGAAACTAGAGAGAAGGGTCAGCCTGTGTCGTGTCAACTTACTCGGGAGAGAGAGCCCTGTCATCTGGATGGAACCGGCACACGGTTGGCCCTGGGTAAATCAACAGGCACAGATGAATGGCATGCAGCAAGTGAGCAGCAAGTGACTGGCTTCCACCTTCCCTAACTCCAGAAAATCTGAAATCATCTGTCAGGGGGAGGCCACGCCCACTTCCTCTCCCCACTCCCAGCTCTGACCTGAAGCAGGCCTGTGAATCTACATTCAGCCCATCCTGGCAGTTCTGAGAGGCTGCAATTTATATTACACACACACACACACACACACACACACACACACTCACATACACATACACACCCACGATTTGGCATCATATTTCAAAGATTATCTGAAATTTTTAATTTCCTCTTTTCTTTAATAGACCTTCCCACCATGAGCAATACACCCCACTACACACATTCTTGAACAAACAATGCCTCCTACGCAGAACGACAAGAATCAATTTACACACGAGACATGGAGGACGCTAGAGTTTGTCCAAGGCTGAATGGTAGCCCACGCATCTCTTTCAGTCCTTGCTGGGATTGCCTAGTAAAGCTGTTGTTAAAAGAAACTTAAGACTCACGGGGCAGTGTTCGGCAGAGGATGTTTTAGACTAACTAACATACAAAGTAACGGGCTGCCAATCAAAAGTTACCTCCTTGCTTGCGTCATCTGACTTTATTTTATGGACTAGAGCTGTCCCAGAAATTAATGACCTCAACGCTAAGGTATTTTCCTTTCCACTTTACTAAGTAACTAACCCTAGTTGCTAAAATGATTTCAAAAAATTGCAAAACCAAGTAAATGTGGCCAAACTCTTTGATCTTTGTGTCTCTACATTTGGAATTATATGTGAGAAACTGCTCTGCTTTCTGCCCTATTTTCCCTTTCTTTGAAGTAAGAAAAATAGGAAGTGATATTTTTAAGGTCTGGGACAGACCCTGTGCCATTTTGAGTAGTTTACTAGGGAGATGTTACTTTAATGCTGGGGGGGGGGGCATCCATTAGGGTAGGCGGCATCCACCTTTAAAAAGGTAACCTTTAGCATATTTTGAAAGTTTTCTTCACGGGCTTTTCTGCCAAGATTATGACATTCTGTTGGCAGCCTGGCCTTCGCCTTGCTGGTCCAGAAGAAAAAGGAAAAACTTAAAAAAAAAAAAATCTAAGTTTTGAAAAATGGACACAAAAGCTCAACTCTGTCAAACTACTAATTGAACATAAGCCTGTGTGTCGGCCGAGCCTCGGCTTTCTGTTTCTCGGCTGGACTCTGAGCGAAGGTCCTAAGTACTCATGTGAAATTCAACATCAAGTTCAAGTGGCTCCCGTGTGTGAAGAGTGTGTCAACATAAGGTGCTGTATAATGGGACATTCAGCGTAAAATTAAAAACCAAGCACGCTGACTCACAATGGGCTGTCTGAAATGCAGGCCCCTCGACGCCCAAGCCGACATGACAGAGGCTCTCCATGGAAGCCCGCCTCCCTCAGCAGTCAATAAGCCTGCGAGGTGGATTTCTTTGAAAGGCTGGCTCCCAGGCAAGATAAACCTGAGATCAACTTCAGTGACAAGGACACCCTAGGCTGTCAAGCGCCTTCATCCTGAGAAAGGAAGCTCTTCACAGACACTCAAGTGAGACTTAAGCAGTACTTCCTGGTCAGACCCGGAGCCTCAAGAGCACTTTACAGGGCTTTGTATTTTGACATTTGGGGAAGGAATGTTCTAAAACAAGTCTCTCGTCCGCACCTCCCCAGCACCTCCCCACCCCTGTACCCCCAGTTCCCACCAAAGAGAGCAAACAGACGCTACCTAAACAAACACCATGTAAAAATCCATGACATTTGGTCAATGCCTGCAAACGCCAGGCCAGGCCAGGGCACTGTCCTCCATAGACATCCGCATCGTTATTAGCATCGGGCTATGTGAACGCGCCCCTCGTCCCTCTGCCTGGGTGCTCCATGAGCTTTCACGGGACACACCCTGTTAGGAGGCAGTGGAAACATCCCAGAAGGCACTCACCGGGTTCCTTGAGAATGAAGACCGGTCAAGATGCCTTCACATTTTACTCTTCGAATCTACGGTGCTGTCTCTTCAGGGTTTAGGGACGAGAAGTCTACAAGAAACCCCAGAAAATCCTTATGAGGAACTACAGATAAAGAAGCATGAGCAGGGTGCCCCACGGTGCTATCAGGCCCAACAGCCTGCATGCCGCATTTCCTGTTCTGACGCCCATTGGCCCTTGCAGGTGCGTGTGCCTCTGGGTGGTGCCAGTCTGCCGTTCGTTTGCTTTCTCTCTCTCTCTCTCTCTCTCTCTCTCTCTCTCTCTCTCTCTCTCTCTCTCTCTCTCGTTCTGTCTCTCTCAACTAGCAATTCCCTGAAGATTTAAGGTTGGTATTACCAATACCAGGAACATCTAGGATCTAGGTCACTACCACCCTAAGTTCAAACTGAGAACCATCCAGCAAAGTTCATTATGGACTGGTGATCGCCTGATTTGAAAGGGCTGCGGACAGTTTACTTCAACAGGTTTTCGTGATTTCTCTAAAACTCGCCATGACTGAGCCTGTCCTAGAGAGTAGGGAGGATGAAACAGGATGATTCCCAGTTTCAATCAAGTCTTGCTCAGGCTACAGAGGGTCTTCAAAGCCTGTGTGGGCTTCAGGGTGAGTTCAAGGACAGCCTGGGCAACTTAGTGAGAGGCTGTGTCAGAAATGAGCAGTGGAGGGAGAGGCTGGGAAGAGGGCTCCGTGGTTAGGAGGGCTTGCAGCTCTACCAGAGGTCTGGAGTTTAAATCCCAGCACCCACATCGAAAGGCTCATAGCTGCCTGCAATTCTGGTTCCAAAGGATCCAAAGCCACTTCTGGCTTCCCTGGGCACACACACCCATATGTGCATGACACACACACAAATTAAAAAAAAAAAACTTTAAAAAATAATGGAGGGCTTAGGAGACCGTTCAGTGGTAGGCAGAGTGCACATCGAGCCTATATAAACCTGAGGTCCAACTCAGTATCTACCCCAGTCACTTTCTCTACTCAAAACATGGTTCCTGGCACTAGAACATTGTGATGACCAGAACATGGCCTGGGATCTGGTAGATTTTGTATATAAAAGGGGAAGAAAGTTTCATATGACTGAGACTGAAGACACTCAGCTGGTAATTGGTAAAGCTGACAGCAGTTCACGTTTACTATAAAAAGTCTCATGATCAGGCCTCCACTTGAAGTCTGAAAAGGCTTTTCAAGCTTGGTGGCTCATACCAGTAACCCCCCTGCATTGGGTGCGGTGCTAAGATGGGAGGATGGCAAGTTCAAGGCCAGCCTGGTTTACACGGGGAGACGATGGAAAAAGACAGAAACCTTTTCCAGACCCCAGTACGTGGAGGTGAGGGTTTGTGTGTCCTTGTAATTCCAAGTGCAAGTTGGAGGTGGTGGCTGTGGGTGCCGGCAGGCAAGACGTCGCCAGTGCTCAGTTATTTTAATTCAGGCTTAAACGAATTTCAAATGAATTACTCATACATTCAGAAAGCTGATAACACCCCCAAAATAACATCAGGAGTTTGAGCTGACCAGTTCCCATTGTCAATATCACAACCAATGGAAACCAGGTGAAAAGTCTCCGAGAAGTTAATGCTCCTGCGCCGGGGCTCAGTATTACTGTAGGTTTAAGTGTTCTGCGCCTAATAAGGTGTCACAGGCACCAGAGAGGTTTCCTTACAGCGAATGGTGTTCATAGGTTTTTCTCCAGCCTGATATGCATCCTTCCTGGCTTGTACGGTCAAAACTAAGAGTGAATGCGAGGCCGGCCCGAAAGACAGAATCCAGAGAGTAAAGTGGACATGAAAATGCTTCCAAACTATATTTCCTTCCTCAGGATTTTTACTTCCTTATGTTCAAAAGAACGAAACTCCTGTAGCCAACCAATTGGAGAACTTGCTCAAGGCAGACTTCTACTAGACATTCAACACTCACTCACTAAGCAAATAGCTGGAGTGAAAGCATTAAGTCAAAGCGACAAGAACCCCTCCTTTGTGGACCCCAAATGCTAGTGGGGAGATTGAAGGTGAACAAAAGTGAAACAAAAACACTTGCCAGTATGATCAAAAACACTAATGACAGTCTGTGTTGGAGAGGATGCGGAGCAAGGGGAACACTCTTCCACTGTTGGTGGGAGTGCAAACTTGTACAACCACTGTGGAAATCAGTATGGCGGTTTCTCAGAAAATTGGGAATCGATCTACCTCAAGACCCAGCCATACCACTCTTGGGCATATACCAAGGAATGCTCAATCATACCACAAAGATACATTCTCAACTATGTTCATAGCAGCACTATTTGTAATAGCCAGAACCTGGAAACAACCTAGATGCCTGTGAACTGAAGAATGGATTAAGAAAATGTGGTACATCTACACAATGGAGTACTACTCAGCAGAGAAAAACAATGACAGCATGAAATTTGCAGGCAAATGGATGGAACTAGAAAATATCCTGAGTGAGGTAACCCAAACCCAGAAGGACAAACATGGTATGTACTCACTCATAAGTGGATTCTAGATATAAAGCAAAGAACAATCAGACTGCAACCCACAGAACCATGGAGGCTATATAGCAGGGGGGACCCTAGGATGACTGTGGCTTATAATAAGTTTTGGTTTTACTCAATTACTGGGCAAGCCTCAATGAAACATTTCACTATTAGGATAAGAATTTATACTGTATCAAGCTGATAATAGAAAAATTAATTAATTAATTAATTAATTAAAAACCACTTGCCAGAAGTTAGCAAGTGTTGGAGAGAAGAATTCAGTCTGAAAGGTGGAGACCACCTCAAGTTGATTTGTGCTCAGCTATTAATTGATCGTTCTAGAAAGGAAGGTCCTTTGCTTTGGAAGAGCAGTGTGTGGAGGTGACTTACATCAATCACCACCAACTTCTGTTTCTAAACCTCAGAGAAAGTACAAAATTCCAAAGGACCCAACTAATAAGAACATCATCCAAGGAAACAAAGTAATAGACCCCAACATCAACAGTCAAAGTGAAATCAGGAGGCAGAGGCAGGCAGATCTCTGAGGTCGAGGCCAGCCTGGTCTACAAAACAAGTTCCAGGACAGCCAGGGCCACACAGAGAAACTCTGTCTCGAAAAACTGAGGAAGTCAAAGTGAAATGTTAAAAATGACTATGGATCTTTCCAAGTCCTGGGTTCCTGATGCCTCCTGATGTCAGACATTCCAACTGTCATGCTCGGAGATAATCTTCCCTCAGGAACTTGTCCCTATTATCTTTGCCTGCAGCGACAATTGTATTCTATAATTATCTCCATAACTATACTTAAATACTAGTTTGGATCTAAAGTGTTACAGTTCAGTATAACTCAATAATTAAGGTATCTGTTGCAAGGTTAGAAATATAAAAGATTGTCCTTTTTTAAAACCAAGAAGATAAACATCTGCAACAGAGAAGGGAAGTGTAAACCCAGAATGGACTATCAGAAAGAATATTTTAGAACAAAGGAAGCATATACTTAGAGAACTCGAGAGAGAAGTGGAGGGTAGTTAGAGGTCTCACCAGCGATGGCCCTGGGTCCATGAAAAACACTCCAGAAACCCCCAAAGAATCCTGAAGATGAGGGACAGAGGTGTTGAGAGGGCTGGGCAATGATGGGATCATGGATGGCCAGGCAGGAAGTGCATGGCTAATAGGAAGGCGACATGGCTGAGGGGCAAGGTGGTAGGAGCAAATTGGCTCCCACCACTAGTCCTCCGACCTCCACAGGCGACCCCCAGCAATACCCCATACACAGAAAGTAAATGTGTGAGAAAAATGGGGTGCTCAAACCCAAGAATATTAAACCGGAGTTTAATAGGCCAGGAGATTGGTTGGGGGCTCTGACTAGATGAAGAAAATTGGTGTCCTCCCTTGAGGAAGTCAGAAAGTGTCTGTGTACCCTGGAAGGACAGAAAGTCGAAGCTGGGGGCTGGAGAGCTGGCTCAGCAGAAAGAGACCGACATACAGACAAGCGAACAGAATGACACCCACATAAAACTATAAAGTTTTAAAAAAAAAATTTAAAGGGGACACTGGACAATTGTCACAGTGTCCTAGCATCCTACTCAGGCCCTTATGGGACCATGGAGGATAGAAGGTGAGGATGGGGGGGGGGGTGGTGGCTTCCAAATGAAAAGCCAGCCCCGTGGCAGAGCTAGCTCCTGCCTCTGCCTCCAGCACCCAAAGACAAAGAAACCACACCTAGCTCACCTGGGTCAGGCTTGCTACTATCTTGGTGATCTTGGGAAGTCACTGGCTCTCGGAGCCTCAGTTTCCCTGTATGTAAAGTTACTCTTTGTTCTTTCTGGAGTTGGGTGTCGTTCAGTGGAGCAATGATCCGTGAGAGCACGGCAAAGGTGGCCAGAGAAAACGGTTCCAAGGGCTTGGGAGAAGCAACCCCCACCGCGGATGGAGTCGTCTATGCTTGTCACTGTGCTCGGAGTCGACACAGGGCCCTTCATTCACTTAGTCCAAGAGCCAGGAGAGCCATATATCCCTCTTGGACAGAAGAGAAAATCTGATGCTTCCAATGTCACCAACTTACTCAGGGCCAGGCAGGGGGCACACTAACTGAGCCGAAACCGGTGGCTTTTTTAGGTCTTTCTGAGCCCACACCACCTTTTCGCCACAGTGTCAAACGAGGAAATGCTAACATTTGTTCTTGTTCTTCAAGGGAATCCTGTCTCTCTTCCCAGCCTTCATTAAAAAGTTATTTTTAACAGAACACTTTTTAAAAAACATTACTATTATTTTTAAGTGTGTACACCTCTGGGTGTGTGCATGTATGAATGCAGGTACCTGAGGAGGACAGGGTTATTGAATGCCCTGGAGCTGGAGCTCCAGGAGGTTGTGAACCACGTGCTATGGCTCCTGGGAACTGAATTTGGATCCTCTTTAAGAACAGGGCCCATTCTTAACTGCAGAGCCATCTCTCCAGCCTACAGAGTATCCTTAATTTATTCGCTGACAATTCCATACATGTCAACAATGTATCTTGATCTTATCTACCCCCAACTTTGCTCTAAATGTGATTTTTTTTTTTTTTTTTTGGTTTTTCAAGACAGGGTTTCTCTGTGTAGCTTTGTGCCTTTCCTGGAACTCGCTTGGTAGCCCAGGCTGGCCTCGAACTCACAGAGATCGCCTGGCTCTGCCTCCCGAGTGCTGGGATTAAAGGCGTGCGCCACCACCGCCTGGCATGATTTTTTTATTATTATGGTACATGTGTGTGCACGCTGGTGTATATGGGCATGCATGACACACACATGTGGAGATACAGGACAACTTGGTGGAGTCATTTCTTTCCTTCCACCCTTATGTGGGTTACAGGGATTAAGCTCTGGTCATCGGGCTTAGAGGCAAGTGTTTTAAGGGACTGAGTCATCTTGATGCCCCCCCCCCCTTCACATCCTTTCAATGAGCTAAAAGCACCCAATGAGGACTAGACAGAAGACATAGACATGACCTATTAATTTGCCAATCACTAATTCATTTCCCCATTCTTATGCACACTACTGAGCATACTTTCTACTTCATGGGTCACGCTTAGCCTGGGGTGTGCGAAGATGAGTAAGGGCCACCTGTTTCCTCAGCTCACAGGCCAGTCAGTGAGAAACACATGGAAACGGGGACCTGGCATACAATGGCTGAAAGGATTTTGCAAGCCAGACGTGGTGGCTCAAGCCTGTGATCTTAGAACTTGGAAAGCTGAAAGAGAGGTTACTGGAGAGTTCGAGGTCAGCCTGGCTAGAGAGGAAGACCTCATCACAACACAAAACCAAACAGAAACAGAAAAGGAATTTTGCAGGGCCAATAAAAGCAGACAGTCTCACAAAACACCTTTACCATCCTCTCTGCTATCAAATCTTGACCCAGGTCACTTAAAAACCATGTCAATGTTGCTTTGGGACAGTATCTGTGGAGGGGCTGTAGCCTAGTGTATTTGAGGTCCCGAGTCTGAGCCCCATCATCTAAATAAATACAATAAAATACGTATATTTGCACATTCCCCAAACACAGTCTTCCTTTTATCCCCATGATGAGTGCTGCTCTCAGGCCTGGTCAGAGAGCCGTCTTCCTGCCAGTGGGCAGTGGGCGGTAGTGAGTGAAGAGACAGACTCAGAACTGGGCAGAGCGCTGATAGCTGAGTGCTGGGTCCTAAATGGGACATCTGTGTCGATGGAGCCTCCCAGGCCTCAGAAGGCTCAGGGGGACGCTGAAGAAGAGGGGAGCTGCAGGAGTGGGGTAGGGGCTGTGCGGGGATGTCTTCTGGGCATGGCATACCCACTACACTCAGGAACTCACTGCCGCTGTGGTTACCCACGCACGATGAAGCCAAAAGACCAGCCAGCGCTCAGCCAGCTCGCCAGCGGGTAGGACTAACTGGCCTCTGGTTTACATGCACGCCAGTGTGGGGGTGGGGTGGTGGACGTGAGGTGGGAGGGAGACATGTTGGAAGGTGTCTGGAGAGACAGAGAAGAGTGTCCTGGAGTGGATATGATCAAGATATATTGTATACATGGGTGAAGTGGTCAGAGGATAAATAAAAGATACTTTAAACACTAAAAAAATAAATGAAATTTAAAAAAAGGCTTATGTTCTCAACAGAAGAGAAAACTGGCCGTGAACTATGATTCTGGCTAGTGTGTTTACTGCCAAGACCAATTAAGTTATTGGTTTATTTAAGAAAGCTTTCTGACTTAATTAGTGGGCTCTCTTGTAGTGGGGAAGCAAGATGTATTTGAATTGCCATTACCCTTGTTTGCCATGGACACATGCCAGTGACAGACGGACAGAAAGTGAAATACACGAACATAAATACCGGGCTGGTAGGGCTGGAGAGCTGGCTGATCAGTTAAGGAGGACTGGTTGTTCTTGCAGAGGACCCGGGTTCGGTTCCCAGCACCCACATGGTGGCCTCACAACCATCTCTAACTAGTTCCAGGGGATTTGATGTCCTCTTCTGGCCTTTGAAGGCACCAGGCACACATGCAGTGCCCAGATAGAACAAAACACCCACACATAAAAAAAAAAAAGTGAGTATATACCATAGAACCCCAGCTTAATCTGGAAATGAAGTTTCCCCTCAAAATAGTAGAAGCTGGCGTTGCACTCTTCCGATGAATATGTCATTTATGCATTCCACTATTAAAATCAGGCATTGAAGCTGCAGTCGGTTTCACTTCCTTCATGGAGGCCGGAGGTAAAATGGAGGGACCACTGGTGAGGGACTCAGGCACGGGATGCTCCATTGGTTGGGAACTGAACACATCCTCACAAACAGCAAATCAGCCAATCCAATGGGTGATAAGGCTAGCCCACAAGGTAAATCACCCAGGCCAAACTACACCCCCAGAATAACAACTCAGAAACTATCTCCTGTGAGTGATAGGACTTTTCTCCCTGAAGGAAGATAAATTGAAAAATGTTTTCTCAGGAAGTCCCCAAATGTACTAAGACAGGATCTTTCCTGGTGTGTGTGTGTGTGTGTGTGTGTGTGTGTGTGTGTGTGTGTGTGTGTGTGTTCTGTGTTCTTTTTGGGAGAGGAAGAAGAAATGTAAACTGGGAGTAAATTATGAAGGAAAGAGTGTGTATGTAACTCTGGATGGAGCATGTGTGCAGAGTAAGGCTTCACGATCCCCCTGCATCAGCTCTCCAGGAGCTCCACTCCTGCACCCTGCTCCACTGAAGACCCATGCGTTTATGAATGTTGGCAAGCAATGAAAACGCTTGTTCAGGTTGGCTTGACTGTTAAGCCATGCCAGATAGGCGGGCAGCCTTGACGAGCACAATGGATCCACTGTGCAGGACTCCTGCAGTCAAGAGTGGGAAATGGGTGATTAGGTTTCCTGGGATCTGGCTAAAACCAGGTAAAGAACATGGAAGTGCTCACCTGAACCCCTTCTTGTCATTTTATTTCTTTAAACAAGAAACAAGGCTTTGTTTGTTTGTTTGTCTTGTTTTTTGAGACAGGGTTTCTCCGTGTAGCCCTGGCTGTCCGTGAACTCGCTTTGTAGATCAGTCTGGCCTTGAACTCACAGAGATCCACTTGCCTCTGCCTCCCAAGTGCTGGGATTAAAGGCGTGTGCCATCATGGCTGAAACAAGCCTTTTAGATGAAGAAGATCTCACAGAAATTCCTACCCTCTCACGCCCCTCCCCAAGGGAAGCAACTCTTATCTCTAAGAATTCTACCCTACTCTGTCTCCATCATCCCTGGATCAATACCATATCAGAAAGTGGTTGCCATGGCTGCCTGGGTGATAACTCAGGAGAGGGGCAGGGCACTTTCAGTTCCTACAAGGAAATACATTTCTTGTTCTGTCTTCAGAAATGACCGTGTGCACCAGTCAGAAGTGAGCTCACAGGATGGTGAAAAACTTCTATGCACTGACACTTCCCTGACTTGCTGGAAGGACTGGAGCGGGTTGTCCCACTCAGAGCACCTCAGGCACCCGCCATGCCCTGCCCTACCCTACCCCCCCCCCCCCCCCCCCCCGCCCAGGATGAATAGACACAGGAGTTAACTGACTTCATCATATCCCCCACCCCCTTGAATTCTGGGAAAATCTGTGCTTGAGGCAGCTGATTCTGTCCTTAGCCTCATTTGTCTCCCAGGGGAGGATTTCTAATGGCAGAGCAAGCCTTTTATCGCCCCGATGGAAACCATTTCAGACATTGGTCTTGGACTGAAACAGCATTGGGGCTGGCAGTGTGGCTCAGTGGGAAGATCGCTTGCCTAGTATTTGGAAGACCCTGGGTCTGATGCTCTGCACCTAAAGAGAGAAACAGCAGATCTAGGCCAAGTCTACTTTTGCTGTTGTTCTGGGGACCAAACTCAGGGCTTCGGGCTTATTAGGTAAGAAATCCCCACCCCTACCTTGTGTCTATGGAAAATAACACAGTAGACCTCTTGGTGGAGCTGCAAAATCTTTCTTTGGTCTTTTGAGATGGTGTCTTAGAGCCCAGGCTGGCTTGGTACTCCTTGGGTATGTAGCCCAGGCTGGCCTCCAACTCAAAATTATCCTGTCTCATGCCCAGTGAAGGAATCACACACACTGAACCTGACTCAGAGGAGACATCTAAATAACAGAAATGGGATAGTAGTTACATTCTCCATTATTTCCCTAAAACTATCCTTTTCTAAGTTTCTAAAAACAAAACAAAAGAAAAAAGAAATAAAACAGTGATGAAGAGAACAGAAGCAACATTAGAAACAGAGAAAAAGGAGACTAAAAGATGAAATACAAGAGATATATAAAAATGCCACAATGAAAATCCATCCATTTGTAACAGTAATTCAAAAAATAATTTAAGACAAAAAAAGACCCATCATGATTCCTTAAAATCATCAAATATAAAGTTGATGACCAAATAAAGTACATTGGGGCTGAATTCAGAAGGTGGGTAGGGCCGTGTCAACTTACCCCATGACTGAGGTCATGATATTTTCACATCCCTCAGAGTAGAAGGCTATCCACACACCGACCACCTGATTGCTTCAGCTCCTTGTCCCAGCCTAGAGTCAGACCTACAGTGTCTGCTTCGAATACGCATATCTGGCTCCTTAGAAAGTGCCATTCATTTATTGACCCCCAGTAACTGTTTTGAAAAATTGACTGTGACCTTCCGACTGTGTCTACCACATGCAAGTTAAACAGCCTGAACTACAGACACTGCTCCGGTTCTCTTAAATCTGCATGGTAAACAATGATAGGGACAGACTGCCAAATGGGAAAAAGTTTCTTAACTCCTCGTGGAGAGAAAATGAAAAACTAAAACCAAAACAACAACAAAAACCAAAAAAAAAAAAAACACGGTGCTTCAGGAGCACACAGCGTTAAAATGAACACACTAATTAATCCAAAGCGAGGAGGATATTCCAGAAGACATCTTCCTCCAACGTCTTGGGATGGGTCAAATGAAAGCCCCTCTAGGTTCCCCCCAGATCTGTCATCAAGGAATTCCCCCCAGGTCGAACTTTAGTAAAGAGACGGAAAGCCAGCCTGCTGTTTACAAGAGGTAAGGTGCTCGCTTGTCTAATCTCTACAAATCGTCAGACTAGCGCTTGGCCAGCCCTTACGATCCAGCCCTTCACTCCCGGGCCCATCACATGATCCCCCTTCCAGCGTCCCGGAACTCAACCCTCAGGGAGACCTCGGATTCGTAGAAGCGGAACATCGGGTGTCCAGGTGTCAGCGTTGCTGCTGTCCCCACCCAATGCCACCGGGACCCGGGCTGCCAGTGTTTTTCCCCAGGTGCCTGGCTGCCAGGTCAGAAAGCCACGCTCCGAACACTCTTCTCTGGTACCCCACTCACCCGTTCTCCCCGGACGCTTCGATGCTGGCCCTTCTCTGGGTCCCTCAGCCCACACCCGTCTGTCTTGTCCTTTCGTGGGGACCCCTCCCGTCACGCAGCTGCCCTAAACTTTCATGAGGTCCTCCTTCACATCCATTGAGAGGGCACAGTTTTCAGAACCACTGTCCTGGTCTCCCGTGAGGTCCTTTGCTTACTGTCTGTCTTAGTCCCTCTTGGGTCCCCTTCATTCCGCTGCCTGGGTTCTCTGGAGTCCACTTGCTCAGTCTGCAGTCCCGGTCCCTCTCGGTGTCTCCTCCGCTCACTCCACGGTTCCGGTCCCTCTCTGGGTCCGGTCCGTTCTCCCCACTGATCCATCTGGGGCGGATCTCCTCGTTCATCCCACCGTCACCGTCCCTCCGGGGTCCTCTCGCTCATCCCACTGCCCGTGGTCCCTCTCCAGCTCCCTCTTCAAGTCGCCACGTTAGTCCCACTGCCCAGTTCCCGTCCTGGGGTCCCCTTGCTCACCTGCGGTATTTCTCGGTCCCCTCCTCATCTTACTTTCCCCACCCTTCTCGGCGTCCCCTCTCTCACCCGCGGTCCCACTCGTGGAGTCCTCTCGTCACCCCGCCGTCCCTGTTCCCCATCCTGGTCCTCTCCCTCACCCGTGGTCCCTCTCGGGGTCCCCTCCTCACTCCTCGTCCCGGTCCTTCCCGGTCCCCCGAAGCACTGGCAGAGATCCGCTAGCAACTCTGCTCCCGGGATGCTCGTGGCCGCTGCGCCGGGTCCCCGCGCCGGGACTCCGGCTGTCACTCTGGCGCCCGCGCTCTCACCTCAGGGCTGTCACCCGCGGCCCCGGCGCCGCCGCCTCCCCTCGCTCGTGCCCCGAGTCGCTCTCGTGCTGGGTCCTCGCGTGCTGGGTCCCCACGCGCAGCCTCGGCTCAGCCAGCCCCGCGTCGCACCTCACTCTCCACGCAGGACCCTCGCTGCCGCGGCCGCTGCCGCCGCCGCTGCTGCTGCTGCTGCTGTCCGAGGTGCGGCTCCGCCAGGGGTGGCCAATCGCACCCGACTGCGCGGAGCGCGCCCCGCCCCCCACGCGGCCCCGCCCCTCGACCCCGCCCCCAGCCGCGCTCTGATAGGCTCTCTACTGACCATCCCTGGTCGCCGGCCTCGGGCCCCCTGTCGCATGTAGGCGTTCGATTGGCCTTTCCTGGGAAGCCCGAGCGGTCGATGGAGCCAGGGGATTGGCGGAGCTGGGCGTGGGCGTGTCCTATGGGCGGGGCTCTGTCAAACGCGGAAGCTTTCTCAGCTTGAGTTAGCCGTGGCCCTCTTCGGGTGCGGTCGGGCTTGTTTGTACAGCGCAGGGGTCAAAGTTCGTGGCTCTCTTCCCCACGCCTTGGTTTTTCTTGGGAGACCACCGTGGGAGAGCATGGGGAGTGGACCTGGTCTCAAGCTGGACCTTTCACAACTCCTAGTCACCCTTAAGGCAAGATTTCCTCCTCCTGGGACTTGTAAATATTTCCTAGCTCTCAGACAGGGGAATTGCGTTTTCTTGCCTTGCTTTCAGTGGACGTCAGTTTACTGCTGGAGAGGGGGAAAAAAAATCTGTAGACTGGATAAACCCTCTACATAGCTAAGTACTTAACACGGTCTGTGCACGTATTTGAAAAGTCAAGCCTCTGCACTCATTGTGGCCGGATTTGATGTGACCATCAATACCCTGCAGGCAGAGGCAGGAGGATCGCCTCAAGTTTGAGTCCAGCATGGGCTAGAGCTAGACCTTGTCACAAAAAGAAAGAAAGAAAGAAAGAAAGAAAGAAAGAAAGAAAGAAAGAAAGAAAGAAAGAGAAGTGGAAACTTCATTTTGTGAGTTTTGAATACCATGGTTGGACAAGGAGTTGGGGTAGGGGGACCCTGTTAGCTTTGGCAAGGTTCCAGCAAGCATATGCAGCTGAACCTCATTCAGGGTCACAGGCTTTAGGCTTTAATGAACCAAAGGTGGAAGGGACACTGAGTTTTGACCCCAAGCACACCCTGCAATAACCTGGATCCATCCTGATCCACGCTGAAACATAGTGCTTGCCAGGGATTAAAGTGCACCAGGACCTGTCTCCTATTTTTTTGCAGAAATGGCTGTGTTTCAGTTAACGGTAGAAGCTCAAAACAGCTTGCTGTAGGGGCAAAATTTCCCCGTAAGCCTTGTCAGATGTAGACACACCTAATCTCTTAGTAAATCCTCCACTACAAACTTTTTTTTTCTTGTTTATTTTTTAATCTGCGATTGGGTCTCACGATGTAGTCCAGGCCTAGAACTCTTCTGTGTAGACAGCTTGGCCTTAGACTCATAGAGATCTGCCTGCCCCTGCCTCTGGCTAGGATTAAAGGCGTGGCCACCGCCACACCTGCCCTATTTTTTTTTTTTTTAAAGCACTGGAGATTGACCAGAGCTACCCCAACAGGTTAGAAAATTGCTGCTGCTTCTTCTTCTTCTTCTTCTTCTTCTTCTTCTTCTTCTTCTTCTTCTTCTTCTTCTTCTTTTAAAACCACTGAGCTCTATCCCCCAGCCCACATTTTCATCCCAAACATTGTCTGTTTGCAAATCAAACTTCATTCCATTACCTGGACACCCTTAAAATCTGGATGGTGGGAACACAGGCTGCCTGGGAAGGCCTGAGGTTGTGAACATTGGGGTCCAGGGTGTGAGCTTCAGGTCCACTTCCGAGGTGGGTGTTTTCCTGAGGAGTCTGAGTACCATGTTTGGGAGAGAAGCCGTGGAAGACTTTAAGAGGTGAAACTTGATTTTGAAGAAAAGCTAGGTTTTATAGGCAAAGTTGGCCTATGGAGTAAAAGTTGGCCAAACCTCAAGTCATGAGGGATTTCTAAAACGTAGTTTCCCTCTTCTAGAAACACACTAGTAAACTGCTTATTGGGAGGACTCAGCAGTCTCCATGGAAGATAAGGGGTAAATTGTCATCATCCAACTGTTTGTTTGTGTCTCTGTAATACACACAAAACAGGAACACATGACTATTAACACAGGTTGTCAGCAATCAGGGAGACAGAAATAAAAGTTAAACGCAGGCAAGATTAGAAAAGAAGGGCCCAGCTTCTTGTAACTATTTAGTAACAAAGCCATCTACTTTTTGATTCATTGTATCAATGAATTCTGATTTCAAAAATGTTGCCCTTTATTTTTTTTTTTTCTGCTTTGGGCATAGTATTTCTAATGGGAGCTCCAGTCCCACAAAATGGATGCAGATAGTTTACATGTGATCCACACACACACACACACACACACACACACACACACACACACACACACACACGAAGCTGACCTCATTCGCTGCAGGAGAGACCTCTCTGCAAACCTCTGCTGAGACCGTGCTTGAAGAAAGACTTGAGAAGGGGTTTCAGATCCCAGAACTTCCGGGAAACTCATCCCATCATTGCATTCTGGAAAGTCTTGCATTTCACACAGAGGGAATAGCCCTTACAAGGAGAGCCAAGATTTAATTAAAACAAGGTAGTAAATAGGAGATGTCGGAACGAATGGGACTGAGAAAGAAGGTTCTTATTTTTGGAAGTCTCTCTGGGGCTACTTTGGAAATAAAGCTGATCACAAAGGATGTGAGAATCAGAATACTGCATTGGGTCCCACCCTGCCTCTTCACCACATTCACATCCCATTCCTATCTGCCTGGCTTTGTGACTTCTTCCCTTTTCGGTGCAGATTTGACTCAGCTGAAAGGTGTTCCTGTGACCACATCTTCCCTGCCTCCTGGTATTAGGAATTGAAGCTGGGGTCTCCAGCGTGCCAGGCCAGGCCAGTGCTCTGCCCAGCGGCATCCGTGGCCCTCTAGTTTACTTTTGTTTTCAGACGTGGTCTCACTAAGCTGGCTGACCTTGATCTTGCCTTCCCTCCTGCTTTTATCGTCCTGAGTAGCTGGGATGATAGTCCTGAGCCACTAGGCAGAGGCCACTTTTTAAAATTTTATTTTATTATTTATTTTGATTGTTTGTGACGGGGGTTTCTGTGTAGCCCTGGCTGTCCTGGAACTCGCTCTGTAGACCAGGCTGGCCTCAAACTCACAGAGATCTACCTGCCTCTGTCTCCGGAGTGCTGGGAATTAAAGGCCTGAGCCATCACCGCCTGGCTTTTTTTTTTTTTTTCCCCAAAAACTGTGACATTGCATTCCTCTTCTGGGACGGTGGGGTAGGGTGGGGGGCACATGGCTACGCAAATTAACACATGGAGAAACTTAGCTTTCTTGGCTTTTTTGTTTGTTTCTCTGTGTAGCCCAGGCTGTCCTGGAACTCGCTTTGTAGACCAGGCTGGCCTCGAACTCAGTGATCGGCCTGCCCTGTGCTGGGATTACAGGAGTGTGCCGCTACGCCCGGCATTGGCTTTTGAATTTTTAGCCAACATAATCCCTGTAGTTAAATGCTTTATTTGCTCACCTGAAAACGAGCAGGTTAACTAGTTACTGGATTATGTAAAAGTACCTTTGAAATTACTTTTGAGGAAACACGAGGCAGCTGTCCCATGGACAGCCTGGATCTGGGATTCTAAACTGATGCCACCATTTTCTTGTCACTCACTCTCTCTCTCTCTCTCTCTCTCTCTCTCTCTCTCTCTCTCTCTCCTCTCGCTCTCTCTTTTTCTTTTCCTTTTTTTGAATGGAGAATGATAGCTCTTTGATCATTTGTCAAATCAGGAAAATAGCTTACCCAGTAAATCTATTCAAAAGAAAGCACGGGAAAAGCCTGTTCACTTGACTCAGGGACAGAATGGCAGCAACTCGCCTTTAATTCTTAAGCCCCCATTACGGCAGGGGCGGAAGCGGACTCCCCATTTTCTGTGTCACATACACTCTTGGCTGTCCAGGCTTCCACACCCACCAAGGGATTGGTTCATGTCGTTCACCTGCTTGACTCAGAGACCATGCCACCTATCCATGGCTTTGCAAAGCCTCCGCCCATCAGGTCGCGTCCATCCACCCTTTAGTTTTGACTCCGGGCGCCGCCTGGCGGCCATTTCCGGAAGTGTCCTCCCAACTTTGGGGGGTCCTGACCGCAGGCGGGGCCGCCCACGGATGTGCCTGACTCCAGCGACGACACCGGCCTTCGCCCTTCCCCCGCGGCCGGCCGATCGAGCAGTCTTAAGACAGCGATGAAGGCGCTGCTGTGTGCGAGAACGTGGATCCCGGCGTCTCACCCACTGCCTCCAGGATGGCGGGATCAGGCCGTCACCGGGCAGCCTACGACCCGGAAGTGGCCGGCCGCCCGAGGCCCCCGTTGCCCAGCGCGGGCGCCGGGGGCGGAGCTCGGCACCGAGGGAGACCGGGTGGCCGCGGCTCCGGCTCCGCGAGGTGGGGGCCGTCCGGGGCGCAGCCAGGCGGCCGCGAGCTCCGCGGGACACGTTCCGCCGCGGGCCGAGGCGGCGACATGAGCGCCGCGGGGTTGCTGGCTCCGGCGCCCGCCCCGGCTGCAGCGCCGCCCGCCCCGGAGTACTACCCGGAGGACGACGAGGAGCTGGAGAGCGCCGAG